>NC_048279.1:14847873-15192467 GCF_009762535.1 Notolabrus celidotus | reverse complement strand
AGGTGTTCAGGGCCCTTAAAACAGGTCATGAATCGATATATTTCCAAGAATATTTGCCACTTTGTGACAAACAGAACTCAACCTTTTACCCTTGACTTGTGTTGTTATTTATTTTGACAGTTCCAGCTGATGGCTGCCTCAATGTCACTCAGCTCTATTGACTTTATCCTTCGGGATGCTTTAATCTTTGGATGTAAACTCATCCATACTACACAAAATGCGTTTTGCAGAAAGTAAACAAAAGCTTGCCTTTTGTTTTGTCCTTGACTCAAACACCAGGTGCATTACACCCACATCAGCTGGAAACAGTCAGTGCATGTTACCTTGTCAAAGTGGCTGTAGCTGCAATGTACAAAAAAATCTTTGCTTTTGCAGATTTCAGGACAATGAATGAATGTAATGAAGCACAGAATGATCTTAGTTTTGTAATCTTTTTTGCACTGGAGTGGGTCACAGTGGCACAGCAACTGAAACAGTGTCAATGTGCAGAATAAAGAAGTTTAAGGATGCAATACATTAAGATATTTCAGGAAACATAATGTACAATTGGATGTTTAAGAAGCACTTTTAATATATTTGATGTCATCTAAAAAAATGGGCTGAGTCCTACACAAGGATGTGACCAATGTATCAGTATAAAAGCAGAGAGATGTATCCTATTTTGTTACAGTATTTTACCCAGAAGATGGCGCTTAAAGAAGTGAGCGACACTTTCAATGCGCAAAGCATATTGGACACATAGCTGGGCAGACCAGGTGGCGTGAACTGGTAGCAAATTGTGGGCCCATCCTGACCTCTCAACTATCAAGGCTGAGCTCAATTACAGTAGTTGGTAGGGTGGAGGTCACAGACAGTAGAACAAGCTAGGTATTTGCATAGAAACTGCATATTGCAAGTCTTCCCTCAGAAAAGTTAAACCTCTTTCCCTCTGGAAGCCCCCCCTAAAGAAGACGGCATCTTGTACACTGGTGCGACTTTTATGGGTAGTTAATATGCAGAGTGACAATAATGGCCAGCCTAAAAAAAAAAAAAAAAGAAGACAAAATCTCCTTTTATTTAGTCTTTAACCTTTAACAAGTGTTAAGCCTTTAACACTGATCCATAAAATGATCAATAACCATGACATCATCCAAACAATGCTTATTGAGCCATTGTACCCCTACATGTGTTGAGCTTAAAGCACAACATTTTAGGCTATTTCTAAAGTCAACATTATTGGTCTGCCTCATTATCTGCCCTCCTATCTTTGTTTTACTTGGAAAGCGACCCAACTAATTACCCAAAAGCTAAACACTTTAATAAATAACAACTACTACTCTACACAAATCCTACAATGTGCCTTTGAGTGTTAAAGGAGGGCTCCAGTTTTCATGTTTTGACTGAGGTCACCTTCAACCCATTCAACCACCTCTACACAGGAAGAACTAAGCACAGCAAGTCTGAAGTATTCAAAGAGCATCTGTATGTGATTGATACAGAGACTCAGCAGCGCTTCCACTTCTTCACCATCTTACTACCGTGTCCAATAGTTTTACCAGGTGAGTTCATCATTAAACAGAGCAAAGACAGAAACCAGACACCACTTGGCCTACTGCTTCAACCTCTACAAGTCCTCTAGACAAATTAGTAAGAGTCAGAATCCAACAGTTTCCACATATTTCAACTGATGCCTCATGAATCTTACCCAATATCCATGATTCAAGGTTTTTTATGTTCATTCCCTACAAAAACACAGACCTAGATTCTTTACTTGTCAGAAGTACATCTCACGAAAAAATAGCTCACACACAGAAGTGACAAGGAGGCTCCTTGACGTCACACAGAGTCAGCAAAAGAGCCATGAATTGTTTTCCTTTCCAGTGTGGGCGGGACTTAGACTGGCTCTGTCTCTTCAGTCTAGCAAAATAAAGGATGGTATTTTAAACACTGGGCTTTATTTGTTGCTCTATTGATGTATGTGTGTCTCTCTGTATGTAACACCCTGCTTTTTAAATAAAATCCTGCAAGACTTAAACAACCTAGAAACATTAGAACCTGCTCTGACCCACACCTAGATCAGATGTGATAATTACAGTTTTGTTTGTTGATGATAGGGACATTTCTGTAATGGGTATTTGATGGAAAAATTGACCTCTGCTTTTTCAATAAATTGAAACAGTTCTTATGAGGAAAATACTCCAGCTAAAATGAAATAATCCTCCAATAACATCGCCCTTTCCCCCCTATAAATAGTACCAAATTACATAAATCTTTCCAAGAACTTCACAGGAAAAGCGTTTCTGTTTTATCTCCCAACATGAAAGTCTAACTGCTTTTTCAAAGCCCTCTTCATACTGCAAGAAACACAATTCTGTAGAAGTGATGCTGATTACTTCTTTTTCATTGGAACGTGTCTGTCAAAAAGCCAACATACATACTTTTTTTGGACAGTGAAGTGTACTCCTAGCTCACAAAAACCTGAATATAGACAGAAGAATACAAGTAGATGACCATGGTGTTCTCAATGATAGCTAGGGCCAAATATCAATGACTTTCAAATCCTACAAATGAGGGCTTTAGGTGGCCTTGGAAGGCTTTCTTTCTGTTAAGCAGCTGAATGAAGTCTTGAATTGTAGCTCCAAGGTGAGCCACAATGTGCTAATCTTGCTCTGTTGTTAATGCTGTATGAGTTGGGCTTTTGCTGGACATTTATTTGTGGACATATTCTACTGAAATCCTCATCTGACAAGAAAAACAACATACTAAAATCTCCAACACTAACCCCAGAGCTGTTCAGACTCATTAAATTTTCCCTTTATAATCCCTCTCTATGTCACACAGCTTCTCACCCCTCCTTCGATTTAACCACTCTGGAAAAGGTGTGAATGATTCACTGTCACGTGTGGTTGGATGATATTTTCCAAAAGCTGGTTTGTTAAAAGGAAGCCGAAGCCTTTCATCTGGAATCACATTTAATTTGTAAAACGAAGAAGCGATCAAAATACAGTCCATGTGTCAAACGGCATTTTTGTTTTTCATCTCTTCAGGCTGCAGCAACAGGCATCCCCCATCCAGATATTAGGCTAATACCAAAATAAAGAAGAATTTCCATCGAAGAGAAGAAACTGTCTTCAAATTTTAAGATAGCACAGTGGTAATATCATTCTCTGACAGTTGCATTCAATTGGGTGAGTCCCTCTCTTTTACCCCTGAAAAGGATCTATAGCGTATCTTACCTCTCTAAGCTAAAAATCTATTGCAGCCTTGTGGGCCTGAAAGCTAAGATTTAGTCTTTTTGTCAGGTTGCACAATGTCGGCCCTCTCTAGAAGAGCTTTCTGCTCGTCAGCAACTTATTCTCATTGGGGATTTCATTGTGCTCAGACTATGCAAATTTCAAAGCTAAGGCTAATGTGATTGCACTGCCCCGAAGTGAACGTCTTGGTAGACTACGTCTTGTGACTGCACATGCACCATTCACACCCAAAGTGGACACTTGCAGTAGATAATGTAAGTGACAGAGATCCAGACATCATACATTCCTTACATCACATTTTTTAAGGCTCACACCGAGCGAATACTGCAGCTTAGTCCTACAGGAAAGTAATGGGACTGATGTGTTTCCTGCGCCACACTTCTTATCACACATTGAAAAAAACAATTTTCCTTCCAAATCGTTCTGTCTGTAAGCACAGACTGTGGTGAGCAGGCTCTGTGTAAACAGAATGATATATTCCTGGATGCCTATAATCATTCGGTAAACAAGTGTTTTTCCTCTCTGTGCAGATGAAGCTGTTATGCCAGAATTAAGTAAGCGCAAAGTCATACATTTCCCATTTCAAAATAATTTAGAAGTTTTAAAAACATCACCTGAAACAGTCTGAAACACCTGGTAATTTTGTTTTCCCGCTGCAGAAGATGTATATAAATCACATGTTATGCAAAGCGTTGAAATTGATGAGGACTGTGAAGGTGCTCTCAAGCATGGCATAGCAGCTCCACGGTGTACTTCTGTTTTTCATGCAGAGGCACTGCGTGCTTTTTCTATCCGCAGAAACAAACAGACGTATGGACACTGAAGGAATGACCTAGCTCGCCACAGAGGTGAGCTGTCAGCAACAACAAGCAAACACAGAGCAGTCATGGTCATCACCAAAGGGCAAAGGTCAGCTAATTACACCTTGGTTGTCATCTGGCAGACAAACGCAGGAACAACAGTCCATTTAACGACACATGGTCCGCCGTGTTGCCTAGTGAGGAATGCCTAATGAATAAACCTTTGTACAATGTTGGGCAAAAAACAGAGAGAAATAAGAATGTGCAGTAAAAAGACACAAAGAGAAAACAGATAGTGCAAAAGGAAAAGAAAAGATGGCCGGACATAATGAAATGTGAAAATAGCGTAAGGGAAACTGGAGTGGTGTCGCAGAAATTGGGCCAATATGTGTGGAACAACAGGGAATAAAGGGAGGGCTGAGGGAGAGAGAGAGAGGGAGATGAAGAAGGTGTGAGAGGAGGAGGAGGAGGGAGGTCAGTAGAGATGTGGAGATGGGCGGAGGAGGAGGGGGAGGAGGAGGGGAGATGAGCCCCCAGTGCTCAGCTGTCAGTGCTTCCTCTGCAGGTGGGGCAGGAGGAGTGCCAAGTCTCCCTCTCTCTCCCACTCACACAGACACCCATGCATCACTCTATAATGGATGCTTTACACTGGTGCCAGAGAAAGAAAGAGCGAGGGAGCGCGAGCGAGTAAGCAAGCGAGGGAGACATGGTGAGAAGACGCAAAGAGAGAGACATGAGGGAGGGTGGGAAAAGAAAGAAACTGCTATGAGGTACAGGGAAAAGAAAAGCCTCTGAGATTAAGGCGGTGGAGTCGAGGCTACAGACAGACAAACTGACAGAAACCTCCATCAAGTCATTAGACCAATCAAGGGAGGAAGCAGACGAGACAGTCTGGGAGCAATATGATGCAGCTATTGGTTTAATTGATCTAAAGCCTAACAGGATCAAAGAGCTGTGGGGCGCAGCCGGGAGCTGCAGCCAGCCAGAGTTCCCCCTCCACCCGCCACCACTGCTGCTGTCACTGTCCATTAGGAGGTGTATGAATGCGCCCTTGACAATGATTTATCAGGAATGATTCATAGATGGCATCTACCTGAACTAATGACTCACCAGCGTCTTCACTGGGGATTGTGGGTCGTCAACAGATGACATATTCTGTAGTCACCTCGTTCATCAGCTGCGATTAGATTCCAAAAGCAATCCCAGCCATACATCAGCAGATGGGTCCCTTTGTATTGTCTTGGAGAATGTCGCTGAGGCAGGTCATGGTTGCCAAATGTCGCTCAAGCTGCCCAAGAACATCAGTACAGTTGTGGAGTTGAGGCTACAGGTAGACGCAACGCTGTGAGCTATTACCTTGGTTGACGGAGGCATGGATTTACTAAAGTACTCAATTATCCCCTGCCTCTTTCTCTGACCCACTGCTTGGCTCTTTAACACCTATAACTCCATGCTTTATAGGCTCAACTACCTGCTGCAAGCGGAGACAGACTGATGGCCAGGCTACCTGAATGAACTGCCTTCACCGTTTTGGGCCCATTTGTCAATTCTTCATTCCTCCCCTCTCTTCTGGCGAGGGATAGGTAAAGCTGCCTCGTTCTGATGGACAACCCGACTGGATATTATTTTCTAGAGTGTTACTGTGAACTGGCCATCTGACCTCAGCAGAGTCATCTTTAGCCTAATAACACCCCTCACACCTCAAATTACTCAGCAGGGTCTCCTCTTTTTTTTTGCTCAATAGAACTTTGGCTTCATTTTCTCTGTGCACCGTGAGTAGTGAAGAGAAAAAGAAGCCCATTTCCTGCCTGAATTAGGCTGTTTCCAATTTCTTTTGAGTTCAAAGGAGAGTGATACTCTTTAGTTGGTGAATATGTCTCCACTTTGTTTAGTAAAAATAAAACATTTTTGCTCTGGTATACAAAGTCAAAGGCATTGCAGCTCTAGGACTGACTGAAAAATGCCACATAGGCCACTTGTTAAAAGCAGTTCGCTTTTTGCACACAATGACGGCCACACTATATGGCAGACAACAAAGCCGAGTCGTCAGCGTAAATAAATACAAGCATTCGTGCTCCACAGAGATGGCATCCCCCTGGTTTAATTATCGCTCCTGTCAATCGAGGTGGAAGAATACGGCACCTGACAAGGCGCGTCCTCATTCTCTCATCTCGCATAGGCCTTTTTCACACCCTGAGATGCACAGACACCCTTCAGCAAACAGCCAAATCAAACCTAGAGATGGAGGCATTCTGTTGCCCCAAACACCTAGGTAACTTTACAGTGTCGACTTTCTGAATGCATCCGACACCTCAGAAATGGGGTCTATTCAACTTCGACAATTGCGCTTGGTTTTTCTCAAGTGCGAGGCATTTGCACAACAATAGCAGCTGCATCGTGTATGAATATCATCCCAGGGATGTGGTTATGCAGCTATCCTTCCCAATGACTCCAAATCACATTGCTGTTCTCGCAAGGTGCCTTTTTTTGATGCCTCAACTCCTCAGGCTGCTGCAGGATACCTGAGCACACAGAAGTGAAGTCGACACTGAGCGTGGATGGATAGCACCCCTGGATCTGTGCAGTGAGAGCTGAGCTCAGGGACATTATAGAGTGGGGGTGTGCAGACCTGTAGGCCATTCCACAAGGGGAACCTCCCATGGGTCTCGTTTTCGAGAGGAAACCCACACGCGTTATTTTCCAAAGGTCAGAGCCAGATGTAACATTACAGTTAAAGCAGTGATGGAGTGTAACACTCACACACTCTCCATCTCTACAGCCTGTTGGCCTCCTTCACCACCCAGTAAGACAGGGTAATTTGGAGCAGCATTTATATTAGCCTTAGATTACGTGTCGATATCTCTGGATAAAGCAATGAATGAGCAAAGAAATTCTTAAGGCTCAGCAGATCCTCACAGTCCTAAGCAGCCACACTACAATAGTGTTTGTTTCTTTCCCTCGGAGGAGCCTGCTTGTTCATACAGGATAGTCAGAGCAGAGGTTAGGTGCTCATGACAACAGTCTTTCGATCCCACTGCAGCACAACTGTAAAATAAACTGACAGAGGCAGATTGATTTGATGTCAGCCTCATTTCCTTACTCCATCAGTGCACAAGTTAAATACATGCCAGAGACAGCAAAGCAGTTATTTGCAATGATTTGTGCAGTGAAATTACAAGATGTCCCAGACAAGACCTTGAAAAGGGGGTCATCCAACCTGCAAGGCTGGGTGAGTCACACATAATACCATTATAACCTCAAATATTAAGCTAATCTAAAGGGAATTATGAAAAATGAGTTCAAATTCAACCCTCCATGTAGTGTATACAGACAGCTTGACATATAGTGCTGCAATCTGTCCATAATGTTTCTGATTATTCATTATTTGGTCTGTTAAAAATATGAATACAAAGTTTCCCATAGACCCAGATGACGCAACAGGCACAAATCTTAAGACATTAAGATTTGAGATTTGCTATTGCAGAAAAAATAATAAAGGTTTGTTTACTCTGTAGAGGCAGGGGTCCGTCTTCCACAAGGAGGATGATAGTAGGGGAGAAAAAGGTGTTTTAACAGAAATAACCAAGCTGCAATGAGAGTTGCTGGGAGTAGCTTTATCCTGAAACACTAAAGCCAGGTGTATTTTTACTCAAACTCAGCAGTATGTGCTGATGCATTTGAACATGAAATGAGTCAGTGTAAGTCGCACTGGTATATAAGATGCTGTCAGTTTTGAAGGGGGGCTTATAATAATAGATTAAATTTGTCTTCCTGTGTTAGATTCTGGATTGCACAGAAGTTCACAACTTCAAGTTTCGGTGCAGCTGTGTACCTCTTTCTAGTACCATCTGTATTACCCATGAGGAGTCTGCAAACCTCCTACCTACTGTGGTTGAGCCCAGGCGACCATAACCTCGATAGCTGTGAAGTACAGGCCCAATGCTTGCCACCAATTTGCCTACAGATGCGCCACCCACCTCTGCTGGTCACATGTCATAAACTGAGGACTGTTTTCTATCAAACCAGCACAACGCAAGGTTTATTCACTTTAAGGTATACCACTGTGTTATTTGAATGCATGTTTCTGACAGAACAAGATGGCAAAGCTGTTAAAAAGTGGCCCTGCAAGCCTGGGTTTGCATCACTGCTTCCCAGCATGCTTTGCATGGTGAAGTGAACACTTGCGTCTTGGGCCAAATCTCAATGTCCTCCCTAAGCCCTGAGCCCTGAGCCCTTCTTGACTTAATTGACGTCAGCTGGAAAGTGATTGAGGGCTGCAAGCTGTAAGGGCTCAAACTGTAGAACTGGAATGGGACAGTACTTTGCGACTTCTCACGTGACCTGCATGACCTCACCAGCTCATCCTAGTGATATTAGGAATTTTTACTGCACAATTTTGACTTTCCTCAAATTCAAGGCACTTATGGGATAACTGACATGTGATGACAGGCTCTTACCATACAGACTGCTTAACCACACAATCTAAAATATATAAATAGGCTATATAACCATAAATATATAAGTTATAGGCTACTGTATGTGAAGATGAATAGATTAAGGCTGTTTTCTATATTTATATATTTTTTTAACTTTTTTACCAGTAAATTTCTTGCAACTTTCATGCTTCTTTTTTATTGTCCCAATTTTTTTAGTTCCATGTTGCAGTGCTCGTTTGCCTTTCCATGCTGGCGGGCTTCCCCTGGGAATCCTGTATTTCACGTCACAATGCTATGAACTATGGTTAATTCCCTTACGCTAAAGGCTGATTTATATTTCTGCGTCGCCCCTACGCAGCAGGGCTTACATGACATTAGCACCAAATACTTGTGCGTCGATGTGTCCGTGCCGCGCAGCAATTCTCAGCCGAAACGCTTGAGGGCAGTGTGGTCTCTCTGATAGCCGGTCTCCTGCTTCCGGCCCTGCTACGATCTCCGTTTACTTTTCCACGGAGATTCAGAGCTTATGTTAATCTACAGCTGATCCATGTTACTGTTTATCATACAGACATGATTACATGAAGCATAGAGAGGAGGAGATGAAATACACGGCCGATGTGTGGCCGATGTCCAGGATCCCGGAAGTGCTGTAAATACGGGAAACACAATGCCGCCTAGTGGACCAATCACAGAGCTTGCGGCCCACGTGGATTCTACGCTTGGTTACATTTTGGAGGAGGCGCACGTCAGCTAGGCCTCTGGATAGGAACGGGAGCTATGCGGATCCCCGGCGTAGGCTACGCCGTCGATTCGACACAGAAGTATAAATCAGCCTTAAGTCTGCACAAATGCCCACTTACGGAAAGGGAGCATAAAGGGCTCAAAAAGTCAGTGAGAGATCCCTCACACAATTGATGATTTGACAGTGGGACAGCCCTAAGCCCTCACAGACTGAACGGGAACGTGCCTAAAAGTCAGTGAGTGCTTGAGGGTGGACATTGAGATTGGGCCCTGGAGTGCCATCTTAAGGGGTAAAATACTATAACACAATAAGATACCTGTCCCTGCATTTTATGCTGTATGTTGGTCCCAATTGAAGCCAATTTGTTTTAGGTGAAAAAGATACTAGTAGTGCAACTTATGCACCAAATTTGATGGTAATCTAATAAAACTTAATACTGCTTTTGATATTTAATTAAGTCTTTGTTGAGATGAGTTTAGAATCAATGTGTCTGTAGGAATACACTCTCAGCAACATGGTTTTATAGTTTCAGAGAATGATTCTCTTCAAGGCGTCATCCTAATTTATATATTTATATATATTTATATATTTATTCATTTTAATTCATTGTATTTTATTGTAAAGGGGCCATGGTCAAAAAAAATATCATATTTTGCCATTTGATGCATTGTGCCAGAGTTAACTTGGAGCTAATTTACATCTGCAGTCCCCTGGCAGGTCGCAATTAAAACATCAAATGGTTATAAGACATCATTAACACAGAGGAGAACATTACAAACACGAGGGCATGCACACACGCACGCACACACTTCACAATTATTCAAAAGCAGTGGTTTGGTTATCAAAGGTCTGGTCTTCTGTAGCCAGTTGGCCCTCAGATGACTCACTGTCAGCCAAAATCTGACCATAAAGCCATAAAGGACATGACAGTTTGTGTCACAGAAAAACAATTACCTCTCTGCAACAGCCTCTAATTCCCCAACCAATCAGTATGAAAAATGTGTACAGTAATACACCAGATTCTTGGTCACAACCTTTCAAAGAGTGGATGAATCATAAATTCTAGTCAGGAAATCCACAGCAGGTAGTTCACTAGGAAGAACAGTCATTAAGTTCACATTTCAGGTTTGATTTGAGAAATATGTCCTGCCATACCATCTGATTTTTTCAGTCTCTCTGATCCCTAATTCCTACACATCCCACGATATATCTCTTCACTTAATCAACCTCCATGCAAAAAATCAAGTCCTGCCCTCTTCATGCTCATGGTTGGAGGGGTTTCAGTGTTTGCTGGGTGGGGTCTCGTGTTAAAAAGCCTTGGTACTCATTGCGCTGCGGTAATAAAACCTGAGCGTTTAACATGCACATTTATGGTCCTCAATAACCCAGAAGTCTTAATAAAAATGAAAGCTGACATTGGCATGAAGGATCCTCCACACTAGCTGTCTTTAATGTCCAAGACGTTCCATTAAAAGGGGAGCACTTCCTCAGAAGCGGGGCTTTTATCCTGATTGCTTACAGGAAGGGAGGAAAAAAAAAAAAGAGAAACCGAACGACCTTCAGTGGCTCTACAACTAGCTGCTTCTCTCACGTGTTGCTCAGGGAATGGCCGTGACAGCATGCGCATACGTGGACAGCTGGGTAACATATATTGATACGAACAGATGTGCGTAGGTATGCAGAATGATTTCTGCAGGATCTGAAGTTAGAAAGAGACATATTGACTCTCTCATATGCACTGAAAGATACATGCTCAAATAAATTTGTTTCAGGCACTGGCTACTTAGTATTCTGCACACGCACAGACAAGCCTTCTCACTTTTTTTTTTTTTTACATCATAATGATTATTAGCAGATAGGGAAAAAGCCAAATCTGCATGTTCAATTAGTGCTTGTGCGATGCCAGATAGATAATACATGGGACTGGCTAATGTCCTTGCTTCTGAACTGCTTCAGCCGCTTTTCGTTTGAAGCCACAGAAAAAGAAGATGGGGACAGTGAGATTTCCCTCAGTGGGAACACAACTGTTGAGCTACATTTAATAAGCCGGTCAAAAACACTCTCCTGTCGAGAGAGAGATGGTGCTTTTAATGACCATTCCTCTTCCAAAGTCTCAGATGTGTAGCTAGATTGCTTGCCACATCGCAGACAAGGCAGCCATCTTATTAATAGCAACGCACCACACAAGCTGCAGACTCGGGAGAAGTCCAGAGAGGGAGAAACGGGAGAGAGACACTGGCACATGGAGAGTAAGCGTGTGTCCCCCTCGCATGCTTTTACTGTGTGTGAAGGCAGGGAGACAGATGGGTGCAGTGAGGAGGAGATTAGATGGAAGAGGCAGGGCAGGGACCAGGGTCTGAAAAATCCAGACCTCACGAGAGGACGTCCATGCAGGCCAGGCTAGAGTAGAGTGGAGTGGAGGGGAAGAGCTGGTGGGGGGCTTGGTGATGGATGTACCCTGTGACTGGAGCCCTCGGCACGCCCACATGGAGACGACACCAAGGCCAAGCTGGAGGAGCATGCAATCAGAGAGAGAGGCCGGAGGGCTGGGATGATATAGGAGGATCCAGCTTATTAAATAGGCTTCAGGAGGAGCATGGAGCATCTGAAGTAAGTTGTCACTCTGCCACCAACAGGCATAAAAGGAGAGTCTCTGTTAGATGGAGAGTGTATGCACTGTAGGCAGTGATGACAGACTGTGTACAGTGAGAGTGGGAATACGGTCATTAAACACAGCGACACACAGGGGAGCTTCAGAACAGTGTGTCATCGCTGATTTACTTTTGCTTTTTTTACCTGCATGGGCCTCGTTATCCTGCTTCTGAGCTGCAGGTGAAGGAGGATGTGTGAGCGTGAGTGTAGCGTGTGTTTGTGTGTGTGTGTGTGTGTGTGTATGTGTGTGTATGTAGACATATAAATCATATCCCACCTTAGTCAGCTCCTGAATTAAGAACAACACATTTATTGTGGCAACTCTCACTTTTTCTGGGGGTTGATTTTTATTCTCTAGCAAGTTAGAAAAAAAAGTCAGATAAGAAGGGTGAGGCAGTGATGCTTTTTTAAAATTTTGTTTCTTGACTTAACTTCCGATCAAAATTAAAAGTAAGAAATGGTAAATGGTAATAACTGTAATCATATAGCACTCTTCTGGTCACCCCTAAATGCGCTTTTATGCCACATGTTACGTTACCCATTCTCACACATTCATATTCATACACTGATGGCAGGAGTTGCGATGTAAAGTGCCAATTAGTACCAACTAATTCCATATGTGCTCACCCACTGCTGGCTATGCCACACCTGGTCAACTGACTTTTCCACTTTGACACAGCCTCAATCTCAAATTCAGTCCAAGGTCCTCTACTGGAGAAGCAAACCAACTAACATGGTTTAGAAATGATAACAAATCCATCTTGAGAGCCCAACTAAAACCAGGTGTGCTCATGCCACACTGTATAATTCATTTGATTATAGATTTTTTTCGTCAATTTTACTGCTATGCCGACCTCCACTCTTTGATTTCCCTCTTGTTTATCACGTTGTCCCAGCAACAAGGACAACCTACCAGCTTTCTATTCCACAGTTAAGACTAGGAGGAGGAGGACGCAGAGAGGAGGAGGGGAGGGCTGCAAAAGCAGGTGCAAAAAGACATTTCTTCACTTAGATTTCCTGTCACATCCTGCAGCCCACTCCAGTCCTAAACTTTATATAATTACAACAATCTGTGCTCTGAGAGAGACTGTGTGAAATCTGATTGCCATTGGTAACATTCGCAGCAAGAGTCCTAGCGTGATAGAAGGCTTCCTGTTTCAATTTCCTAGGATCCCTCAAGTTTTACTGGCTCCTTTTTTTTTTTTTAGCATCCCATCAGTGGGGCATACATTTCCATTCAGGGGAAAAAACAGACCCGGTAATATCCAATTTACTAGGAGGCAGAGAAGATGGTTTCACTGGCAGTATAATAACATGCTACATGGAGCGTAGCATTATGGAGTATGAATGAAAAAGGCATTTATGGTAAAAATTCAATCCGAACGCAGTCATCATTCATCGGAGGAAATCAAGGCAATTAGTAACACTTTAATGCAAATTGGAGAATGCAAAACACATCACAAATCCCTGGCACTGTAATGGGGACAGAAGAGGAGCAGCTCAAATGACCTCTTTCAAATGCACTCTGGAGATTTCACTCTGCCTAGTGACAAGACAAAAAGTGCCTGTGTGTGTGTGTGTGTGTGTGTGTGTGTGTGTGTGTGTGTGTGTGTGTGTGTGTGTGTGCGTGTGTGTGTGTGTGTGGCGGTGCTTAGCTTCCACACTACAATATTGCCTTAGACCAATCATCTATTAAATGCAAGAGTGATCTCTTTAATGTAATTCACGTCCATGTAATGTAAAGTAAAAGCCTGTTACATTGCCAGCCATGTGTGTCTGAAGCAGCATGTTTGTGGCTTGTTAACATCTTCACATCACAGCTGGATCTGGAGATTTCTCATTTGGATAATAACTACAAATAAACTGTGTCGAGAAACAATACCCTGGTAATCTGTCATGTTCACAACCCAGTTACAATTAAAAGCACACAGCCGGCCTCTAAATGCATGTTCAAGTATGTGGCTCACTGTAATATTTCGCGGTTAAGGATGAGGTGTCATCCATATGGCTCTGCAGGGGGCACTTTATGAAAGAAGTTCAGAGATATAGTGCATTCACATAAGCCAAAGCACTACCTGCCTAGGAACTCACCTATAATACTCCATCTTAATTCAGTGATGCATTAGAGGAGCAGCAGCATGAGGGATGTTTATTGCATGTCCAGGTTAAGTACACAAGCTGCATTTAGAACTGAAGACATGGCCAACATGGGCGGTAAATCATCATGACGTAGCATTAAGGTAGCCAGCAGATAAACAATACAGCTTACAAACATAACAGTGTGTGTGTGTGTGTGTGTGTGTGTGTGTGTGTGTGTGTGTGTGTGTGTGTGTGTGTGTGTGTGTGTGTGTGTTCGTGTGTGTGTGTGTGTGTGTTTGTGAAACAGTGTGTGTCATTTATTGTGACTATCTGCCATTGAAAAGCTCTCACTGGTACACCATGTCCTTTTTTATCTTGCTTACAAAGACACAGTATACCTTCATGTTTATTTCTGACACACAGAGGGGAAACTAGCACACTGGGCGAGGACGTCACATGTGGTTTGAAATCTGCCGTGGAGTTTCAATTTCCGGAAGGGAATGAACATCTCAGTCATTTAAATGCAAACACCTGCTTCTTAAAACATTTGTTACGCTGTATGATACAGTAGAATACATTACTCAATAACTCACGGGCTGCATCGCCAGTTTTCTAATATCCAGCAGCCCACACACCAGCAGGTATGAGCCCCACAGCTGTAACACGAATATACCCCCCTCCCTCATCCCCCATGTGTTGTACTTCACCTTCAGAGTGGTGTGAGAGAGTGAGCAGGCTGACACAGGAAGCTCCAATCCCAGAACCAAACACAGTGATGCGGTTTGAGTCCCCTCCGAAGAAGCCGATGTTCTCGCTGATCCACCTCAGAGCTTGGATCTGGTCCAGGAGTCCGTAGTTCCCTTTAGCAGCCTGGTCACCGGTACTGAGGAAACCTGCAACACAAATGCAAAATGAGGAGATCAGAGTCAGCCTATCGAATTAAAAAACAGTGTTATGACTGCTGAAATTGCACTTGTTCAAAACAAAAGGAAATAGGTCTGGATTTTTCAAACATAATATGCTAGAGCTGTTTTGTTCCACAGGCACCTGCAAGATAAAAGGTTAGCAGCCATGGCTAACCACACCCTGATTTTGTCAGAGGAACCATCACACCAGATGACAGCTGCGGTGAAAACATGACTTATTGCATGAAATGGCTGTTGGTAAAATAGGAGTGCGTGTGACCGCATGTCATCTGCGCCTTATGGAAAATCAATGGCACGTCTCCCAGGGTGAACACCCATCATCAGATATATTGAGCAGTCCTGATGAAAACCTTACGAATCTATGAAAACTCTACACACAGAAGGAGAAAAAGACGTGATAATAAGATTTACAATAATCCTGCTCCTTTAAAACCCTCCATATGGACTGCGACCTCATTATATCAGAGTTAGCATCTTCCTCTGACATATTTCGATCCTCTCACACACTCTACACACTCACAACAGGCGCTCTCCGGGCACATTTTCCTCCATGTCTGTGTAATCTGCTATATGATGTCTGAGTTGGACACTGAGTCTCTCTCGGGCACATCAGAGCTCATGTTAACACACCACCCTCTCCCAGCTACTCTCCAGGGCCTAAGCCCTGCTGAATGATGGGTAATCGAGAGTCGTGGGAGAAGATCAAAGGCAAGCAATCCCTGAAGTCCCCACGGTGGACTCAGTGTCCATCAAACCCCTGAGCATGCATGTGAGGTGACAGCTAGGAGACGTGTGGAAAGTGAGACCCCCCCCCTCTTTAGCGGCAACACTGTCCCAACACTTCACGAGCAATAAATGTGTTGGTCTGGAATGCTCACCAGCCTCCAGTGATGGTTCTTCAGCATCTCAACATTGTTTTTTAACATCTATTTCATGGTCTATGCCTCCATATAATGACAAACTCTTTGTGTTTAAGTCCTAAGGGAGGGAAAGGGAGTACTTTTGATATCAGCACTACAAAAAAATATATATATAATGTACGTTTTTTGACTCAGGTCAGCCTGGCGATGCTCACTGTAAATAAACACAGATTAGAAAGCAGCTGCTCTATGCTCATTAGCTGTTTAAAAAATGTACGTAAAAAAAAAAAAAAAGCATGCCTGCCAATCCCTATTTCCTCTCTTTGTGAGAATCAGAGGCTTTAGAGGCCACAACCTCCTGCCCCACCCCCCTCCAACTGCAAACCCTCCACACCCGGAGAGCCTGTTGGCAGCAACAAAGAGGGTGGGCGCAGGAAAGGCCAGGCCTGATCATCGGTGTGAGGGAGGCGGTGGCACAGGAAGCAAAGCAGGAGACAAATGGATCAACAGATGGTCTCCTTCAGACGCATCCCCGAGGATGACAGAGCAGCAGGGCACATGCAAAGAGAGAGACAGTGAAAGAGACAGGCAGAGGAACAGAGACAGACACAGACAGAGTGAGAGAGGGAGAGAGAGAAAGAGACAGGCTGAGGAGAGGAGAGGAGAGGAGAGAGGAGGACTCCAATTGAAGAGCTTTTCCCTTTTTCTTTCTCTCTTGCGGCTCCTCCTCACGATCCGACATAACTAAAGGACAACAGCTTTTACAAGCCTCTCCCGGGTGCTGAGGAGAGAGAGGAGACGTGCCTCTCCCAGAATAACCCTCATTTGTGAAATGGTTCACACTTCACCAAGTGTGCAGTATGTCAGATGGGTTAAGAAATGTCAGGAGACTGGCAAGTGAAGGGGGGTATATGTGCATATGTTAATAAATCGATAAGATATGGTAAACTATAACTGATAAATGTAAATAATAAAAACTGGGTGCCTCAGTAAAGCATACCTCAATGCTCAGGTCCTCTGTGACTTTTTGTTTCACTCGGTTGATTTCTCTGTATCTTAAAATGAAACTGGCCATTACAATGTAGAGGTGGAATCCAATATCTTAGACAACAAGACGTGCTGCAGGCACCATTTAAAAATACATCCAATATGGCTGCTGGTTATGTTTTAATTGGAAAGGTGTCAGAAAGTATTTTCTTTGCAAAAACAATTAAGATAGCATAGTAATTGTTTTTTTGCGCCGCTATTTCTATTCTTATATTTAAAGAACAATATTGTGTTGATGCTTTTGCTCTTGAGCGGTACAGTCTTTTTTTTGTTTTATGGCTTCTTCTTTATGTCCATCACCTGTAGTCCACCTTGCTAGGATAAGGTGCAGAGACTATCTCAGCTACAGTACACCTTACTGCATGTAGTTTACCTTTCACTTAAAATGTCAGTTCTTCTATCCTCAGCAGGGATTGAATTATAGATTTGCAGATCTAGCAGATGATCGGGTATCATCAGCACTGCGTGGGCTTTGGCTGAACATGAACCGTGATGTGCAGTGCACACTGTTCACAGCTCACTCCTACACAGGACCCTGAGATTCTGGGCTGAAAACCAGTGTTTATGAACTATCTGGTCAGGCTGGTTATCTGTTTGTCTGTGCTACTCAACCTGGCATTTAATAGATATTTTGAATGCACACAGTGGTGCTACTTTAAAGTAACATATAATTACACAATAATCACATCATATCCATCTTTGTAAGCTGTCTGACTTTAGATTAAAATGCAAATTATTTCTTAAATGATTGTATCAATTACGTTGGCCAGAAACAGTATACACTAAGTCAATTCAACAGACATCAAAACATCATTAACATGAACACAGTTCAAGTTGATCTGAGTGCACACCCATTAATTTGCTCTAATTTAATTTTCTCTGTGGCATTATTAATCTTGCCTATCCGGAATTCTGTAACGGAATGTGAAATAAACACAATATATATTTTTTCAAAGTCAAGTCCGATACCTTCAGGCTGACACCTGAGTACAAATTTTTCGTTCTTAGCACTTTTTTCTTTCGAAATGAGATATTGCTTTGTACAGCAAGCATCAATGGTTCAGTAGATAGAGTTTTGTTTAGACAAAGGAATTGCACAGACCAAGAAAGAGAGAATGCCCTCAGGTTGCAAATATGCTTAGGTAAAGGATTCATAAAACCTTTTCTATTTAAGACAACCTCCTTAAATCATGAACACAGAAACCAAAATGTATTTAATAAGATCTGCTTGGAAAAGGTCATGCCAACGAATAACATCCTAAATTGTTTCAATGCCTCAAATTCTGAAAATTAGAATTTAACCTGTGGGCTCTTCAACATGAAATCTGCCAGATAGCTCCTCATTCACCGAATGAACTCTATGAGTTAATAACAGAGGTTCTGTGCTCCTCTCTGCATGTTTAAACTCTAATCTGTCCTGGATGATTACATGATATGTTTTTGTAATGTGTCTCAGAGCTGCTCTTCTCTGACATTGATGTGGTGCTGCTGTGTGAGAGCTGGTATTTTCTCCTCTTGGCAGCACAGAGTCAGATATTCAGTCCTGATCTTAGCTGGAGTGGCAGCAACAACAGCGGCCTGGTCGCAGCCAGGTCAGGTCACACCTGTCACCTTGCATTCCCCTTTGCTGGACAAAACATTGTGTGTGTAGTACAGATCCCTCAACGAGAAACTTAGTCACCTAAACATGACTAGAGGGTCGGTTTATGTACACAGTGCGACAGCATCCCCCCACCTCTGTCGTGTTTAAGGAGCCGCCGAATTGCTGGAGGGGATACATGAGTAGCAGACCTTGATGTTTAGAGACCAGTATATCACTTGTGAAATGCAGCATCATTCCCCATGACATCTCCACAGTGGCTATTTTTCTCTGACATAATGTTTTCTTCTAGTTATATCAAATGCTGTTACAATGGTGACCTGCTGTATTCTCAGTTGCAAATAATTAACCTCTGATTGCATATTGATTGTTCAAGAACTGAAAAGACAATTGATGGTGAAAATCAGGAGAAACCTGGGAAAATATTAACTGAAACAACATATTTGTTAACCCATCTGCACACAGACCTTAGATAATTTGAGCATTCATCCTCTCTTGTAAATTTTACCATTTATTAGTATTACACAGTATCAGAGGAATAGCTCAATTGATCTTGCTAACAGTAATGTTAGCAATAAATGAATGCCTCTTCTATCATTTAGCTTTTTGGTAAGCTTAAATGTTAAAATATCCTAAGCAGTCTATAGTGCTAACACTACAGTGTTAGCAAGGATGCTATGTATATAACAGCAGTCCTACACACATCCAAATAAACACAAGCAATACACATAATAACAAACAAAAGCTCACACATTAATTTAAATACATATCCATACAACTCCTGTGGATGACATCATCTTTTCTGCACATTAGACCAAAGGTACCACAATCCGATGTAGAATGGCAAGGTCCTACAGTTAGTTTAAAAACCCAACAGCTGAGGGCACAAATGATCTTAGATATCAGTTTGATCTGGCCCTCCTAGTAAAAGTGAACCTCCTTCCTGTTGGCAAGAGTCTAAACTCTGAATAAAGGGGGTGGTGAGGGTCTTCAAGGATGGCCTTTGCCTTCTTTCGGCAGACAATACAACCCAGCCTGTTTTTGTTGAAAGTGCTGAGGTTACCAAACCAAGAGATCATTATAAAAGTTAAAATAGACTCTATAAAAGATGAATACAAAAGTGAACTGTCAACATTAAAACTCCTCAGGTTCCTCAAGAAAAAGAGTCAGATTTTTTCAAGTAGACTTTGGTTTAAGTAACCTTAAACATTGAATTAGTCTACATATTTAACAAGCTAATGTGGTAATACTAGCAAGGGGTAAAGCTAGCAGGGAATTTATGACTTTTTTTTTGTGTTGTGTAAAAACATTTTCTAGCTAAGGTGCGTCTAAATGCTGATGTCAGTGCTTATCTAGCATTCGCAAGAAAAATCAAAAGTTATTGTTATCCAAGATGTGGCTGAACAGCTATACATTTTAGCTCTTGTCTAGCACTATTAAGAAAAGTTGTAGCTTATTTTATAGAAATATTTAAAGTACTGATGTAAGGATGTGGCTGAACGCTAACATTATGAGTTAGCAAACATGTTGTTTTATCTTGGAATATGGTGCAATATCCCCCCAGTTTTTTACTGTCTATCAATTTTGCAGTTGATCAATCAAGGAGTAAGATGATGAGAATATGTTAGACTATCTTTGTACAATTTGCCACCTGTAACCCAGCGGTACAATGATTAGAAAGCACTTGAGCTTTCCATCCCGTGTGCAGCATCAAAGGGAAATAGATGTCATGTGAATATGGCAAATCCTGTTTACACGCACACACACACACACACACACACACACACACACACACACACACACACACACACACACACACACACACACACACACAGAAAATCAGTGTGTTTATTTACCAAAAGGAGAAAAAAAAGTCAGCCTGGAGCGTGATGCCACATAATGCATTCTGCATCTTGATCATATTTTATCAATAAGCACGCGCCTCTATCTCAGTTCTCTCCGCTCCCTCCTGAGCTGCAGCACTGATTTCCTTTAGCCATGCCTCTCAGCATTGATATTGCTCTATTGATTATGATTTAAATGTCTGTTTCCTATACGCTGGGCCATAACTCACAGTGTAGCGGAAAGAGGTGATGATTATGATCGCTCCGACCCCAGACATCTCTCTTAGCCTGGTCTCCAGGATAATGGAATGTGTGTGAAGTAATGGCGAAGAGAGGGGGTGAGAAGGGGGTGAGGGGGAGGGCAAAAGCTTGTTATTGAGCCGAGGAGCGGGCTTACACAGGGACAGATGGAGGGAACGGATAGGGAGGAGTGGAGGAAAAGAGGAGGAGGATGGGAATAGCAGCGATGACGTAACTAAAGGGGTCGTTTTTTGGCTTTCTGCTGGATTCATTATTGCTTTTACTTTGCCTTTTTCTCTGTTCCCTTCTCCCTCTCATCCTCTCCCTCTTTCTGGGCGCTGGTTAACAAGGCCGTCTGTGTCCAAACTCCCCTTTGGTACTCCCCCTCCCTCAACCCCCTCGTCTCCCTCTTGCCCTCTCTCTCTAGCTTCACTCCCCTCCGTCTCTTCTCTAGGGAAAGAAAGGCCCACACAGTCGCAGCCTTGACAGCCTCCCCTAAGAATCCCCAACTACAAAAGAGGTCCAACTTCCCCCCCAGCCAGGCCGGGGCTGAATGGGAGCCTCTGGGGTGTGGATGAGGAGCAGAGGAGGGAAGGGGCCACCCTCCACACAGACACATAAAGGGCCTGTGTGTCGGGATCTCGATGAGTAGGGGACATACCCAGCAGTTCAACCTCCTCAGAGGGAGTCATTCCCACAAGATTTCTCATCCTATTTTCTGAAAGGGGTTGAAGAATTCAGCACACAGACAACTGTAATTATGGAAAAAAATGGGGTAGGTTAAGAGGGGGTTGTAAGCTTAAATGAAGGTGACTGCCACTTGGATCAGAGCACAGCGCCAGTTTACAGCTCACTGGCCAATAGTGTGGCCAGACAAGTCTGATCCCAGAGAGGGAAAGTGAGAGAGATAGAGAGACAGGGAAAGAGAGAGAGTGGGAAATAGAAAGACAGACGGGCAGGCAAGCACAAGAAAGCCTCTTTATGGCAGCCTGAACACTGAAAGCCATTTACCCAACACCACTTCCTTGTTTCCGGTGGTGGGGAGAATAAACCCTTGAGACAAAAAAAACCCTACTTTTGATTGTCACCGCTACAAATTACAAGTTCCATATGAATGAATACAACATGACAGCAGAATCAAACTAGAAAATGGTGAAAACGAATTTATGTATGAGCTCTGACTCCTGCTGGCCTCATTATGAATCAATAATTAAAGAAAATATCAACCCGCCTTGGATAGCAACAAAGTCTTTGGATGTTTCAGGGGCTTGGCCCCCGACACAGGGCGAGTTCAGACTGAATGAAAACAACCTCACTGATCTGGAGGTCTTTGCTGAAAATATGAACTGACTGGTGCCTAACAGAAACTTTAATAGTTCAGCTGGAACATTGGTCTCAGTTGCACACTATGACATAGATAGATGCCATGTGTGAAGCAATGCTGCAGCCATTCTGTGTGCTGAAAGGTGGCTGCATGGTCTGATGCATGATGCTGGAGATAGATAGAGAATCACGCATACTGTGCTGCTGCTGTGTATAGACTGAACCACTGAATTGGAAAATGTGGTTTGTGTGCAACAAAGCGCTTTAAAAAAAGGAAAAGACAACAAAATGTCAAGAGGGAAAAAATCTGCGGCGCACAAACACCAAAGCTCCTCTGACACATATCTGAGCCTCTAAAACCCAGATCTCTTACAGACAGACAGACAAGGGTTTGTGACAGCAGACAAGGATGGAAAACAGATACTGTAAGTTGGCGCTGGTGGTGCACGTGGCAGCTGTTGGTCGTCCTGCATGTGACTTCGGGGCTGCTTAATCTGATTGTGTGATGTGTCCCTGTGGTCAGGCAACACTATTCAAGGGCTCTTGTGAACAGCAGCCCTGGCAGCTAGTACAAATGAGCAGTTTGCATATGTATGACCCCTGGCATCTGAACGCCACTCAATCAATCACACATAGGCTACAGCGGCTGTCGGCTTTTAGTTTTGTTGTTCCCTTTTTGCTTTCAAGCACCTCCTCCTGGTGCTCCTTGTCATGTTCCCTGTCTTCCTCTGCTCTCAGTATCCTCCACTTTTCTCTTCCACTACCTATCCATTTCTCTAGTCTTCGTATCTCCAAACATCTTCCTTTTTTTCTCTGAATAGCACAGAGTGGATTCTCAAAGACAGCGAAATGCTTTTACATTAAGGGGAGCGTTTGCATCTCACAGCTGGTGCGTAGGCAGGCCTGCACGCTCCCACAGAGGGAGAGGGGGAGACTGGTGTTGGAGAGGCACAACTGTGAGGTTAAGCAGCGCTTTGGTTCCACTTGGAGGGGCATGTATTGCAGGGAGATATTTCATGAACCATTTACTCTTACTGTAGTTGGATATTAAAAATAAAAATGTTCCTGCATTATACTCTCCATCTTTTGTTCAAACAATGCATGTAGAGTGTTGTGACTCACTCTTTTGCCCTGTGGCAGCAAGAGTTCAAAGTCCTGGTGTAAAACATGACATCAAGCCTGGGTGATGTAATTCGAAGGCGTGGTGAGAAAGTAAAGCACCACCCAGCTGCAGGAATGTGTGCGGCAGTGATGAGCCATGATACCTCGCAGGAGATCAGAGCCCGGCTTATCAAGGCACATCAGTGGAGCAGGGCAGGAGAGAAAGGTCATCATTTAGAGGATCTTCAAAGCTCCTCAGGTTGGAGTAGCTCTGATAGCCGACTATAATGAGCTCAGCTTGGTTGACCCCTCCCTCAGCAGCACCTGTGAAACCAGCCCGGGCAGCCTACATACAAGCTTTTACTCCTGATAAAGTTACATTCCTTCATTGTTCATTTGAAAAACCTGCCAACTTCAATTGTAAATCAATGACAGCAGTTTAAATGAACATCTGTTTTGCTGAGGTTTAGTACTGTGGTTTGTACTGTATGACTTATGTTGTATTTGTCTTTGGAAGGGTATTATGTTTTTGGCTCTAAAAAGCAAAGCTGCTGCCAGTGGGGTTGTTTTCTGATTTGGAACAGGATCCAAATTTACAAGAAGCAAAGAAAATATCCTATTTGATTCTGCTAAACATAAACCTAAAACAAAGTTTACTCTGCTTTTATCTTGATTGCCAGTTATAAATTTGTAATTTTATGCATACATCGTTCAACACATGCCAGAGCATAATAAGTGCTCCGACATAAGAGGGATAGGTCTGTTAATGTTACATTTTTCATATTGTCATTAACTAAGATAAGAACAATTAATTGATGTTGGTGAAGTTTTGTTTGTGAAGAAAGTATTTAGCCTTTAAGAAAATCTAGATTAATATTGAATCAACTTCCATCTTCAATAAGTACTTTTATACTTCTTTGTACAGAAAGTATTTTTACTTAGATTTTTTATATTTAGGTTTCTTTATTCATTGTCCATACTCCACTTGTTGTTAAGTACCGGTGTTCCAATCCCCATGTCAAATTCCTTGTGTGAGTGAGCTCACTTGGCAATAAAGCTTTCTTGATTCTTCTTGATTCTATGAATAAGCTTGGTGTTTGTGCAATAGAGACAACAAAAACACTGCTGTTTGTTCTAAGATGCGAAAATGAATGATATTGCTCGCCTCCTCTTCTTAAATTCCCCATGACTTAAAAGTATTGACATACTTTTAAATATGTGGCAGTAATATATTTTATTTACAATTTCTGAATTTTGTTGTCATTGTTAGGATTATTTGGATGTTTTGATGAACCCTTTGAGAGTTCTGTCCTTTTGAACGGGTAAAATAATTAATTTGATGACTTTACCTTGACATTTCAGAAATTGCACACAGTATCTTTTTAGGACCAATTACCATATTAAGAAAATAACTGCCAGATAAATCAATAATTAAACTGTTTATACAAGGGCTGTCAGCATTACTATGTTAATTGGGACACAATTAAGGCTAAAATGAATGTGTTCATTTTTTTATTTGGGTATAATTCTGTCCTATCAGTACACTGTAGGTTCCGCAGCATCTTCCTGCTTCCTGCAGCAGCCGTGCTGCCTGTGGTGAAAAATAACACCACCACCGCAATTCTGAATGGCATATTTCACTTTCCCAGACAGCTCAGTTGACAAGTCAAAAGTACTATATCCTTTGTGTCAATCAGAATCAAAATCTCACTGAAGTCCTTTGAGTTTCAGCTACTGACTGATGTCAGTAGAAAACCTTATTAGACAGACCGGCGTAGCACAATTTAGAGTGTGCAAATCACCACAGATCTGTGGGTCAAATTAAATTGAAAAGTTAACTACATCGCAGGTCAGTCAACATTGTGGGAGACCAAATTGCATTTGTTTGATTACCCAATCAAGGCACTGGTAAGAATAGCTTTACTTTGGACTGCTTTGAAATGCAAAATAAAGGGACCCTACCCATGCGATTTGGTCTAATCACAATTAAATATTCAAATTCAGCTTAAATAGGATTAGAAAAATTGACAGCTCTTATTGTGTGTTTTAGAAGGAGAATATTTTTTGTGGGGAAGCCTGTATCATGACAGTTTTTAATATGTATTACATGTGAGTTAAGTGTTTTTATACATCCCTCGTGGTGATATCAAATCAGCTAATGCTCAAGAAATTGTGTCTAAGGAGGTATAGGAAAATCAAGTATAAGCATTACAATTATTTACATCATTACTATGACTTACAGCAGTCTTTATAGAACAACATAGGTAATTATCCCTTTTTTAATGTTTTGGTTTCTTGACTTCCTTATAACCAGGATTGAGTAAAAATTAGGATTAGAAATAAGAACCACTGGGAATAAAACCTGCATACTGGCATGTCCAACCGGGGAGCAAGGACAGTCCGTTTTTGGTACAATTAGGAAGTTTATGTGTGTGACCGGTCTGACTCTGGGCTCCAGCCATGTGTGTATGAGAGAGTAAATGGGAGCACTGTGACACCAAGTGTGGGTGAGTGCGCATCCAACGTGTGCATAAGTGAGGAGGAGGGCTTCCAGCAGTGTGTGTACGAATATTTGTTTGTTTGTGGGAGTGCATGTGTGGAGCAGTGGCGGTGTGCAAGTAGCTCTGAGGGGGGGAGTGTATGCAGCATGGCGAGGGAGGTATGGATATTAATCACCAGGAGGAGCATGGCTCTGTGGCGCCGGGCGGAGATGGATGGGGTGTGAGTGCAGTGATGTCACCCTGACAAATGGACCGGCCATGTTGGCTGAGACTCGCACATCGTCTCTCATTTCAATTAGTTCCTCTAACAACAACCCACCTTACCCACAATCTGCAGGTTACACACGCAAAAACACATACACCTTGGCCACAAACACACACCCCTCTAGAGCTCCCAACAAGATGCACTGATCTGTAAGAATACAGTGGAGTTACTTTAATCAATCTAACTCAACTATGACAGCACTTTTGCTTTCAATCCAAGCAGCGAGTCACTCATTCCCATTCATATTACCAGCCAAGTGCACTGACGAGGTCTATGGCCAGTACACGAGCCAGTGGGAGCTGGCAGAGAGTCCGGGTGTGTTTACGTACTAAAGGCTGGGCACTGCCCGCGTGTTTTCCCACAATATCAATTTGATGAAGTGCTGGAACCATGGCAATGTGAGCATTTGCCTGGGCCAACGGTAATGGCATGCATTTACTCTCTGATGTGGAAAAAAGGTATAAGGTCGGTACCACAGAGAGCAGCAGTTCAGACAAATTGAGTTCAGGTATAAACGGTCTAACCTCCTCACCAGCTGTTTATAGCCTTGGTCTTAAAAGCCCAGCATCACTAACTAAAAGGCTGTTGAAGTGTCTGTCACCTATAAAAGAAGTGTTAAGCTCCATTTCAAAGGCCTGATATCACGAAACAGAAAGGGAAGAGTACTTTCCTCTCCTACTTTGTCTTGGGTGAACTTTGACTCGGGTCTTCACTTCACAGTGGACTCTCCATGTTAAACTACCTCTCAATCACCATGTTACTTCTCCAGATTTCTACTACGTCCCTCTGCTTTTCTCTGCTCTGATCCTCCCCCTTCTTCACACCAGGAGGATTGAGCAAGAGGATCACTTTGGTGTAAGCTGGGGCAGGCTAGGCCATGTGAGGCTGAATTGGGCTAGTCTGTGCACAGTGGAGCGCTAAGTTGGAGGATTGATCAGAGCCTCCTGGGGGCTCCGGCTTCAGCTCCAGCTTAATATCAGCACTAGGTATCTCTTCATCTGCCCTAGAAAGCAGGAGGTTAATACCCTATGGAAGCAAGTGAGATGTGAGGGAGGGGCTGCGTTATGCCACAGAATTAATTGTAGACCCTGACACATCCGCATTTAGCCACTTCAAAGAGTCCTCTAAACAGAAAGTGAGGAAAAATATGGCATGTTTAAGTTCTATAATTGCAGATGTTGCATGAAGCAGTTGGGATTAAACACAACAGCTTTTCTGTGAAATGTGTGAGCGCACATTTCCTTATCATAAAATCAAAAGAAGACATATCACTGAAGAGGAAAATACTCAAAGAAAAGCAATCAAGGCTGGCGACATTGGTATATGAATTTGTGGTTGTGCCGTTTGTTGGAACAGCCACCAACACTGATCAGACATGATTGGTTGGATTTGCATTTTCTTCTCCATACAAACTGAAGTTGTTGATGAAGCACGCCTTTTCTCCTACTCTGAGAACTTTTGGAAATAAAAAATGAATGACAAGCTTTCGTAACAGTGTTAGCTTGTCATGTACTGTTGCAGGTAACACAAAGGGTTTGCCCTATATAAAGATACTTGTACCAGTGTCCTACAAAGGATGGCAATATCTTATACTTGCCTTATTTCCTTCCTTTTCAATTGATATTGAAGGCCTGGATCTCCACATCTGAAAAGCTGAAGTGATTCCTTTTTCATTTCACTTCACTGCTCTTCCTTTTAATCTAGCTTCACTAAAGAACGAGGTTCCAGCAACAACAAAAAGGTTAGATCTCGCTTTCTGTTTCATCTTGGCCTCCTGCGATCCCAGAGGGGGCGCCTCTCTGTGCTCGTCCACACACTCGGCGATGGGAGATTGTGCGAGGGCCTTGGTTTGTTTGGCTGTCTTCCCCCCTCCTCATCGCTCTGAAATCTGCCTGACAGTTCGGCAGCATGGCTCAGGCCCCACAGGAGCTACCGTCAGATAAAATGTCACCGTGGCTTTGTTCCACGCGCCCTATAGGCTGGCCAGATGCACTGTACACCTGAGAGCCTGAAGGCCAAAGCACAGAGCGAGAGCATGGTGAAAGAGGCTTGTGTATTATGCTGCAGGTGCCACAATTCGTTAACTGCCTGCATTTTATCTTCATTGATGAAATCAGCTTTGATGGACAATTAGATTAGAAGCTTTAACCTTACAGCTCTTTGATTAAACCACAAATAAATCATATATGGTTGATAGACAGCGCTAATGCAGCATCCCTCTACATTGCAGGGAGATGTGATTGGATAATAGCCCTCTATCCTCGCTTAACATAACAGCTTCTGAGCATCAAACTCTTGACACCCACAGTCAAACCTGATCCTTTTTTTCTCAGCAGCAGCAGACCCTCAGACGACTCTTCTCACCGTCTCTCTAACGAGGCTCAAGCTTAAAAAGCCAACTGGTCCTCTTACAGCCGAGCACCGGGGCGGTTACCACTGTCAGCTCCTGTTAGCTCAACCCCTCTCACTGGTTCATGTTTCATGGAGCACGAACACACTCATCCCAAAGGAGCTCATCTATGCTCCTTCACCCACCCATACCCCCCCCCTTTCTCCGCCCCAATAAATTAATAAAAGAAGGAGCAGCTCCTGAAGGTAATTTGATTAAATACGACATCCCTGCTTTAAAGAGCATGCTGACCGAGCAGAAAGAAGACGGGACATTGTTGGGAGGAATTGTCACTGTACACGCACCTGACCCCCTGCCCTGCTAGCTACACTCCCCTCCCTCTCCATCAGCCCAGCATTGGCACGTTCTCCATTTTCCAAGGACATCTCTGATGAAAAATGCTATATGCTCCAGATTACTTGGCTTGTCAGTCACCTAATTTGATGCAATCCCCACCAGATCTCTCCCCTTAATTGAGTTTCCTTTTCTTTATTTGATAGCAGATGTTTATGAGTTAATATGTTTGAACCGTAGCTGCTTGCTGCATGAGCCTATGGGCTTATCTAGGGCACATGCTCATTCTTTTCAAAACAGACATAGTGTAAACAACAACATGAGCTCAGACATTTGTTATACACGAAGGACGGGAATAAGTGTAACCAATTTCTGCCAAATGTGCTGAGGGAATTGTATTAGCATTCTAGAGGAAGAAAAAGAGCAGAATACAAGGATACAGGCGCTAAATTCTCACATTTTAGTTAACATGGTTACCCTGTAATTGCAATATTATTATCAAAGAAGCTGAATCAATGTGATAATTTATTCCATTCATTCTAGTGTATATTCCGTTTTCCCCTGGTGAACACTCGCTCACTGTTTTCTTCTCCTTTCCCCTCAGGCTGCAGAGAGCTGGCTAGTGCTGGGAAGGATGTATCGAGCTACGACGTATGAACAGAATGACAAGCCATCTCAGTCGAAGGGGAAACCACTCATTATACAGATTGCTTTGTAGTGTTTCTGGGCAGCCAAGGCCAATGCTGCGTCTTCTTGGGTCTGGCCTCATTCATAAACGGACATTTATGTCTCAGAGCTGACACACTTTTTTTTGTCAACTCTGAATCCTCCAGAGTCGGTTTGCCAAGAGGTTACGAGCGTGCATTACTGACCCAACTACAATGTCGATAATGGGAGGGAAACAGACATGTCCTAATGGAAGGGAAGGGCTCTGAATCTTATTAGTAGGACATCTTGTTTCAGTCATTGTTCCAGCGGGCCCCTCTGGCTCGAAGATAGCATCAGCAGCAAACAGCTAGCAGGTGCAGAACGGAAATAAAGCCAATTGTGTTGATCGAATCATCCCCTTGTCTACCAGCCCACATCTATTCCCTCACTCCAGCGTCCACTAACTGGCTGCGCTATGGATAGCAGCTCTTTAATGCCTATTAATGCTCTCCGCGGTGCTATCAAGACATATGCTGATGACAATGCTTTCTCTCGTCTCTTATAGGTTAACTACACTGCAATGGCTCCCATGTTGGGAAACAGGTGGTTAACTGCTCCTCCTGTCTCTAGCTGTGGATAACTGGAGCAGACTGTGTGGTGGCTCGCTGTCAGTAACAACCCTACCTGTGGATGGAAATCCGTACTACCTGTAGCAGCCTGTGCAATAGAGGCAGGTTACTTAGCTCCTGAGTCGGGTCTTATCTCACCCTCAGCCTGAGAATCCAGGATTCTGTCCCCAGGATTGGCATAGAGAGCAGCATTGAGTGGCAGGCTCCTGCTACTAATTAAACCAGCAGAAGCATTAGTCCCGCTTGTGAGCAGTGTGAGAGTTTTCATAATTACCCGAGCAATTCATTCATTATTTAACTTAACGAGGTAGCTCGGTGGCCAAACATACAGTGCATTGGAGGCCTAATTTGGGAAAAATGCCACGGAGATATTGCATACCTGAGGTTTCTTTTGCCTGAGCCACTTGAAAAACTACTGGACGATGAGGGATCAGAAGCTATGACTGAATGTTTAGTCTTATTAACTTTGAAAGTGTCAGCTGGCGATGTCTGCAAGCAAAGGAAAGTCCTCTTATTGCAATGTCTATTAAGTTCAAATGAAATGTAAGTATGACCTTTCTAAGCTCCTTAATTCAGCTAAATTGGCTCCAGAGGAGGCTAATTTAGTCTTTTACAACATGGGGGGAAATGGGCATTAGAGCAGTGGTGCCACCAGCAAATGGCATTGGACCTTGACTTGTTTGCACAGAAAAATGTGTTAGCTGTCTGTCTTAAAAAAAAAAATACTTTTTGTGTTTTTAAAAGCCCTTTAAGACTTCCCCTTTCCCTCCAAACTATTTATTCTCCCCCAATTGCTGGTATTAACATTATAATTTTGACCACAGCGGTATTGTTAGTAAATGTAAATGGGTGTTACATTAAAATGCAAATGCAGCGCTTCAAAGCATGCATGCAGTCAGCATTTTATAATCCTGCATGAAAAATGTTACCTTAGGAACGGGTGCATTTAGATGCCAGAACTAGGATATAAAATCATACCAGGCTGTACTTAGAGCTCAAACTGTTTGAGCAGGGGAGATAATTGATGCACATTTCATGTCTAAAAGGATGGAGGTGGATGATCAAGTTAGACCGGTGTGATACAACCCAGCAAAATTATTGAGTCAGGGCATAATATATTATAATGCCGGTCTTATACTCCATGTAATCACTCACATCCTTCCATATTCTTACACAACCACAACAGCTAGGGCCACTGATCACAGACACAGCTCAGGTCATCCCACTTAGAAGAACATAAATGTAAAACTCAGGGGCATGCCAAGAGGGGTGTCCAGGGCTGGCACTGGCCCCTCTTTAAAGGTGATACGCCACCCTAGGTAGCACCCCAAAATCATATGCTATAATAAGCTATTTCCTACCTTGAGTTAAATGTCACTATTTGTGTTGTAGCAGGCTGCTGGTATCTTTCTTTGAACTTAAATGTAACACATTTTCTTTTGTTAGTCCCCTCAGTTGTGATTTTGGTCAAACATCTTCTTTTAGGTTACCTTTTTGATAATTTAATAATAGTCGTTCAAGCAGATAGTGAAGACACAGATGGTAAATGCTATTAATGTGTGTACAGACAGATGCCCTGCCCACCCCTGCCTGTGTTGGTACCCCAGTTGGGCCAGTCCAATTAAAAAAAAATGGACACACCCCTGGAAAACTTTCTCTGTATGTGTTTGTCAAGTGAAATCATTGGAATCCAGTTCCGGGGAACGGAAGATAAACAAATATCGGGCTACAACTTCTTCAAAAATTCTTTCATTCCCAATTGTTTTCTGGGATTTTTTTTCTGGATCAGTCTATTCATTGTTTGGTCCATTAAACATAAGAAAAAGATGAAAAATGTCAATTAGTGTTTTCAAAAGCAAAAAAGCAACAACAACAAAAAAAGGATGCCATCGTCAAATGCTATCTTTGTCCAGACCTCAAGGAAAATCAGTTAACTGGTTTAAAAGAGAAGGGAAATTTGAAATATTAGCATTTTAAAGCTTGAACCTGGTCATTTGGATTATTTTCCTTGAAAACGCTATTCTCAAAATAGATTGGGATTAATTAAACAGTTCACAACTTATCAATTAATAATTGCAGCTCTACATTTTCCTGTATGAGTAACAGTAATATGCTTTTTAAAGTCTGCGTTACGCTTGCATGCTCTGACACTTTTAATTGTTCTAATATGATCTGTGTCATTGGATTTCTGCTGCTCAGAAATCCATATGCGTTTTAATCCCTGTCAAGCATTGTTAACTTGTTTACTGCTATATTAAACACCAGATATGCTGCCTCGGAGAGAGGTATATAGCCCGTGGCAGTTTACTTCCAATGAAAGCATTAGGCTCACAGCAGTGTTACAGAAACAATGAATTCAATTACATATGTGTTCTGGTGTAGTCTGTAGACCCTGCATTTTTTATTTCATCTAATATTTATGGAACACTGAGGTGTATTTTCTTGGAAATATTACTTCCATTGGTACAAGCTGCACTGTGCGTGTGTGAAATGATGGCCATGTTTACATTAGGCTTAGCTTACTTGTTGCTGGGTTACAGCTCATGCATTTGTATTGTCACCGCCGTGTTTGCAGCACAGCTTGCTGTGGACTTAAAGACTACTGACTTTGGGAGAGCAAGCTTAGGATATACAGTATAAAGTAAAAGCTTGGGAATCTATGGCATTGTTGCAAGTGTAAGCCCGTTCAAACAAAGCAGCATGCGTGGTGTTTCCAGCAAGAAGATATCACAACACGAATCAGACAAAAGCCAGAGCAAAGCCACTTCCTCACACTCCACTGTCAGGGAGGAGAACAGCATTACCAGCCTTGTAACTGTGCTCCAGTGACCCAGAAACACATATTTCTAATTGTTCTAGCTGGCCTCTGGGGCTTCCTTCACAGAGATATGACCCTTTTACAATCAGACCACAGCGTACGGACCATCAGCACCCAAAGGAGAGCACAACTCAGCATGATCCCCTCAGGCATGGGAGCACTTCCCTGCACAGATGACTCCAAATGCCACCTCTATGTTTGTCTGTCTGTGAGCCGTATTTGTGTGATTGCACAGACACTAGCGCCTGTACATCAAACACACATTTGCACCCACGCACACAAAAGTCAAACACCCTCAGACAGCTCTATTTGTGCTCCCTATCCCCTTGAAAGTGCACCAAAGACCAAGCGAAGGCGAGATGGACTGTGTGTGCTTTTTCAACCTTTCTCCTTCCTGGACAATCTAATAACATCAGACCGCGGTGATGCAGGAAGGTCCGCCCCGGTCCAAGGTCACTCTCTGCTGGGTCTACAGCTGGGGAAGGGAGGGGAGGGGGAGCAGCAAACACACCAAGCCAGTTAGATGAGATCTGATCCCAGATCCAAGCCTCCCCCTGACTAGAGTATAACACATTTATAATTAAGAGTGATAAGGTCTGTGCCATTTTAAAAGGTTGCAAGTGTGCTGTTGATAATTAGCGACCCTGGAGAACAGGCGGTCTGCGCTTTCGCAGTTACAGCCAGAAGCGTAGGGCCTGTGATGAGAGCCTTGCTGATGCTGACAAAATAAAAGCCACCTAAACAGTTCAGAGATGAAGAATGAAGCGCTTATATACTACGATCTTATCAGCACTCAAGTATGATTTGAAAACTGAGTCACAACTTCTCCTGCCATGCTCATGCCATGCTTCTGCCAAGCCTTTGAAACAATAATCTCTATACTTTGGAAAATATCACCCACTTGAGTCCCCTCTATCTTTTCTTTTTTTTTTTTTACTTGGGGACATGTCAGGGGCTAATTGTTAAGAATTGAGTTATTGAGCTGTATGCCCTTCTCCACCCCTGAAGGACTAACACCAATACAAATAGCTCCCAAACACCATTGGAATTCCACTGGAGTGCCCCAGACCTGCCCCAGCCATAATATTGTTCTAATAATTGGAGCTCGCAGGCCATTAAATATCATGCCGGTTTGTTCAATTGATTCAGACAGGCTAAAGGAGGGGGGTAAAACATGCATTTGCAAAATTCCCATTTGTAATCTGAATAGCATTCCTCTGCTCTGCCTATAATGATGGAAAATTCTGCAAGGCGAAAGCATTTTGTCATTTGTCCTCTGGCTAACTTGTATGTGATGTTGTGCACAGTGCTGTTAGGGCTTTGATGGGACTACAAACAGCACATGCAAACAGTGTGCACAACTAAGCTGTGACATTTGGCTGCGAGTACAGAGGTTATATTCCAGCCCTACAAATGGAAATGTATTGATGATAGATGCACTGAAAGTGTAATTGGATATAAATCAGGTAATTTGAAAGGATTTATTCTGATAGCGTTGTGTTTAAAGTGGGGTGTCAACTGCCACATTTTCCAGGTTTTGCAACCGTCGCAGCAGCACTGAAACGATGAGAGCCATATCACAGTCCATCAGTAAAATCACTGGATTACTTTTTGTGGGAGACTGCTGACTTGACACGCAGCAGAATGAGGTTGAGTGAAGGCAAGTGGCGGAGCAGGATGATAATGAAAATAGCTGTGATAAAGATGTAATAGATGTGGGATCGGAGTAAAAATCATTCATGAATAATATCACGGGGAAGGTAAGTTTGAGTGTGTGTGTGTGTGTGTGTGTGTGTGTGTGTGTGTGTGTGTGTGTGACGTGGATCGACTTGGTTCTGATGACACGCAGACAATCTGCACTTTAAAATCCATCCCTGCCGACTCCTTCTGCACACGCTGCTCTTATCACCTGCGAGCAGGACCGAGGCGGCAATGTGTCCTATCAAGCAGTTGTCGTTCAGGAGTGTTTGAACATGTTTTAAAGCATTTCAAGTGCAAACTGGGTTTAATTAGAGCGGCTGCTGATTAACGCCGCCGCAAATAAAGAGGAGTGCCCAAAGAATATCAACAAGGCCTCACACACAGTGTCAGACTGGGCTGCAATATGGAAGAAATGCAGCTGAATGAAAGAAATTGCAACATGAAAAAGACCAGAATAATCGATAAAAAGTGAAAAACAAGCATGGTTGATGATTCGGTTTGTTCAGACATTTGTATAGACTCCAGCATGCTTGCTTTGAAGTAAATGTATGTGGGTGTGTACCAGGCAGAAATGGGTCTGTGTGCTTGAAAGAAAGTAAGGAAGCATATTTTCCTGCTGCTGTGTTGCTGTTTGTATGAGAGTTGAGAGTAAACCATTTTTGTATTCCTCTGTAAATGTATTTGTTGGTTCCTCTCAGCAGCAGCTAAGTGCTATTATTGCGGAATATGACTGTGCTAACTAGCTCTGCATCTCTGCTCCCTGCTCTCCTGGTATACAATATACCCAAAGGGAAGCGTGAATAATAAAGACTTCAAATGACAGGCACGCAGCGGGGTTAATGATAAAGGTCAACTTGCCAGTGTGCAGCCAGCGAGTGTAAAGGACAAGTGGCATGGGGTCACAACTCACACAGGCTCCTGGCCAATATAAGGGAGCAGGACCCAGGCTTCTCCAGAACCAGAGCCACCGCTCTGCAGTGAGCCGTCCCCGAGCGGCTGCCATGTGCCGCACTCTTCACTGATGCTTTTATTAGCCTGCTACGTCGTGTTAGTGATGACAGAATCTAATACAGTTTGATATGGAGGAAAACACAGCAAGGCTCATATCTGTGTAAACAAAACAGGAACAGGTGATACCTCTGAATATGAGCAGGGGGGGGAATCTTGGTACTGTATGCTGGTGAGGTTGTGAGTTTTCAGTATTACACTCACATTGCATGAGAGGAGCAGGATATTCAAGTGCAGCGACTGTGCTATTGAAAAAATATCAGGAGGAGAGAGACAGAGCTCCAGAGGCCCGGCATCGGTTTGACTGGCAGATCCACAGAGAGAATGTCAGCCAACACCTGAAGCCACGTAGCTCCAACAAGACATTCAGGATTTATCAACACATTTCACCGCTATTATTCAGGAGAAAACTGACTTTCAGCAGCACCTGACACTCACATCAGCCCTGCATGATATTTACAAGAGTCCCTTGAACTTTTTTTGCCTGCGAGGAACAGAGTCTCTCTCTGTTTTAAGCATTAATCTCAACTAAACCTGGCTGTTGATTAGGTACCTTGTGCATAGCTTTTGAAAAGCAGTACAAATGGACACTGATAAAGAATGGCTAAAACCAACTGAGTGAAACTTTTTTTCCTGTCTTCCATTTGGCATTAAGATTGGATGAAACTTCTGTAATTTACTGTTTTAAATTGCTTGTAATTTTTTTTTTCAATATTAATCATGTCATTACTCATCATTACAGCCTTTTATTTTGAAGGAGAGATTTAAAGAACTGCAGTTTGTGTCCTGAGGTGCTACTTGTTTAACCTCCTTCCCTTTTAATGTTATGTTGATATTTTATTTGTTTCCCTCATTGTTTCTAAATTTATTTTCAGGTAAACCATGTCAGACTTACTTTGTGACTATGTCATTTTCAAATGAATTGTTGGATACCGACCATCTGCACCCCTCTCCTTCAGCTCTGTAAGCTGCTTTGTCATGTTATAATTTCATTTCTCCCTCCAGGCTGCTGTCCATACATGACTTTCTTTGTGTTGTGTGCACTGACAGTACAGCACTAGTCAGACGGTCAGGATGAAATTCAAGGGGTTAGTTTGGCTCTGCTATCAAACACATGAAGTGCTAAAAAAAGAAATGGATGCAATATCTCCTGAATAAATTTGGAGTTTGTCTCTTGCGAATCGTTATTATGTATGAAACTAAAAATATCTATTAATATGTCAAACACATTAAAAGTTCATATGTGTTGTTTTTGAGATCCACTGAAGCGACTTATTTCATAGTTGGTCAAATTCTGACTAAGTGAATAGTCTAAAGGTAAGAAAACACTCTAGAAACAGTCATCCAACAAAATTGAGCTAAATATATTTAACAAGGCTAAACTAAGGCTCCGTGGGTAAATAGTTTCGAAATTGTTATCCCAATTTTCGCTAACATTAGCAGAGCTAGTACCACAGGTACTACCCTCATGCCTGTTCTGGTTACACATGGTCCAGTTGAGTGGTTAAATGCCAGTGTATCCAGACACAGCCTAAAAACAGCTTCATCTACATTTTATTTGATCAAAATACTGCCAAACTGCACCATGCTACAAGATTTCATCGCTCACCTGTGTTTGTTTATATCTGGCTAGTAGAGCATTATAGCAGCAGCCAATAACCAGAGCTACAGCCTTAAATAGTGGCAGATGGCTTAGCTACTACTTGGTCACAGAGATTTCATTCCTACAAAAATACAAATATGAATAATTTGTGTAAATGTAGTGATTCTGTGGTTGTTTCATTTCATCAACTAAACACAAACATCACCACTAGTTACAGCCTTAAATGAATTCTTATACCTCTATATACTCTAAATCACACCTACAATGGCAAAAGGGGATCATCGGAAATAAGATTGTTAGTTTGTTTTTTTGTTAATCTTTATTTATAAGGCAAATATCATGGTATGATGATTGGTATTTCTTTTTGGGTTTGTCAAGTTTGACTCAAAACAAAAAGCTCCTTATGGTTCCTTTAAAAAGGAACTATTTCAAATGATTTAATGAAATTAAAGCCAGTTTAAGCTCAAGTGTAGCCACCTTTTTGAATAAGTAACATCACCGTGTGTCATGTCTGCTGTCCAGGGTGCTGAATCTGGGGCTGTCCTGGTTGCTTTAGGACATTCCTCTGAATGGCAGGAATCCTGTTGGCTCAGACTGATAGCTAATAATTTGACTGATCAGCATCATTTTCCCTTCACCTGCCAAACTCACTATATATATATTTGTTGATATACTTCCTAACTACTGAGTCTCACAGACACCAATGCCCAGCTCCCTCCACTGTAGTCTGTTCTGCCTCATTAAGAGGGTTTTTCAGTTATTTCAATCCCTTTTGTCTGTGGCCACTTGGGTTAGCTTAGCCGGTCCATTCTGGCAGAACACTTCCTTGTTTTGAGAAGAAAAAAATAAAATAAAAATAAAACCTTTGTGTAGTTTAGATAAAAAATACTGGTGGTGTGTTCCCTGTACTTGGACTTAGTTAAGAGATGTTACACTGAAAAGATACACAGTTTATTATTGTCAAAACAGACTGAACTCTTAATACATAAGCCTGAGCAAACCTTAGGAGAGCAAACAACACTTGACTTTCCTGTGCTTAATTTTTGGTACAAGATACATTTCCATTTCTTTTGTAGTTTTCAAGTCAAAGTTATACTTTTAGGATATATTAGCAACATGTTATTTTTACTTTTGATGTTTTGGGCATTCAAAATATTGTAATTTTGAATGACGCCAAAATAATAATTGTGTCAATTAAAGCATAATTAAGACTTCATTTAAAACAATTTATTATCTACGCCTTTTCATCATAAAGCTCCTGAAAGATTCTGAAAAGGTGTCACTCTTATACTGATGTCTCTTCATCAGCTCCATTAAAATTAGATAATCAGCAACAAGATTGGTTAGTTCTTCATACTGTCTGTTAGTGCCTGGGTTCAGTTCAGATTTTCCACAAAAAATCTGAGTTGACATTCAGCACTCACCATGAAGTGTCTATGTTTAGAGCTCTGCTGGTAATGTTTGGCAGGGGGAAGTACATTTTGTTCTCATAGCTGATACTGGAGCAAGATTAGAAAAAAAGATTTACAATTTCTGTCGAGGTATTGGTCCAGATAGAGAAAATACAACCAGAGCTTTGCTATGTAGAAGAGCAAAATGGATATGAGCAGGATTTAATGTTCATGCCAGTATGTTAATGATTCACTGCTCTTTGAGAAAAGAAGAGTTGAACTGCAGAGATACTTAAATGTCTCGCATATTTATAGACACAGCCCCGGTGTCATGATGTGTGCATCATGACACCGGGGCTGTGACGGGTAGTGTTTAACCAGTTTGTCTGTTCACTTTTTGTATGCCAACTACTGGTTAAATAAAAAGATCAGATCAGAATTGACAAAGTTTTGTCGTTATGACTTCACAGGACCTTTCTACATCCTGCAAAAAGTTGCCGTGAACAAAGAAAAGCAGTATTGAAAAGAAGATCTGTATTACATTAATTTACTGCCACAACAAATGCACACTTTGGCAAGAGCGATTGTGCTCATGTGAAATATAGTTCTCATCCTGGAAAAACACTACTAATTTCATACCAAGGGATTCACCAGAATCAACGGGATGTACGTCTGTACAGGACAAGATCAGCAAAGGGATGAGAGGATCCCTTTTGTCCACAGGGGGCGCCAGAATTGACACAAGCCAACAGTTGATTTGAGAAAAACTTAATTCATTGGATCATCATTAAACTGATCATTCGGTCCAAAATATTTCCCCAGATTAAGGAAAAAGTCCATCATGCCTTTTCCTTCCAACATGGTTTTTACACTGCTCATTTCTCTACTGATTACAGTACACCATTCTTGGTTTCTTATTCTAGTTCCACAAAAAAAGATAAAAAATAATGTTCATATAATGACGCCTACACAGAGGCTCAGAGTAAAGACCACCCCCCCCTCCCCTAGCTGATATGACTGCAAAAGTTACATAAGCAGAAGGCAGTCAGGCAAAGGGTGCCCGCAGAACTCCTTGTACGCTGGCTTACTACAACAAAGCCCATCCAGTGTGTTCTAATTCTCAACATTTCCCTTCAGAGTATCTCCTCCTTTATGGGGCTGAAAAAGACTCTACGGTAAAAAAAAAAGAGAGATGGTGGAAAATCCCATTGGATCAATTTTATACCAATCAAGGCTCCTAAATAGTGAGGGAGATGAAGTTGGACTAAGTTGGACAGCAGCCACGGCTCAGTTCACTACAGCGTGTAAGGATATATTGTACCTCTGTTTCCCACGGCAGCAGAAAGTGACTGTATTTTCTAGAGTGGAAATGAGCTCCCACACATTTTGATAGACCTCATTGGGGTTAAAACACATTCAAAACCACATATGACCCCATAAAATTAGCTCTCAGAGGATGAAGATAGTACTAGCCTGATGTGTAATATCACCCGTCATGGATATACTGCCACCAATTTGCTTACTATCGTCCTTGTGTGGATACTTTTTCTTAAGTATGAGCACTATAGAGGATATCTGGCTGTGTATTCTGCTGAATTACCACCTTTATCACGCTGCATCTTTTTCAAAGCTCTGGGCAGTCACGATTCTCCCTGAATGAGCATAATTCTCACCTCTGTCCTATTTTAATAATACCTAACTCCTACTCGAGAGGTGTGATTAAAAGCATGTGACCACTCTTCTCACACTCAGTCCCTCCCCAACCTGCCTCCCTCTGATAGGTGCAGTTCCACCCACTGTACTAGTGCATAACACACTGCTATTTTGCCCTCACTTCAATCCATTATCCCAAAATGTCCACCCACCTTTGCTTAGCAATCTCCTTCACTACCCCCTCAAGTGCCACTCTTTACCTACCACGCCCCCCCCTGGGTCGTCACTTATCCAACCTTATTCTCTCCCCCTCTTTTCCTCCTCCTACTTTCACCTTGTCGATTCAACACCCTGCTCCTCGCCCTCTTCAGACTCCTGCCTCCCGCCTTGGTTAGCCTCTCTGCAGCGGTGCTTTGTGGTGGCAGCTGTGCAGAGTGCCTCCCACACATGCTAGGACTGCTGACCTTGGTGGTTAAGGCCTGGCCGCTGCTATGATTAATGCCTCTACAAGACAAGAAGCAAGTACCTCTACCTGCCTGGACAATATATATCTCCTTACACGCTTTATTCCTGTCTCAGGGCACACCTGATGATGGACATACGTTAACCTCCATCTTTCCTCTAGCTGCACTCGCCTCCAACCCTTTTCCTTCCTGCTCCGCTGAAAGGAGTAAAAAATATTCCCACACCTTTACTTACTGCTTTAAATGATCCAGCATACAGCACCTGGTTCATCTGGAAGGTGTACAAGCTGGCTTCAGTTCGATAAGGCTGTTACCTGTATGTATTTTTTTTGCCCCGAGGAAGAAGAAGCGTCTGTGTGTTTTTTTGGCAGTGAAGTTAAAAATCCCTCAAGGACAAATGTGCTAAGAAGAAAAGCTGTGCTGCCATTAGTAGCCCCACACTCCCTCCTAGAGCCGCGTATAAAGCAAAAACAAAGCATTCAAGCAATGAATCACCACAGATAGATCTTTCAGGCGCCATAAACAAGAAGCCCAATACAAGCTGGGAATAGACTCAAGTTGTAAAGAGTCTCAGAAATACAAATATTCACCTTTGGGTGTACAATACATCTTGCTTGTGCCATCATCTCACAGTGATATTTGCTCAAAGACTTCATACAATGATATACTGTTTTCATTTAATTGATTTTCCGTCCCCACGTCAATATCTCAGTGGAGAGACAAAACAGTAATTTGCAGTTCCCATTACCCAGACTGCATTGTGTTGGTTTTTTATCATTTGGCATTTTTGTTCTCCTCAATGTACTTTGCTTCTGTAAAGGTAGTGATTTTGCATTATTTAGTGCTACAGTCTGATCTATTAGGGGTTTATTAGCCTGTAGAAGATTCTAGAAATGTTCAGAAATCTCTGCTCGGTTATTTATGCAGTTTAATATGACCCAGGAGTATGAAAAGACATAAATTATAACAGTTTCTCACCGCTCAGTGGTAATGTTATATAGCTGATATCTTGTGCAATGACACATTAAAGGTTGAGGAGACCTTCAATTTACATCCTTGAGAAACTGAGGTTATTTTGAAATGACTGAGCAATAAACCAGCCCCCAAAACACCCAAGTTAAACAGGTCGGACAAAAGCTCCTGTTAGTGTGAATATATTTTGGGATTTACTGGTGTGGCCATTAAAAGGGCATCTGGCTCTGAAAGCAAAGATGAAGGCCAGCCAGGGGATTCACACCAAACTCTAAAATGTCTATTTGTGCTACTTAATAGCCTCTGCCACAAAAAGCAAAGGTGAAAGACTAGCTTAATCACTGCATTGGCAACACCTGCCTCTGTGCATGCATTGCATTATGAATCATCTATTGGGCACTTTATTTGAGTCTCACACTCAATTTAAGGACCACTTGAAAATATGAAAAAAATACTTTTGGCAGCGAGTGGCATACCTGAAAATAGCAGCTCTACCCGTGAATCAGTATTAAGTCAGATTGAGCTGAGGTGGAAATGGAAATGCCATCTCTTGTTGCTCTACTCTGCCATGTCAGAGTGAGCAAGATAGCAGCTCAGCAAATATTAGTCTCCTGTCTTCCAGGAACTCCACCTGCAAATCTCTAATTTTAGCATGCCACTAGACTAGATAGGAATAATGTTTGCTAATGTTCAGGATGCAAATCAAAGTTTCATAAGAGGCACAAATCTTCCATCAGCAGCAGAAAAGGTCAAACATGCATCAATAAAGCATCTCAACCACAAACACTGACACTCGGTTGACATTTTCCTCCAGTGAACCGACGATCCGTCTGTGCACTTTATGTAGCCATCTTTGGGTGAAGTGCTCCGTTTTCACATGAGACGCTGCACACAACCCCTTGACCAGATGAAAGCAATTGTTGGGCGAGCTCTTTGATGTCTTTGTAATGCATATTTACTGTTTCGGTGAAAGTACTGCGTTCATGGAAACATGTTTTCATCTCAGGGCAGAGCTACAGCAAAGCCTGTTTTGAACAGTGAAAAAGCACTACTGTACCATGGAAATTGATTTCTTAATGTCACAGTTTTCTCAAATGTCATGCTTATGAAATATAATGAGCTTTGTTCCTGCTTCCATTTGTTGTAAGATGAAAAAGAGGGACAAATTCTCATTAAAAATACATCAGCAAACCGAGTTCAAGTCACAACAGTGAGGGTAACTTCCTTGTTCATTTATTGTAGAACATCTTTACACAATGCTGCTGTGATGATTGCAGGTGGTTAGAATAAAGGAACAACACCTCAAAACATACTGACAGCATTTCAAATATAATAGCAGACTTTTGAAATACCACTACTGAAGATTTTACTATTCAGATGTATCTTAAAAAAACATTTTTGGTTTAAAGTTTTTATAAGCAGACATTAAAAGTTGCAGGTGATGGAAAAGGAAACATTAATTTATCATTGTTTCCATCAGAAGTGTTGAGCTGACCCTCTTAAAGTATTCATAAAATCAGACTGAATCCTCATTTCAAAGGGTGATCAAAGGTAAAAAATAATAACTAATGCACTGATTTAATTTAGCTGCCTTCCTCTGTTCACTTCCTGCTTAAGAAATTGTGATATAGCAGATCTACCCAATGCAACCAAATGAAAACAAATGCAGTCTCCACAGCTGTGAGCTCAGATGTGACTGTTTGTGGAAAACGAACCTACCATATCTGTTCTCTATATGAAGGTTGTAATGTTGCTTGACAATATTTAAACCTGATTCCTTATAAAAAAAAATCAGAAAGGATTGCTGTCAGCACTGACTTCAACTAACTTTCTGACTTACTTTACGTTATTATGCAGAACTTTTGGCCTTAACAAAATCAACACATCTGAGTTATCAAAACTTTTCCCCCTGTACACTTTTTATGAAAACAGAAATGAGGTAGAGAGATGGAAAAAAATGTTTTGTACCACAAACGTGTTTATTTCTCCAGCTTAGATGGATGTTTTAATGTGGGCTTCAATGAAAGCTCCTTCGCTTTTGCAGCCTGCTTCAAGTGGACCCTCGACTAACTGCAGTTTTTGGCACTACAGCATTGGCTCCATTTTCCACACCAGGATGCTGCTTGGCACTGACATCAAATATGTTGCATTGCTTGTGGGTGCTTAAAATGCATGCCAATGTGGGTTTTTCCATGCTTGTAAGATGCCTTTTAAGTAAACTACAGTAGCATTAAGAAATCTTTATTACACTAGCAACAAGCTAATAACACTTTGGGCAACATCTTGATATTTTTCTTCAACTTGATTTTAAGAGAGTTTCTTAAAGAAGTCTGAATCAGATTCATGAACCCATTCTTGAATGCCATGTCCTGTTTAAAGCTCTTCCCAGTTTTTCCAAGTTAACTGAAATAAATGCCCTGCAGTCTCATGCCCATATAAGGGACTCAAATTAAAATAAATATTCTGTCCTTTACAATGTATATCATTATGAACTGTAGTCAGTATTATTGTCTGCAGTAAGTTTTAACCTGCCTATTTAATATTCAATGTGTCATGTTGCTTCTAAGAATCTGACTGATGAGCTAATATTTATAATTTGTCATCTGACAGGTATGACCAAACATTGCAAAAGTTTACTATATTTAAATCCTGTATTCCGAAATGTCTTTCAATAATATGAATTGTTCACAAAAACACATTATCTAATAATTTTGCATGAACATATCATCATTCAAATGTGCATAAGAGCGCTCTTGAGTGATCCCAGATTTTGCTCTTAGCAAAGAACAAATCCCAGACAAGAACATTGTAGTCAGTGTCTGAGGTCCTCTTAAGAATGCGTAAGTGGGAAGACATTTTTCTGAACAGTGGTTGGTGATTAAGGCCCTTTTGTTTTACTGCACTAACAGTACTACTGCAAACAGTAGGCCTAACATGCATGGGTAAGTAATTACTAAAGGCGGGCTCACCACGTCTGAAATGCTTTGTTGGGAGGGATTTACAAAATGAAAATACATACATCAGTAAAGCATCTGATTTCATTAAGTGTTGGATTTATAACATTGGATTGGATGGATTATGACTTAAAACTACTTGATTATGCTGTCGGGACAGAAGTGTGCTTTTATGTATATTCTGTAATGTCTATCTATGATTAAAAAGAATGCATGAGAGACACTCTAAGAGGCCACACCATTGGAGGTTTAAGATTCTGGACTTTCAGATCTGTGTGTGAAGACACAATAAGTCTTGATTGGTTCCACCTTTTCAACAGCTGTCAAACTTCAGTGAATTTTGAGAGGTTTCTTGCATTTCAAATGACACACACGCTTGATGTGGTGAGGATTGGACAATCAGCATCTCAATGCTAGTGTTGTGGCTGCAAATGAGAGCTAACTTTTCAAAATGAAGAGAGAACAACAGGCATGATTATAATGAACCACAAAAAACAATGCCATGAAAAGTTAGAAATATAAAACCTTAAAATGTTTAAGCCATGCTAATTTTAGAAATCACTCAACATGAAGAAGATTGTAAATCCTGCTGAGTAAGTGCAGTTTGCTGCATCATTTCTACACAGACTCCTTCTTAGCATTAATCCCTTTCAGTTTGAATCAATACTGCTCAAGAGTCCTTAGATAGAAAGGAAGCATCTTCTTGGGGACACTGAAAAGCCGAGCACTGAGAAACAAAAGGCCCCGTCATCTTGGCCCTGTCTTGCAGTTCCAGATATTAGTTGCAGCGTGTCTGGCAAAAAGCGGCTTAAGAGTTAATTTCCTGGCAGTGATTTGTAGGAGAGCAGCATCAACAAGCTGCAGCAGACTGGAGCATGAAAACCATTACTTCAATCCCTCACTCCCTGACATTAATAGGATGAATAAATGTTTTTGTTCTCTGCTTAATTTGGATGAATTCATCCAAATGGCCATGAAAACAAGTAAATATCCATCTCAGCTCTCCTCCTGATAATAGAAGACAAAGAGAACTCACTCTGCCTTCACTTTCTCTTCAACCTAACATTAGAAAAAATCCTCTGCTCGGTGCCGGGCTCATATATATCAGATGATAACCGAAATGACTGAGACTGGGAACACATACTGAGGGAGGCTCTTTATTCTAAGTCGGTTCACCCTCGCCACACAGGAGGCTGTCATGTCAAATTTTATCCCGTAGTAACTCAGGGAGTGATTTTTGTGATCCCAGACATCCGATGTGACAAATGAGGTGCACCCAGACAGATTATATCCTGCGCATGAACACGGAGCAAAAAAAAAGAAGTCATTTTCACACTCATCACTTTATAAAGGCGGTGCAGGGATACAATAAAACCATGAAGATGGAGCAGAGTATTTTGCATCAAGGAGGAGACACATTACACTTTGTCACTTCATGTTTCTTGACAATGTGTAAAATCATCCAGGAAGCATTCCAAATAATTGATTCAAGATGCTTGTAGCCTGATACTTTCAAGGTGAAAGTATATCCATCTATACCAGTTGAATTCCATTTTCTATAACCTCCCCATACATGTAAACACATGTTAGTTAGGACTTAGGTCCCTTATAAGACATTGTACTGTATGTACTTTGTATGTTCAGATTTAAAGTGAGCTAGCTTAAAGTTTAGTTCACACAGACTAAAATGAACTAGTTTACGTTCATTGTTGTTTCAGCTGCGCCTACATTTTTTCAGTAGAGCCTCCTATGCTTCGATCCCTTGCCCTCAATCGGTGACATTTCCTCAACTAAACAAATTACTGTATTCTGCTCTAGAATCATCCAAATATATTCAGTTAAAAGCCAAGGAAAACATAGAAACACGAGTATAACTTTAATTTGTTGGCTGAATATTTGGCTAAAGATTCCAACTTCAACACCCAAACACACAGGGAGAAACTGCTTCCTAAAAGACAATGTGGGTGAAATGGTTTTCACATCCCCAGGGCTAAAAGGGATGAAGAAACACTGATTAAAAACAAACACAAAGTGAATTATTCTCCAATCTCAAAAAGCTACCCCTCTCTAAAACCATATACGTTTTTAGCCTGTTGGAATCAAAATGTCCTGATTTGTTCATAAAACTCCTTCAAATGTCCACATGAGCTGGCTTCATCAGCTCCGCTAACTACAACTGGAATGTTAGCAGCATGAGCCATACTGATAGCCTGCTGGGTGTTGTAAACCCAACTTCAGCTGCTGTACACAGTGCTCAGTAACTCTCGGCCACTCTCAATACTTTTGCATGTTCCTGCACTGCCAACAGGTGATATTTTAGCTGCATGGTGAATACTCTGCTTTTTCTTCTATCTTTTGCTTTACAGCAATGAAACTTTCACCTATACTATTTTAAAGACACTTGTGAGGAATCTAACTGGTTTTGTAATTGTCTCATTCTCATTCCCCAAGGCTTGGCTATAAGTAACAAAATAATAATAATAATAATAATAATAATAATAATAATAATAGCTTTATTTATATAGCACCTTTAAAAACAAATGTTTACAAAGTGCTTTGACAAACAAAACGTAGTTCAATAGCAGAGTAAACTAATTGACAGACAGGGAGGAGAAAATGTGATCAATGCAAAACAAAATGCAACGCAGGAGGTTAAAGGGAATACATGTTAATTAAAAAGTATGGAGTGGTGTGACAATGGACCAGTAAATCATTGTTGAAAGGTTTTTCAGGGTAAACAGATTAAAAAAAAAAAAAAAAAAATGGAGAAGTAAATAAAAGCATTAAAAGGGCAATAAAAGAGGTTTTCAGGGTAAAAGGACGACATCACATTGGGAAAATTAGAAAAAGTGCAAAGGATGAATTAGGAACATTAAAATAATAAAAGAAAAATAATAATAATACAGTAAAACAATCAAATAAAATAATCTAATACAATTTAAGACAGTGAATTAATTGGATAAAAACTAAAATGAATAATAAAATAGAAGTAAAAGCGGCTATGAACGGTATTGAATGAATATGCGCGTGTGTGATTGTTTCACTACTCTTTGAGGTCAGAAGGGTTCAACTGTGTGCATATTTATTCAATTCAGTCGGATCACCTTTTGTACGCTGACTAATGGTAACAAATCAGGGTTTACAAAGTTTTGTTATTGTTTTGTTACACTTAATAATTTTACATTGCTACAAATCAATCTACTCTACTCACTCTGTATCCTGCAAAAATGTGTCTTGAATAAAGAAAAGTAATGCTAAGGCATTGGTATTCAGGCTTTGGCAAGAGCCACAGGTTTACGATAGAGGGTGACTGTGCTCATGGGAAATTAAGTCTTCATCCTGCGAAAAGCTACAGATTTCATCCAAAGGGGGTCAACAGAATCAACACCATGTAAAGCACTCCTCATGGTGCCTTTATAAACCATTTCTTAGTTACAATTGGTAATCACATTTCAGGGTCTGTACTGTACTATTTTTAAATGGAGCTAGTTTAAGCAGGCAACTTAAGTGTCGCTGATTAACACTAGATGTGCGTCAGCTCACAAGTTTCTTACAAACACTACCTCTCAGTTGGTGGTCTATCTGAGCTGAAAAATGTCTGGTGACTCCCTCCGCTCTGCCATTGCCACTGCTGCTCTGCACCAGTGCTTCAATACTTTCAGCCCCACAACTTCCACATCATCCACATGCTGGCTTCAGCTCAGGGGCAGTTAAAGATATTATCTCATCACTCCTCAAATTTCTGCATTTAAAACAAATCTTTGAGGAGGGATGAGGTCTGAGCCCTTGACACAAAGTACAATTGATGGTTTTGCTGGTGCGATAAACTTTTCAAACCACTACAATGATAACAATAATAATTAGGGCCGGGTATCACCAGGTCCCTGGCGATACGATATTATCACAATATTTTGCCCACGATAACAATACTATCACGATACTGCGATTCTGCAATAATCGATATATTACAAGAAATATCATCCACGATACATCACGATACCTGTGTCACTGAAGAAATTCAGAATGTATTGACTGCACTGAATCCATTTCACAGAAATTACAAAACATTGTCAATCAATTTCACATGAATGACAGCAAAGTAAAACAAAGTATCTTCTGCACATATGGTCTAAGTCAAGTCATAGACCATATGTGCAGTAGATACTTTGTATCTATCAGAGGCCCTCAATAGGGGCCCCTGGGCCGCATCCGGCCCGCTGGCCGCCTATTTGTGGCCCTCGTACTGTTATACCTTCACTCTGTGTTTTGGTCGGGTCAGCACGTGTATACCGCGACTTGTCTCCGTGCCAATGACACGCAGACAGCATGTTTCTGGGTCACTTAGAGTTCACTGCTGCGACTGCACTTTTTAACTTTCACTTTCGTTTATGGAGCAGTTTGCAAAGTGGCACTTTGCCAGCTTACAGAAACGTTAGCATTAGCGTTGTGAACCGTCCTCTCCTCCACGGTAAGCTCTGCGAACTCTTTATCAAGTGTGGTTCCATTGTCAGTATAGTAAAGGCCGAAGTGGGCCCAGACTTTAGATCTGAAATTCAACGGTGTATCTTTCCGGTGTTTTTCTCTGCTGCTAATCCTCCGCCTTGCACCATTTTCTTTTTCTTCTTCTTTTTATTTCCTGTCAAAGAGTACTCTACCGCAGCACCCACTCTTATTCATGCTAAGCGCCATCATGTGGAGGCTTGAAGTAGTGACTCTGTAATTCAAAATTATAGCAGGTTTTTGTGAGAGAATCTGTTTAGAACAGCTGTATGTTTATTGTTTAAATATTGCGATATTTGGCGCCAGTGTATCGATAACGTATGGCAAGACGAAATATCGCGATATATCGTAGTATTGATATTTTGGCACACCCCTAATAATAATGTCCTTGAACATATGATCCTTAAGCATGTGTAGCAACACAGTGATGGACAGCAGCAGAAACAATTGTTTCACAAGAACAATGTTTCATTCCTAAATTGAGTCACCATGTGTTTGTGTTAAGGTTAGCTTGCTAGCTGTTACCGCTAACTGCTCATTTCTGTTAAAAATCTGCTTGTGAGCACATGTTGTTCTTTTTATGGTGTTTTTTTTGTCAGCTCCAAAACAGCTTCAGTGGCTTCTCCACAGCCTGCTGGACTGAAGGAGACCTGACCCGGATTTCCTGTAACCCAGGAAAACTGAGGCGGATTGCAGATATTGTACTCTGCAGGATGTTGTTGAAGTAGTAATACAGGTCATCTAAGATGTCATCTGGATACTTCCTGCCTGAGGTCTGAAACCATTTACACTTATCACTTCAAGTGTCTTATTCCCGGATAAGGTCCTGATGCGATTTAATACACCGTCATATACACTTAGCCACATATGGGTCAGGGGGCCGTGAGCGCAGCGGGAGCACTTCAACTCTCAGTGGAGCTCCGCAGTCCTGCTGCAGTGAAAAACAAATAACAAACGTGTGACTCTTTTGCTCTACGATATTGTTCACACACAGCCACAAATATCCTCCGCTCCCAAAATCCCTGGCTGAATTACCCACAGTCCCTTTCTCTAGTTTAGCAGGGGACTGTAAGAGAGACAGGCAGAGTCACTTACCACACACAGAATGACTCTGGGACACCTGCACTGCTGCTTCAGCGCCGCTCTTACAGTAGACTGAGGTTATTTTGATTGGATCTCAAGCTATTCTATTGAAGGCCTGAATAACTCAGGTGAATTGAGGTGACGGTCCATTGCGGGGACAGTCCCACTGCAAAATGGCAGCGATCAGAGAGATACGTGAGATAGACATGAAAGGTCACAAATACACCTTGTCAGAGGTGAAATCACTCTGGAAGAACACACTGTACCTGACCATTCTATATTTTTTAGATCAGTTGGCTGAGAAGGAAGAGTCTCACCTTGAGTTTTGGCAAGAGAAGCAGCCTTTGTTAATTTTTAATGCATTTGGAAACTAGTAATTAAGTCCCTCCCCCCCAATGGACTGGGAAATTGACATGCTCTGGAGAGCCAGTGAGTAATTATATTTGTAAAGAGCAGTGATACAAGATACTCCCCTCTGACTGGGACTCATTACACATCATTAGAGAGGCACAGCAACTAGATGCATGCATGCGCTTCCACGTGCACGGACCACACAAAACTTAATGCACTTGGGCAGACAAGTCGCACACTTTGACACAAAACAGTGTCTCTCTCTCTCTCTCTCTCACACACACACACACACAGATCAATGAGCAGAAATCTCTTTGGTAAACAAAGTCTGCTCTTCAGGTCGCTGACATGTCCTAACAGGATGGTCTGGACGCAGTAAAACTCTGCAAATCTGATCTGCTGATAATGACACAGCGGTGGGTCAATAAGTAATTAAAGATTACATCTGATATGAATTCTCATTCATCTAAATAGTGAAAGGTTGAGATATGAAAGTTTCCAAATGGGGCCTCGGGAGGATTGTGGTCCACCCTTTGAAGCAATAATTACCATTACAGCGGCGTAGGGCTAAGAGCTGTAGGGGGGTGATAGAACAGCACTGGAAACTTAGCGGACTCCTTTTTAATTGGAACAGGAGTGGCAGAGGCTCAACACATCAGATTCTCAGAATAGAATTTGTACAACTCTCCTCGTGTTACCTCTTTTTAGTGCAGTATTTTTCCTCTCTTCGTTCCTCAGTCTGTGTTTCTCTTCTTTTTTTCTTTTTAAGAGTGTATTAACAGTTTTTGCTTTGCTTGAGAATCAGCAGCAGCCATGCATATATTATAAATCCACACTGAAATATAGACTAAACCCACTGCGGCCTGCCTTTTGAAAAACACCAAACAAGTGCTCAATCTATATTTCATCACAAACTGAGCTCTGACTTTCAATTATTTTGTTCCTTTTAAGTAAAATGTGGAAATAATTTTACTTCAAAAACACTGTGTGGAAAATTAAACTAATGCAAAAGATAGATAAAACATTTACCACAGAAGTTAGCTGAGGTCTGGTGCTGTCCAATTTGCTGTTGAAAAATGTTTTACATTCTCCACATTAGGATGCTTTCAGTGCAGACTTGTACTGTGTCTGTTGTTGCCTAATAGTTTAGGCCTATTATTTCAGTGAAAGGAGTTAAATATTCAGATTGTTGTGTGTATTTCAAAGGTGTTTACTGCATTATTAATGCCGTATTCAGATTGCGCGGTGACGGCGGGAGAGCTGTATTAGTGTCAGAAAGCGGAGTTTGGAGTTGCCTTGTCTGCTTTCACTTTAAACTCATTATCTTGTCTAATTCTCTCTGCCTCCATTATTCCCTCATCCCTTTAAGCAGCCTAATTAAAAGAGCTTTCATTTTTTCATTAATATTCATTTATTTATTTATTTTTCATTCTGCTCAAACTGCTGTAGCCGATGTAGAATCTAAATAACTGATTGAACTGACTGAACTGATTTTTTTGCTATTATTTATCTGAAGGGAGTCCTGCTACACAGAACTTGAGCTGAATCCACAGAAGAAGAAAAGCTGAAAACTTGAATATTTACTCTCATGTAGCTGTCAGATGACCTGATGCTAAACTGCAAGAGTAAAGCTTTTGACTATGTGTGCAGCGGCTAATGCACAGCTTCCAATACAAACACTTTATCTCCTCCACTTAATGCCGTCTGGACTAGATTAGTGCTGAAACTGTTAGCGACACCATTATTCAATAAATATCTGCAAACAAATATAAAATGAAGACATGTAATTACGATTTCTCATGATCTGAGTGTTGCACTTTATGACTGAAAATCTTCAGACAGCTTAGTGTTAATTGGCCCATCATGGTCTGATTTCTCTCTGGCCTGGGTTTTATTTGGCTTATACGAGTGTGTCTGTAATAACAGTTTAAAGCCGTACCATGGGGAGATTATTAGACCATGCTACAGCGTTGGACATTATCGCTCAACTACATGCATCACTTAGTCTCTGTTCATTTCTCAGAATGCCTGCAGGGGAGCTCACCGAGAGAGCTGCTTTGTAAACTGTACATGTGTGTGTACATGCATGTGTATGTGCGTGTGAGCTGACCGCATCTGTATATGTGCATGGATTGTTTTTGCTGGTGTCGCTCTATGTGTGTGTGTGTGTGTGTGTGTGTGTGTGTGTGTGTGTGTGTGTGTGTGTGTGTGTGTGTGTGTGTGTGTGTGTGTGTGTGTGTGTCAGATGTTCCAAGTACTCATATGTGCTGTTTGAGGGGCTATGTGCATGCATGTAGAATGACATTTAGTGAAATGTGGCAGTGGGAGAAGAAACATCTGACTCATAATTGAAGTGCCATGAAAGAAATATGATCATGAATCTGTATTAGGTCCTACGTGCTCGGCTGTAAACCAGCAGCAGGAGCACGAGGCGGCACGCTCAGCCAGCGCTCTGACTACCTTACCACCCTGAAGGCTGATTACAACGCTCAGAATGATACTCCACAAAAATGACAGAGGAAAACACAGCGCATTCACGCCGAGCAACTCTGATGACAAAATCGATAGGCCGTAGCGCTCTCATCTCCATCAAAAAGAGAGGCTGAGGATGAATGGAGTGGTGCCTGTGTGATTCAACCACAGCCGCCATGGGATGACCTGAAGGATAAAGCGGCAGCACTCCTCCGTCACCCTCCTGTTCTTGACATGTGGAGCTCTCTGAGCAGCAAGGTGAGGCAGATTGCTTCTTTAAGGATAGAGCAGCTGACATCCACAACAAACGCAATAAAGAGACCAAAGTTAGCAACTGATTTTATCTGCCATCAAGCACCTGAAGCCAAAACAGCTCAGTCACCCCCAACCTTTTACTATTTGATGGTTGAAATCAAAGCGTGTCCAGCTATGACCCCTCGCCATAGGATGTATATTCCACTAATTTTCCAATTTAAATCTGTTTCGTGTGAATACATTTTAGAGGTCCAAATGGTGAAACTATGAAACCTATAAAGAAAAGGAATTTAAAATTGGATAAAGACTGATAAATGCACTGCATTAATTTTATGAAGCTGGAAATCCTTCTTCTTCTTTCATGTCGTGTTAATCATTCTTGAACTGTTCAGATTCATTGAGCAATTATTGAGAAGGCCCAGACCCCCAGCTTTTCCTCAAACCCCCTTCATGTAAAAAGAAACATGAAAAGCACATGGATAAGACATTCTGTTGAGTGACTAGAGCCTTTATGTAAAGATAATGGGCATGTTAGTTTATACAAGGACATTCTGCATGCAACACTGTGCTTCTGCGTAAAATACTCATACCATCTATTTTACGTCCAAAAGAGAACAGCTACAGTTGTTCCAATAAAGAAGTCTGGATTAGAAATGTCTCTGAAAATGCTGTGTAAGTAAGTTTACAGGTAAAAACTGATCTGATAGAATCATTGAATAGCACTTTCTAAAGTCTACTCTGTTGTTCTTCTCCAAAGCAATGCCTAAACGACAATCATTCATATTATGGGCGCCACAATCAACTTTTTTTTTTACAGCTTAATGGATGAACGGATTTCAATTATATTAAAGCTCCTGTTAGGACTTTTTAGCTGGTTATGAAACAGACTGAAATGAAAATTGATGCCTCTTTATGGGCTACAAAAGAAAACAAGAGCATCAACATAAAGTTTGATTGTTTCTTTGTGGTTATTTGTGATGTTTCAAACTGCAAAGAAAGGGTAGGTGTGAGTTGAATGGATTCGGTGCACACGACCAAAACAACCTTTCTGTGTTACATTGTCCATGGCAAATATTTCTGATGAGTGATACACATGAGTTAAAATCAATCAAAGTAAGACATTCTCTCAGAAAACACTACTTTATCTGTTTTTATGCCACTGCTTGGTTTCTGGAGAGACATGCTGAAGGCCAAAGATGGCGCCATGTTGAAATGCTGACTCCACATAAGTTTTGATCAACCTAGAACCAGGCAAAGAGAAGGAACTGATGCAGGCTTTTAGCTCCCTGGCAAACAGCTACAACACACGCACTTACCAGTCAACTTCATTGCACCCCAAGTATGCAAACTGTATTGATTTTATATTTATTTAGATTTTTTCAGGGGGCTTTTTAGCCCCTATTGAATATAATTGAGACAGAGACAGGAAATGGAGAGGATGAGTGTGGGGAATGACATGCACCAAACATGACTTGAAACCAGTCCTTTTACCAGTGCAATGAGGACTGTCGACTCTGCACATGTGACGCCTTATCTACCAACTGAGCTTAACTGGTGCCCCTAAATTATGCAAATTAATTCATAGCTGTTAACCTTTATATCATCTTAATGGATGTGTTAGAAAACCAATTCACCCTCCTTACAGTGTGCGCAAATGAATAAATGAGCTACACACTTTGTTCGTTTAAAAACAGATGTTTGGTTAGGACAAAATCAGCAGAGCGATAAGAGGTACTGCTTTGTCCACAGGGGGCGCCCAAATCTACACATACTGAAAATTCTTTACAGGAGCTTTAATATGTGACAGACACTGAGGTACTCTGATATTTAGCATATGTCAGAGCTCCAATAATATGTTCAAGCTTTTCCCTTTGAAATTCTTAAGGTGTGTTGTCCTTTAAATTTGAGGTTTAGATATAATGACATTTGAAAATATGCAAAAATCTGCCCACAAAATATTATTTTCTAAGCATCATGACCAGAATTTGGAAGAAAAAAATAAAATCTAAAACAAATTTTCACATTTCACATTATTTGTTGTTAAGCTGTTAAGCCATAATAGAACAACAGAATCCTCATCCTTAATATTGACAGCAGCCAACAGTGGTCCAAATCTGAAGCAATATTTTCAACAATCGCAATCATCACTGATACTTCAATGAATGGTCAAGGCGTTTGTAGGCAGTAAAGAAGCACTCTTAATGTAAAAAATGTGAGAGGGGGGAAATCAGCTGTGTCAGAGGGATGGATGGAGAAGGTACAAAGCTTGGGTAGTGTGCTAACAAACTCCATTTTGTGTTGCTGCAGCTGTTTCCATGGAGCTCTCTCACCCTCTCTCTTTCTCTGCCACTCTACTCCCTCTCTTCTCGCTCTCTCTTTCTCACACGGGCATACACACATGCACACACAAGTGTCTGAAAGAGGAGTCGGCTGTGTAAGTCTATCTGCAACCACAACTCAGAGAGAGAGAGAGAGAGAGAGAGAGAGAGAGAGAGAGAGAGAGAATTTTCTCTCTTCCACCTCTCCAACATCACGCCCATCTCATCAATTTTTTTCTAACTCATTAAAATAATTTCTTAATTTATTCTAAACCCCAGTCACAACAACAAACCTACATCCTGCACACTCAATTACTGTGATTTTGACACACACACTCCACAGCCACACGTAGCACAGGAACCGGTCGGTGTACTTTACAGTGCCATGCTTTTTCCCTCTGCCTTATTTGGAGTGGCTGTAGCAATCAGCAGCGCTCATTACACCTAGCTGCCCTACAAAGATGGCCCAGAAAAATGCCCTTGAAGAGGAAGGAAAAAAAGAAGTAGGGAAAAAAGATGCTTACCGAGGACGCCGACGCGGTAGTTGAGAGTGATAACGATGACATTTCCATAGCTTGCCAGAACACTTCCATCAATCATGTTGCCTGTCCCCTCCATGTAGGATCCTCCGTGGATGTAGACCATCACAGGCTTGGCCCCGGTGTCTCGTATGTCTGCAAGAGCGGCCATCATTAACACATTCACATAGCCATCCACCCACTCCGATCAAAAGGGTTCAGCTCAGATTCAGATACAGCAAGATGGTGGCCACAAACAGACAAGCTGACGGTCACCTCTCAGATACCAGCTTCATGCAATCTGCTATCCTACGAATAGAAATGTCAGCACTACTTTATCATATCTGCTCTATGATTAAATAATATCTCAAGTTGAAGTATTCCAATAATTGGCCATCTCTGCTGAAAATGTAGCTAATTATTTATCATCTAATTGATCCATCATAGAACTAAACTGTAAGGGTTGTGTTTGGTTTTGTGTCGCCTTCCCGCGTCCCAATATAGATGCACAGGAAGCCATTAGGGAGAAAAAGAGAGAGGTATGCTGACACATCGCCTAACCAGGGAGAAGGCTAATCTGGCTTGACAGTGATAGGAGGAAAACGCACTGGCTAATCACACAACACTACCATGAGCCTCTTTTTTAAAAAAAATTTAGGCCTATCTCTGTCCAACAATTTATATGCATGCTCCTGCTCGGTAGTTAAAGTCGTGCTTCAGTTTTGGTAAAATGTTGTTTATTCTATTCCCTACTCTGGCTTGATACCCAGCTGGAGCGACACTCCAGCCAGATAAAGCACATCCAGAGGTAGAGGGGAAGAAAAAAGCCTCTGTCTGAGGGAATAGACTGAATTACTGGCTGGCTAGCTTGAGCTGGGAGACAAGACAAGAAACTCTCTCTCATTTTCACTCCCTCCCTGCTCCCCGCGCTCTCTGTAGCTCCTCGCCTTCCCCTCCCTCACTTTGTATCGCTTTCACTCACAGACTCTCCCCTGTCTCTCTCCCCCGCCTTCCCTCCAACTCTGTCCAACTCCCTGCCTTTCTCTCTCTCCCCTCTCTCTCTTTTTTTCCCCCTAAGCCTCGAGAGTGGTGAGAATGAGAGAGGGTGGGAGGGCAGAGGAGTGAGGAAGAGATAGAGTGAGAATAACACAAAGATAGACCAGAAAGGAAAGAGAGAAGGGAAGAAAGGCAGAAATAGAAAAAGACAGAAAAGGGGAAAAAAAGAAAAAGAAAGCAATGGACTCAGACTCAAAAGAGTGGTATTGTATTCGGGTTGCTATGGTGACTAAGAGCCAAAATTCTAAATCCTCAAGAACAGCTAATCGCAGACCACATCCTGCACCGCTCGATCTGCATCCATCTGCAGGCTCCGTTCAACGCCGCATTAGCAAGCCTGACTCCAACGACAACGACTTAAATGCATTCTGTAAAGACACGTTTTTTTCCCGTAAACCCTATAGCTGAGCTCAGCCTTGATTCACAGGTTTCTTTTTTTCCCCATGATTCCCCAGGTTATTCATGGCCCTGTTACGTTTAAAAGCAAAGCAATAACTTGTATATGATGCAGCCTTATTTATGACTGGCTTTATCTCGCTGGTATCTGAGAAGGCTACACAGTGAAATGTGATTTATAGCTGACACTTCTCTATGCACACACTTATCTTATAGACAAGAGGAGGAGGAGGAGGAGGAGGAGGAGGAGGAGGAGAGGATGCATGGGGCGAGGAAGCATGAAGTCAGAGAAGGGGGTTTGGGGGGGGGAGATCAGGGGGCAAGAAAGGGAGAAAAACAGCGAAACGATATCCTGCACAAGCTAGTCAGAGGAATGGGCCACAGATACAACGAGAATGGTGAAGAGGAAGACGGGGGACAGGGGGCAGAAATAAGAAAAAGAGATTAGTCATGTCAGTGTTATCAGCCACCTCTTTTGTTGATTCACATCGGGTCTCCATGACAACTGTGAAATCCCTTTGGGGGATTGAAATAAGACATTGAAGCTCCACTTGTCCTAATCTGTTTATTGACTTGATCTGATGTGATTTGTGTTAGAGGGAAATATACATGCAACAGATCCCAATTGGACTTTTGGTTTACAGGGAGGAAAAATAATCCTCTCTGGCTTCATCCACATCTGCACAGCATGACGTGGAGGTAATGAGGTGAGCAGCTCTTCTTAAACCAATCATATCAGAGCTGTAGCGGCTACCGCTGGACGCTTAATTTTGTGACACAGGTGACTAAGTGGCTAACCCCCCCCCTGACAATAAATAAATAATAAATAAAAGCTGCTTTCTGATTCACTCCCTTCTCGGAGGCAAACACATCATTACATCAAAAACATATTCACAGCATCAGAACGCAGCACAGAGCTCTGTGCTGGAAAAGAAACAGAGATAGGTTCATTAATGCACACACATTGCGATAAAAACTCCATGCACAGCGAGTGGAAAAAAAAAGGAGACAAATAAATAAACTTTTTTTTGTGGGTGAAAATATATGTGCATGATGGAAATGTAGATGAAAGCCAATGTGGGATGGAGTGAGCCAACAGAAAAATTATTTATATAACACATCATTTTCTCACATCTTTCTCTCAATCACACAAGTTGAGTCATGCAGCATCTACAGCGACACAAAATAATGGCAAAACTTCTATCACAGTGTGGAAAAAAAGTAAAAAACTGACCATAAATGAATAAATAAATCAAAGGGCTTCAGTTCAGTGGACTTTTCTTCTAGCTGCATAGATCAGCTGAGGAAAGTAACACCTCCAAATACATCACAGGCCTCGAATTTCAGCAGGGGCTAGAGGAGCACAACCTTCCTCAGGTGCGTCACAGTGCCTATGGACTGATTGGAGAGTCAGTGGGAGGCAGAAATTCAGGCCCGAGCTGAGACTTTAAGTGTTTCTGCAGCAAGTGATACCCACCAGGAGGGCCAGCAGCAGCTCCTTCCTCCTCTATCTTCTTTTCTCTCTCTTTCCTTCCTGCACTTTTTTTGTCCTTTGCCTCTTCCTCCATTGAAAACAGTCCATCATATATATCTGACACTAAGCGCCCCAGAAGCGGCCTTGACACTCCGGGATTGGGACAGGACACAAAAGGCAAGTGGAGATAAGTGTCGGTGGCATTCACTGTGTCAACACTTTGTGAAACATGGTGGCTGTCAGCGGCTATCAGCGAGGTCTGAGGTGGGGTGAGGGGGTGGGGGGGCTTGTGGTGAGGGGGAACGGGTGACAATGTCCTGATGTGGCAGGACATGACATGCACCCTACTGTAGAACTCTCGTCATGCAAGGCTTCACGCTTCACTCATGACAAGTCCATTACAAGACATGTTCACGTTTCAGAGCAGGGTTTTGGTTTAACGGGGGAGCTGCTTGCAGAACAGGCAGTGTAATTACACAGAATTATACAGCAGTATGTGCTGACAGCACTCTGAATGTCACTGAATGTCCGCTTAATATTCTCTTTATACTGAATCAAATGAAGTGGCACTGAGTGTGACTCGGCCTCGGAGGGGAAAGACGGATAAAGTAAAGGAACACAGTGACAAATTTTCTATTTTGGACTCAGAAAACAGTCGAAAGGGGACCAAAAAAAAACTGTTGCAGAGCTGCGGATATTTTCAGCTGGTCTCTTTCATGTTGAGAGCGACAGTAAGGCAACTAGAATTAAACACAACATACTGGTGCCTTGATGAAAAGGATAAGGGAGGTCCACCCAAGCCCCCACACATGCACCAATTGCCCCACCAATAAGTTATATATCCAACCAAATGGCCCTTAGAGCCTCCTTCCTCAGAGACTGCAGATACTGCCTATCCCACCACTTGGCCCCCACACCTCAACCATGGAACAAGATGGGCACCTGAGAGCCCTCCCATCATCAGGCTCATCAAGTGGGCACCTCCCTTCACCAGCAGTGTTGTATCAAGTTAGGTCCACAACAAGGAAGGAAGAGCCAAAGCAAGATGCCTGTTTAGGCTGGAGCTCACCCCTGCCAGGTGAAGCTTGGATAATACTTTAGTGCTGACTCTACGCCATAGCCAAGCCATAGTGGCCTATGCCATCATCAGCACTACATACTTGTCTATTAGAGTGTCTGCATCTGCAATACTCCGCCTAAACACTAGTTGGCAGTGCTATTAGTATGCTAGTTTTATTGACAGTTTCCACTTCTTCTACTTTCTCCGCTTGTTTGTGCATAGGAAACCACAGCGACTGAATTTTAGCGTAACATATTGAAAGTGGAGCTGAAAAATGCTGGGCAGCAAATCATCATGCTGCAGATATTGCAAAAAAAAAAAAGTGAGTGGACGTCAGAAGAGATTGAATGCGTGGCCGCTGAATCCCTGTAGGTAGGCTATACTAGAAATGTTGGAAATGCAGGACATACGATGCCACCCAACGGACCAATCACAGGGCTTGTGGTCTACATTGTTTCGACACAGTTACATATTTGGGCAGTGCTGGTCAGGCTACTTATGTAAGCTTCTGTGTAGATACAGGGCTGTGAGAACCGATAGCATAGATTCAATGCAAAAGTATAAATCAGGCTTCAGGCTGTAGAATCTTCCTCTCCCATTTGCCTCATTTCAATGAGGGGAGAAGACAGAGAAAATGGCAAGGGAGCAGTTTTCTCTTAACTTTGCTTTGGCCCGAAATATCATTTTTATATAAAAAAAAAAAAAGACCCCTCTTTAAAAAAAAAAAAAAAAAAAAATATATATATATATATATATCAATATATATATATATATATATACACATATATATATATATATATATATATATATATATATATATATATATATATTATGGCAAGCCGTTCAGGAAATTAATATATATGGAATGAAGTCTGAATATATGGATTGAAAGTCTGAATATATTGAATGAAACTTGATATATATGGAATGAAACTCGATATATATGGAATGAAGTCTGAATATATTGAATGAAACTTGATATATATGGAATGAAACTTGATATATATGGAATGAAGTCTGAATATATGGAATGAAACTTGATATATATGGAATGAAACTTGATATATATGGAATGAAACTCGATATATATGGAATGAAGTCTGAATATATTGAATGAAACTTGACATATATGGAATGAAACTTGATATATATGGAATGAAGTCTGAATATATTGATTGAAACTTGATATATATGGAATGAAGTCTGAATATATTGAATGAAACTCGATATATATGGAATGAAGTCTGAATATATTGAATGAAACTCGATATATATGGAATGAAGTCTGAATATATTGAATGAAACTTGATATATATGGAATGAAACTCGATATATATGGAATGAAGTCTGAATATATTGAATGAAACTCGATATATATGGAATGAAAATTTTGTTTTCCGGTTAGACGTAGCTTTTAGTAATGCAACCATGAGGGAGGCACGAGATGTTTTCACTGCAATCTTAGTTAATGAAGGGGTTATCAACCCCTTTGGTAATGCATGTGCTGTTAAGTCAATCCGTATAGGAAAAAGGAACCCACCCCTTCTCTCTATTAAGTTGGTTTCATCCAAAAGTGATGATCGGACCGTCTGCACAGAGAGACGAGAGGAACACGAAGCAGTGGGCTGCAGAAGCATTTAAGAGGGTAGTAAACAAGTGAAAATACGAAAATATTAAATATCACAGGTTATACACACTTCTACAAAGGCTAAAGATATTGCCCCTTCTTTATTCAGGTGGTTCAGTCCTCTAGCTCGCTAGCTAACTTTTGTTATGACTTGTGATAATGTAGCATCCTGTTCAATGTTAACAGGTGGAGCTCATACCTGTGTGCATCATCTGACAGTGAGTGAGTGTAATGAAAAAGTACGACCAAATTACCACAGGTTACAGAGGTAGAGGAAAATGTGTCCCCTCACTAAAAAAAAACACTAAAAAGAAGTGCAAAAGGTTATTTTCAGAGAGACATTAATAAAAGATGAGTCTCTTTGATGACAATAAAACAATACGATTAGAAGTGGTGTTCAGAGTACTTATTTAAGCTTTCATTCAATATTTTGAGACTTCATTCCATATATATCGAGTTTCATTCCATATATTCAGACTTTCATTCCATATATATCAAGTTTCATTCCATATATTCAGACTTTCATTCCATATATATCAAGTTTCATTCCATATATTCAGACTTTCATTCCATATATATCAAGTTTCATTCCATATATTCAGACTTTCATTCCATATATATCAAGTTTCATTCCATATATTCAGACTTTCATTCCATATATATCAAGTTTCATTCCATATATTCAGACTTTCATTCCATATATATCGAGTTTCATTCCATATAATCAGACTTTCATTCCATATATATCGAGTTTCATTCCATATATTCAGACTTTCATTCCATATATATCGAGTTTCATTCCATATATATCGAGTTTCATTCAATATATTCAGACTTCATTCCATATATATCGAGTTTCATTCCATATATTCAGACTTCATTCCATATATATCGAGTTTCATTCAATATATTCAGACTTTCATTCAATATATTATTTCCTGAACGGCTTGCCATAATATATATATATATATATATATATATATATATATATATATATATATATATATATATATATATATATACATACAGTATATATGCAGAGATACTTCCATACCAGATCACACACACCCTCAGCTGGACTGACAACATCTTCCAACATAGCTCCAGAAGGGAAAAAGGAGAACAGGAATAAAACAGAATTATCCCCTTAAACTGAAGCTAGTAAACTTGACAAAGATGCATGTCATTTACAAAAGACATAGTGGTCCATGGACATTGGCAATGTGGCCAGAAATCAGTTGGGGAAGTATGCAAAGCAAAGTCTGAAGGCGTACAAAAGCTTTGAAGATTGGCTAAACCTCAAGGTGGGAAATTTGAGTGACAAGGACACCGACTCCATGTATGTTGAAGGAACTTTTCAGAGTTATCAGGCTAACTGTATGCTTGCTTTATGGAGTGTCCAATAAAGATGTTTTTTTCAGATCAGGCTAGTACTGTACAAACATACCTGCTTCAATTAGTAGAACACAAGTGTTGTCATCAGATGGTTTCAATAAATGCTGACAAAAACTCTACGGTGACACAGAATGTAAATGGAAGATGCTGGGTATTTTTGAAGGATTAGTAGTCAGTTAAATATAAATATGATTTCACCAAAATGCAATAGTCCTGACACTAAATGGGAATTGCAAGTCCACATTTTATTTGCCCAAATTGAAGAGATCCATTAGTCTCTCTTTTCTTGAGCTTACAGTCGTCTGTAAAAATTATAGTTTTGACTCCTTTTGGCATTTGTTAGCACAATTTGTTTGCACATTAATGACACAACAGCTCTTTCCCATTTTTGAGGTCTTTTCAGTGTTCTCACAGCAGTCAGGCTGAAGGCTAACAGTGCCACAGTACATGCTCTCTGACACTCAGTGGGAGTAACCGCAGTGACTCCCGCCTACCATGACTAAATGTGCATGGCCTCTGCAGTTAGAGCAGTTCAGACTTAACCCTATTTTCCATAACACTTATCATTTTTATTATTTTAGTTTAGTTCTTACTGCCATTATTAGTTGTACTTCTAATCTATTACTACTGTGACATCTATTGTGTTCATTGCTCTTGTTTGTTGCTTTTGCTGCTGCTGTCTCTTTCTTTCTCACCGTCTTGGCCGTCCTGAAGCAGCCAATAATTCTGGTTTTTGCCTATTTTAAGGAAGGTTCTTTTTTGCCACTGTTGCCAAGTGTATGCTTGAGGTAGATGTTGGTTAAAAGCCTGTGGTCTAGTCACATTATTTATGTTTGAGTGTAATGAGCTCACTCTTCATGGTATATGAATAAAAGATGATTGATTGATTGATTGATTGATTGATTGATTGATTGATTGATTGATTGGTTGATTAGGCATGTGGCATTTCCAAGACTTTCTGAGGTGTCTCATGTATACAAAGGACATTTCAGCAAAAAAAAAGGAGGGTGTGAGGGACTGCGCTTGCCTCTACCTTGAATCTTGACATCACTACAGCTAATGTAATGGGAGGAATAACCTTTGTGTGAAGGTGACTTTTTACCTCCCGGCCAGGTTGTTTGTGTGTTAAATATGATGTAGAAAACAAGGCAGGCAGAGAGGAGGGGAGTGTGTGAGGAAAGAGAGAAAAGAGAGACAGGGATAAAATGAAATAAAAGGGCAGACATGGTGAAAAAGCCTACAGGGCTATTAGCCAAAGCCCCCTACAGCTGGCCTGGATCGAGATGAGAGGCGAAGGCTGTAGAGGTGCTGTCAGCTCTGAGACTCACAGATATCAGTTTGCTCTTCGAGTGCACGAAGACTTAAACCTTTAGTCTTTCAGGGAAGCCCGCTGTCCTCGGTGAGAGCCACAAAAGCTGACGTTACACTGTAAAAACCCACTGAAGGGCCGACGACAGAAATGCACAAGGTACAAACCCCCTAAAGGCTGATTTATACTTCTGCGTCGCCCCTACGCATCAGTGGCTTATGCGGACATGAGCACAAAATACTTGTGCGTCGATGTGTTCGTGTCGTGCAGCAATTCTCCGCCGAAACGCTTGAGGGCAGTGTGGTCTCTCTGATAGCCGGTCGCCTTCCCCGCTACGATCTCTGTTTACTTTTCCACAGCGATTTAGAGTGTGTTATTTTAAGCTACAGCTGATACATGTTGCTGTTTATCATACAGACATGATTACATGAAGAATAGAGAGGAGGATATGAAATATATAGCCGATGTGCGGCCAATGAGCGGGGATCCTGGAAGTGCTGTAAATGCGGGAAATAACAGCCGCCGAGTGGACCAATCACATGGCTCACGGTCCGCGTAGATTCTACTCCTAGTTACATTTTGGAGCAGGTGTGTATAAGCTACGTACATAGGCCTCTGTGTAGGTACAGGAGCTAAGCGGACCCCTAGGCTACGCCGTTGAATCGACGCAGAAGTATAAATCAGCCTTAAGATGTGGAGCTGCATTAAGAAAGAGTGAAAGTGCCTTGCTGAACTAATTCAAAGCTAATCTTCACTCTTGTCCCATTCTCCAGATTTTTCAAAAGCAGCCTGTTTCTACATGTTTTTGCCTCACCAATTATTTCGTGCCACTCAAGAGTAAAGGACAAAGAGGGAAAAATAATAGATGACAGCAACAGCCTGGCTTTCCAAGCCTTTGAAATGGCTCAAATGATGCCCTTGTGGATCAGCCATTAGCAGCAATGCTTATCTTGGAAAGACGCTGAGCAGCAGCATTCCAAATATCTCTGCATAAATGGGCTTCAAGGGGGCACGAGTCCTCATCCCTGCCACATCAGAGAGAATAGGATAGTGGCAGAATGGAGAGAATGGTGTGTGAATCGCCCCCACTGTCAATTCACCAGTCTCCAGCCTGCATGAACTGAGCTGAGGGCTTTGCTGGATGGGGATCCAGTCAGGCCTGTGCGATGGAATTAATGGTAATACCCAGGCAGGTGGAGCTCAGCTCTGCTCTCTGGCACAGCTACGATTGAGAGGGGGGTTGGTGGGAGTATGTGTGTGTTGCTTTCTTTATTTCTGCTTCTAGAGCTTGGATGCAAGCAATGTGTGTGCTTGTGTTTGTATGTGTGTGCGGGTCCAAGAATGTGCCATTGTGCATGCTTCACTGATTTAATGGGTGTGGATGTACATGTCTAAGTATGTGCACACTCACACTGGATGGAAGCATTCCTCCTGATTAGAGCTTGAGTCTCTAAGTGCCAAATGGTACACATACACAAACACACACGCACACAAAGCACACATGCATTTATTTTTCATCAGTGGGAGAGGGTTGAAGCAGCAGTGGTGCGAGACACTCTAGAGTCGGAGCGGGGACGGCTGTGTCTCTCCCCGCCTCACACTGGGCACCGTACCTCAGCACCACTGCCATGTTCCACCCGGGAGATTTAGCTCCTACACAGCCTCACTTCCTCTGTTTACATGCCCACCTTTATCTAACGACAGCAGGTAGGTGATTGGAAGCGTGCGCTTGCTTTTACAGTGCAGTAACAGCCTGCGTAAAAAATGAGTCTTGATTGTGGGCCGATGTAAATCGCAGCAACTTGGCCCACACGCTTGTGTGGCTGGAGGGAGTGTTGCGTAGAATTTGAATGCACTTTGGAGGGAGCCAGGGGGTTGACTGTTGCTCAGACGGACAGGCGGACAGACAAAGGGACAGATGAAAGCGACACACAGACAGAAAGCGTAGGAGAAGGAAAGAAAATGGCTTTATAGTATAGAAAGGATCATTTTTATCCTTGCTACATGTTTTATTTTGCTTATCTCTTCCACCCAGTTGAGTTTTATTTATTGGCTTTTTCCTCTGCTTTTTTATTGTGGATTTAAATATTATCATTTAATTACGTATGTTACTTAAATTTTTTTGTTAATATGAGAACCCCTTTAATATTCCAATGAAAGCTATTTAGAGTAGAATTTAAGAGCCTGTCTGGATGGTTACAGCAGGCAGAAGGGCGGCTCAAATGTGGAGAAGGGAGGGGGGAATTAGCCCTGGATAGTCAGAGTGCCAACTGAGACAGCATGGTAATGTTGAGATGAACAGACTGAGAGATGGAGGGGGTTAGACAGGGTAAAAAAGAAAAGACAGCAGCTCTCTGGACGGAATGAGAATATGTGGATGAGAGTTGCATCAGCTGAGGAGTGACAGGGTGGAAGTTGTGCTGGTGTTTTCATTCTGCTTGCCCTTGAACTTGATTTTCATTGGTAATGCAGGCCGTATATCTACTGGAGATCACTATTACTGGCAATAATAGTACAGCCACTTGTGAGAGCGGCAGTATGTAAGACAGCTTACAAGGACTGTGTGGTTTTTGCAGTGTACTCAGCCATCCCTCACTGAGGAGAGAAGTCTTTTTATTACTGAGGTAGTAACATGGGGGAATTACACAGAAACAAACAGGCGTCCCTGAACACTGGTTTGATACGTCGGGCCATGACACATCATAACAGACACAGTCACCAGAACAATGAGAATCTTCTGGATCATATTTAGGGATTGATGGCTGACTCTGTCACACATGCATTAGTTACAGTGCTGTGGCAGAGATTCTGCTGGGACCGTATTGTGCTGCTACGGTGATGCTCTGTAAATAGCATTAGTCGCGCTCTGTAAAGAATAGACTTGTCACATTTTCAGTGAGGCTAGTCTTTCACAACAGCTTGGAGACCAAGCCACTGTGTGCGCATGCAAAGACCTGCCAGACAAAGGGATCTGCACTTGACAGCAATTTTTAACGGACTTAGGGCTACATGTGGGTTTGCTCGAGGGGAGACAAACATACACATACACGCAAAGTCGAGCAAGGAAACTGAAGGCAATTTGGCTTCAGATGCAACAGCTCGCCCTGGGCTTGAATGAAGGAACACCTGTGTGTGTCAAAGTGGTGCCATGGCAACGCTTCCTGCTCTGTGATCAAGGCCAGCGTGAGGATTCTTTCTGAGAGAGGAGCCCACTGGCGAAGAAGAAAGAGCTTCACTACAAACCCGTACACATCTGGAAGGAACGCTGACTAGTGGGCTTCAGCTGGGATTACAACCCGGCAGTACCCACAGCAATGCAGTCCCAAAATTCAAGACTTATAATTCAAAGACGGAGGCAATTTGGTGCGATATTTCTGCCACATAAAAGGGATTAATGCCTCAAACATATGATGAGGTCTCAATAAGACATACACTTGTATGCCTGTGTATAGAAAAGTGCAGAAATTCAATCTGTGCAGGAAAACAAAAGGAGTTTAAGTCAAGGGCTTTACCTTGATACCCGGCATCATGCTTGCATCACCTTCCTGACTGTTGCAGAAGGAAGACAAGGGCGGGGCTATATCAAGGGTTTGATTTAGATTCAGAGACTTAAGCCGTTTCTGTTGCAGCACAAGAATCGTCTCTCATTCTAATCTCGGCAGAGATCCACCCTGAGCCAGGAATATCCCAAGATAAATATGGAAAGTGAACAATGCGATTGCTGAGCAGCAACTTCCCATTTTCTACACCTCTCGCCTCTAATCCTCTCCAGCAGCACTCCTGAACTGCCGCTCCTCATCTAAATCTGCTGGCAGGCCGGGTGAACTGGCTGATATTACACTGCTGCTTCACTTTCCCTGTGCCATTATCACCACACATACAGCTGCTGGCCACACCTTCAGAGGGGGCTCTCACCACTCACTCTGCCTTTTCAAGAAGAGTTACCCCAGTCACTATGAGATATTAAAATGAGTCAACTTGTCCTGGTTATCTCGACAGCTACTAGATCCCATCTGACTCTGAAGCCAAACACCCCTCTCATCAGCTGAATTTAGATGTTCAAGGCCTGCCTAACACTACCTCATCCACAAACAAAAACATTTGATCAAAGACACCGCTCTACAGGTTGTAATGAGACAGGGGTGCTTGATGATTGCGTTTGCGATTAGAGACAAAAATAAATCAAACAAAAACAATAAATGATCAGAAAACTGTGACATTTTAGAAAAAAAAAATCATGCACCAGCTTTGTTCACCATGGAAAATACCTTCATCTTCATCACCGTCGTTTTCCGATAAATCCTCACCCTGTTTTTTTGCATGGGCCCCTGTTATTGAAGCAGGAAGAGACATAGAGAGGTACAGGGACATTCAACATAACATGTTCGGCAACACACAGAGGGGAAAAGAAGCAATTCACTTACAAGCAGCACTGGAGTGTGTGACAGTGTTAAATAAAAAAAAAAGACCTTTCATCAGAAAGTTTGTCAAGGCCATTTCTGGTTAACAGTCACAGCTCATACAGTTAGATACAAAGAAACATTTTAATAACACTGAATAAAAAAAATACATGGCTTAAAAAAATCAATTTACCTTGGAAAAGGTTATGTCAGCAAAAGCTCATCCTCATAGCATGTTTGGAGAAGAGTCATACACACTGGCAGTTCAAAAGGCATTTTAAGCCACTTAATCAAATCATATAGATTAGGGTAACAACACCTCAACCTTAAAGCATTGTTGCCAAAAATCAAACAGGTCTCGAATCTAGTTTGAAATTTTTAATTGCGTTTTGGAAATGACTTTTGAGCATGAGTTTTGGCACATTAAAAGAATACTCAAGTGGCTCTCTTTCTCTCTGGGATTTAAATTTACATAACTTTCCAATTTCAGCATCTACTGTAAGAGACCAGTAAACTAACATTAACATAATACATGGTTACTGGTAAGACAAGGAATTCAAAATGAGGATGCAGAAAACTGTTGGGGGTTCACTGTTCAAGCAAAAGCACGTGCAGGAGCACTGGGTTGAATCTTCCCTTGAGGTGGTGAGATCTGAATAAATCACAAGATTGCGTGTATCATGTAAACTCAGTGATGTGTGCACTTACTTTAGCTTGTTTCTTTAGCCCTTAAACAATAAGCAATATGCTGTTGTCCTTGTGCTACATGGGATAAAGTATAAAACGCTGGCCCCCTAGGGTGCCCGTGCACCATGTAACAATGTAATGTACAAGTTATCTCCTGACCTTCCACTGACTCAGGGCCAGCAGAATTTGGCATCCATGTAAATTCATATCTAGTTGCCCACAGCAGCAGGGATACAAATGCAGATCAGTCAGAGGTCAATCCATCAGTCAGTTCTTTTAATAATCCATCATCTTCTAACAAGCAACGAAAATTTTGTTTTGGTGAATTTTGTAAATTTGGTGATGCACTGACCTTTCATCAAGCACCACTGTGGGTTCGAATTTCCCGATACAGAAGAGCTAATATTGTGGTGACCTTGGACTTTTTTCTTCATTTCAGTCATTGTAAGCATGAATACAAATTAATAAAAAATTCAAAATGGCTGTTACTAGTGTAATTTAAAAAAGCAGTATGATTTCCAAAAGATGTCTAGTATTTTCACACACTTTAAACAGTTGAGACAGATGTGACATTTGCCTTGCTATCATGAATTAATTGGCAATTTATTTTTATGGCATTAATTTTGTATGATGTGGAACCTTAACCTTTAAGAAAAAGATACAAATTGTTATTTCTTAACACAAACCATTAAATTAATGAGTGTGGCTCTTGTTTAAACCGAAATCTATGACTTGTTCACCTGTACCTCCTCAGAAAGCTTTGTTGGTATTCAGCTTGAGCCTGACCCAAAACACACAAATAAATTCCCTGACTTTATGCTGCTGTGCCAAACGGGTAAATATGCACACTGTCTCTCCTAATGAGATATTCAGTGATTGTTTCTGCAGCAGTTGGATCACTCCAGTGTTATTAACCAAGGACATCAGAATATTTCACAGAGCACAACCAAAGGAAAGACCCTAATCTGTCTGAGATCAAACTCAAATTCAAACTCAATAAAACACAAAAACAAAATACACAAATGATTAATTATGAGACCAAATAAAAGCCGTTTGCTACCCAGTTTGCACCAATTCTTAACGCCATCAACTAGACTTTAAAATATAATATTTGATATTCACATCACTAAGTCAAGACCTATACATGTGCAAGGTACGATCAAGGAAGATACCGTATAACAAACCACTCTGGCTTGGGCACTAGTTAAACAGTTTATATTTAAATGAATGCACCGCTGTGTCCTCATACCTCATCTATTGTTAATTGATAGATTGAATATTCTGCATAATGTAAGAGGCTGAGTGTTGTGACATTTACTGAGCACAATCAAGCTCTCTAAACGGAGAAGCCTTTTGAGCTCAGTGGGTCCAGTCAGTACAATGACCTTGTTTGGTCCAACCATCAGATTTATAGAGTGGTGGACAAAGTGCATGACCTCATCACTTAAATCAAAGTCATTTTTTATTCAAACTACTTTTTAACAACATCTCCAGTGTTGTGTTTTCCCAATGCACGAGCGCAGTCAAGAATACATGGGTGTGCATTCTGCTGCGTTATATTTATTTAGAAAACATTATTATATCTTTGAAACTCACATGCTAAAGATTTCCAGATTTGCTGCTCCAACATTATAGGGACAATAATTGAAACAACCAGCCATAGAATAAAAACAGCAACTAAGTTACTACGAGCACAACACGATTAAAATACTCATACAGAACCAAGCAAAAGTATTCTTACATGCCTTGACATGCTTTTGTAGGCCATGATGAAGTTTGACATCTTAAACAGAGCTAAGCTTAAAAACAACAGAAATCATTCTTCATTCCAAAAACCTCAAACATGAGTTTAGAACAGCCATGGGGACTCAGGTGGAGAATCACCATACTTTCGCACATAGCCATCAATAAAACCACTAAATGAACTGACTGATCTTAGCAATGCTTTCACTGCGTTTGCTCTACGATCAACCATGGAGATGCCCAATGTACAGGTATGGCAACACCACTTAGACAAACAACACGCAGACCAACACAAGCACAATTTATAGACTTTTGGATCCAATTTTAGAAAAGAAAAGAAAATTCATCTGCTGACTTCAGAGCAAAAGTAGCAAGTAACGAGAACAATCATAGAAATGTAGCAAGTACGATATTTGTCTTTCAAATGTAGTGGAGTAAAAGTAACAAGTCTCCCCAAAATTAATACTCAAGTAAAGTACAGACACTCAAAACATGTACTTGAGTACAGTACTCAAGTACTTCATACCACTGGATTTCTATAACGGGTATAATGGATAGTCCACTTTTGCTATATCCTATGATTCTCTAGCTTTAGACATGCATTCACAATCACACGACTACAACAACTTTAAGCTCACACTCATAACTTGTGTTCCCCTCTTGGGCAACAAGAGGTTATTGGACTCAAGTGGAACTATTGTAAGTTGTAGAAAAAATCTCTAGTAAAGAAAGGGCACTAGCTTTCAACTCTCTCAATAGTAAGATGCATTTGCTGGCTAAGTTTGTAAGGCTAAACCCTTTCTGCATAGTCATTGGATCATGTAATGAAATGGATGAGTCACAGTCTTAAACATACATTCTTATGGCAAATTAAGCGAAAACACCTCTACTTCAAAAACTATCCCACACAGAGCACCAGAGGCAGCATTATTTTCAAAGCCGTCTGCATCTGCACAACCAAAACAGTAATCTCATTGAGGTCAATGTTTTTGTTTCACAATGTCCTAATGTCTGTCTAGAAATGGATTTAGGCTTGCAATGCAATTTCCTTACAAGAAGTGACTAAGCTACAGAACTTCCATTGTGCCCGATGCGCCTTTGAAGTGTTGCTTAACACTTGTTGACAAAGTCATGTCATCATGTGCCTGTGTTTGACGGCAGACCCTTCTAGGGGCAATGAATACTGTACAAACATTAAGCTTTATAACTTGAATAAAAAACACGAGTTAAAAGAGTACTCATTGATTTTTGCAGAAGTAGATTATATTTTTATCTGCTAGTAGCAGAGCTAACAAGCTGTACCAGTAACGGCTAACCGATACTCATTGTAGTTGGTGTTAGCTAGTTACAATTACTCAGTTTGCCATGCTGCTAGCAGTCCATTTGACTGACTTAAGTTGGTCTTGGATCTCTTTGGGAGGGACTTAGTGTGAACATTTTTAGCCCAGGAGCTATGAAAGGCTGGGAAAAGATATTTTTTTAAGCCTTGGTACAGGGGCTACCCAGCAGCGAGAGCTGTAATAGGCACCAGAGTCACTGCTAGATGAGTTATTGAAAAAGAAGGTAGGGAATAAAATGGAAACAAAATAATTTTCACTGTTTAAGACTTCAATACTTAACTGAAGCACTGAAATCTAAGATTTAAAGTGTAATGTGTGTGTATGGCATCTGCTTTTAGCTTCATGGCGCTGGCTTCTATTGGAAATGACTGCTTTTCTAGTGCTTTGTTACAGAAAGCCTTAACATATCTTTAGAGTTTGTCAGGTTTAGCACTTTAAAGCTAAGCCAATTTGATGGCAGCAGCAGCAGTTCTCAGTCAGGAGCATCTTCCCTGTGTGGGAAGTAACTGTCATTAAGATATTAGATGTCATGTCTCTCTAATGCAGGCTTCTAGGGAACCCAAAAAGATGTTTAGCAGAATAAAAGCCAAAACCTGAACCAAAGGGTTTCATCTGGTTCCTCTGCCTTCCTTATAGCTTGTTAGCGTTTACGGTTCTTCTCGCGCTCACTGTGCTGGTGACATGGTAAAACAGTGAGGTTATTGAGTGATAATGCTTCAGACAGGCATAGATTGGATGGCAGGTGTCGACAGGGAAGCTCTGTCACTTTGAATTGTGTTGCCTTTGAGCCTGTGTGTCAAATGCTGGATCTATAACAGGAACGGCAAACATGTGACATCTGCAGTGACTCAGCAAGAGAGCCTATATTTGACCTTGGATCTTTTTAGGTGATTCCGCAGTGAAGGAGGATGAAATTACAATGGAACTACAAAGAATTAATGAGTTTCTGTGCGTGGTCGGCCTCTGGGAGCAGACATTTGCATTGCTTCAAAACAGACGGCACCAAGAATAACAGCTTTTATTCATGTTCTTTGACAAGCAGAATAGAAACCTGTCGCATTTATCAAATCAGGTTCAAAGAAAACACATTTGATGGGCTTACTTGTTACACAAAGGGTATTGAAATTTAACATTTCAAGAGGATTGTGTTGCAAACAAAAGGCATTCTAGTAGCTGACTGTAGATTTTTACAAGAATAGACTCTAGCACACGTATGTAACACACACACACATACAAATATAGAGAGGGGCTATTCTCAGGCTCTAGAGACTGTTTGACTGAATCCAGAATTCACTCAATACATCGTGGAGGGCTAAATGTTAACTGCCTTTCCTTTGCTGGAAAAAGGTTCGCTGACAATAGATGGGCCTTGGAGTTAAATATCAGAAAGGTCACAATGTGGAAAGGGACTTAGTGAAATGTGAAATGTTGCCGCCTTGACAATTTGGAGCAGTTATATTCAGTCTCTAATCCTCAGGTGGCCATTTTTCTCTTTCAGAGTGCCTGAATCTGTCGCTCCTCCTGTCTGTCTGCTCTCCCTATCTCATCCTCTTTTTTTTTTCTGCTCTCTCTCTGTCTGTCTCCACTTCTCTCAATCTGTCTCCCAGTGTAGAGGTTAAGGAACAGCTTGGGAGGGACACATAAGAGAGAATGATGGAGAATGCAGCTAAAAGGTTAAGGAAGCTGTAATCCTGCGGTAAAGGACAGCCAAAACTCACACTGCGCGTCAGCTGTTCCCCAAAATTAAATAAATAAAAATGAAACAAATAAAAGGCAGCCAAGTTGTCCTTCTGCCTGTCTAGAGTCTGATAAGAGAAAGAGATGTGTTAACAGAGGCTGCATGGCTGTGAGTATGGTAGCAAGCTAACACAGCGAGGTATCCTACCTCTACTCTTTGTCCAGAATGAACCATTTATTCCCCATAATAGGGACCAAGACTACCCTGGAAACATCTTAGAACAAAGAAATCAAGACTCTCAAGGCTTTAGGCTTACTCATAATCTTTGTTATGCCACAATTGAACAGGCATCTTTACTGATTTCATAAAAGTCAAAGCAAAGAAGGTATGAAGTCTGTGACACTGATTTCTAGTTAACAGTATCCTGCAGGTTGTTTCAACTGCTTATGAAGGAATGTATTTACAAGTGGTTGCCTTAATTTGTTTGTATGCATAGGAGCACACAGACAGCGCGATTAACATCCTGCTGTTGGTTTCCCACTGTTTTCACAGGAAATGTGGCAAAACACTGACAAAGGCAGGGAAGAAAGAGGACGCAGACAATAGAACATTGACACAGCTAGATACCATAATAAACCTATTTTTCTAATGTTCCATTTGAAAAGAAATTCACTAAAAATGTTTTTAATCTTGAGATTAGAAGCACTCTTTTCTGAACAATGCGTTAGCTGTTGAAAGGGAAGACATGGCTGAAATAACAAATTCTACAGCCATTACTGTGTCAGCCAGATAATGTTCAGCATATGTCGTTAAATTAATGTCAAACTTAAGCCTTATTCGCACGGGGTTAGTATTACCTAGGGACCTCTGATGATTTTTATAAGTTGCAGAGGGGGCCTGTGTTTTAATCTTATGTGAATTTACCATGTCTTTAATTTGTGATGTAAAAATTCCCAGGCAAATTCCCGATCATATTTCAGGACACAGAGAGGTCCTCTGATAATATCAGTCCAGTCTGAATCTGCATCGTGGTTATTTGGGGGGCTACTTTGGTTTTAAATAAAATCTTTACAGCTTTTTCTGGCCCTTTACTATCAAAAATGATGGAGGCTGCGTCAGACATTGAAAATGAATGTTTAACAGTATACTGGGTGCAAATTCAGAGGATCATTCACTACACAGTATGGAGACTGTAGTGCTATGTTGATCAGAGAATCTAAATAATTTATGGATGGAGATAAAACAACAATAAAAAAGGAATACATTTTTTTCTGTCACTCAAGGGATATTACTCAGAAGGCTATTATAATAAATTATATTAACAGAGAAATTTTTGGACAGCTCTATAACCGTACATATTTAAAAACGCTGTTAAAATATGATATTAACAGGGGTCTCTCTCCCTCTCAGTGCAGCAGATTTGCACTGCTGTGCTGTCTCACAGTGCATGATCATATTAATAATTAAATGAATGTATAAGAGTTTTTAAATTAAATTTGTCCGATTTAAAACATCCTCTTTTTTGTGTTTTGATGCTGGTAAATGTAGGTTATTACACATACTGTTCAGAGCTTAGGTCTGATAGTTGTTCTATATGGCCAGATTTCTAGAATGTTACATCAGACTTCCACCAGATCTGTGTCCAGTCTGTCTCCGAACCAATTTTTTTTCCCGCTGTAATTACTGAATCAAAGATTGTCCAACTCCTCTCCTCATCTATGTTTTTGTTGTTGACTCCAGGTCTAGCTTCGCTCATCATGACGTTTTTTTGTAGTTAAGTGAAACATGATCTAATGGTAAGATGGAGTGTTTTATTCTGAAAGTTAACTAGATGTTTTAATTTTGTTTTGGTGCTGACTTCCTGTTCCGTGCTCTGGCATCTGGCAAAAATAGAAGCATTGAACTTGTGATCTGTAGGACTCCTGCAACTTAGCTGGAATGCAGCAGAGCAGATCCAGTGGAAGTTAAAACATTGACCAGAAAATAAACTTCGGTCCTGTGACAGATCTGAGACGGACCAGACACAGATCAGGTGGAATTTGGCCATAACTTTTCAGCAATGAAAAAAGTCTGCCGTCAAAGCTATGATGGAGACGCATTCACTTAGATTCACTGAAATCCATCCAAAGATCCAGATGTGGAACAGTGATTAGATAGAGTACATGCTTTGCAGCATACGGTAAGGAACATTTTCTATCTTTCAAATGGATTGATTACCTTTGTAGTGCTAACAGTGTGTTTTGCATAATAATGTTATTGCCTTGGGATGACTTAAAGTTGTAAACTATCTATGGTAAGTTTTCAATGCACATTCTTTGTGGATGTTTACCTGATGTGGATGTTGTCTTCTTTTTATAAATTTTCAGCAAACTATATGCTGTTGAGTGTGATGCTGCCCCCAGAGACAAGGTGGATCTCATGCTGTGTCTATAATTTCAATCAGAAATGTCAGTCAAGTAAATTACAGACTTTACTTATCTAGTGCTAATGCACCACACCAAACACTGACGTCAGGGGGAAATTACCAGAGGTCTCCAGGTAGTACTAATCCAGTGCTAATTAGTGATGGACGATATATATCGTCTACGATAGTATCGTAAATGTTGCTTTAACGATGTGCAATTTTACATTATCGAGTATTACTGGCTCCAAAGAAATGTTAGTATTATGAGCCTTCACTTTATAAGAGTATGTCCACAGAGAATATTTTTATGAGCCTGATCGTTGATAATCAGTGTTATACATGTATCCGTATTCAATACCGTCAGTTATATGCATTTTGTTGCTGTAGAAAATTTAATTTAGGGGGAAAAAATGTATTTGGCATTGTCTTTGACATAAGAAATTTTTTATTTTTTTTATTGATTAATCAATAATTGATCGTTAAGGATTCAAGGATTCAAGGTATATAATCGAGATATATTTATTTGCCCATATCGCCCACCCCTAGTGCTAATAGTGCTTTAGTTGCTCAGAATTCATAGAATAACTTCTGTTTAACTGCGCCAAAGTCCTTCTAGTACTACGCAAAAGTAATTTGGCTTGAACATCATAAACTCAAATCGCTGATCAGTGTTGTAGGTCCAGGAAAAGGTATGTGTTGCATCTGAAATGCTGCTGAAACAAATGAGCTTTCTGAAAGTGAAAAGCTGAACATTTTCTAAATGCAGCGTACAATTACACCGACATCAATGTGTGGGTTGGTTCCTTAAATTAGCTGGTTCCAAAATCACTTGCAGGTGCAACATGCCAACTGTATTTTGCGTGGAAAAGCTCTGATTTATAACATCCCAGACCTACCACAGATACCAAAAATGGATTGAAAATGGGCGATGTGTAAAATGATGCATGTCATGGTGCAGCAATGAAAATATATGTGAAAAACATTAAGTTCCTTAAAAGGAAACATTTTAGAGGAAATCATGTTTCATTACTCTCAGTCTAAGCTAACACATGTACCAGAGACAACAAATAAATTGTATTTCCTCTTTAACAAGACATTAGGACTCCACAGGCTGTGTCCTCTCCTTTCAGTTTGGGATAAACAAGAACAGAACAGTGATATTGAGCCTTGGAATGACCGGGGAAGCTGGACAGCACAGCAGCAGGAGGCCTCTGAATGGGAACTTCCTGCTTAGGTTGCGTCTTGCATCTCAAGTCAGTGTGGCTAGATGTGCTGCTGGCTGATTACAGCCTTCTCTCACTCGGGTCATCCACAGTCGCTGGTAGATGATCATAAGCGATTATAGGAGAAATTTTCTGTGGGAAAGAGAGTGGACATCTGCTCTGTTTTCAAAATCGTTCAAGCCAATATTTGTTCTTGTCTTCTTGGAAAGTTTTTGTGCTGTCTGCTTGGCGAACAGATTTCCTCGGCAGCACTCAGGGAGTAGCCCCTCCTTCCCCAAGGCAGGGTTGAGTCGGCCAACGAACGGGATTAGCATGGTGTGTTACTGTCTGCAAAGGCCCAGACGCAGTCTAACCAGGATTGGGGCTCTTTTGCAGTTTTTACAGCTCTGTAGCATCTGGAGGTCATCTGGTAAGAGGCAAATATGTCCAATGTTTCTGCTGGGGTACTTAATCTACAGGTTTGGCAACCGATCGGGCTGTTCAGTACTGGCACCGGGCTGCGTAACACATGGCAGCCTGCTGCCTGTGAGGGCTGCATAAGAATGATAGTCGAGTGGTCCAAATCAAGCCAAAATGTATAACAGATTTCTGCACACTTATCTCAAATAGACTCATGATGAGGGATGAATTTAGGGAGTCAGGAAGGTTGATCTCAGAGCGCTCTCAGAAGCTCTTTTATTCAGAGAGACCAGTATGAAGGACTCTGAGGACAGGTTTTACAAGCGGCCTACAAGCAGCGAAAGACGGGCTATAAAACCCTGTAGAAAATGATGTGCATATTGTATAAACAGGCAGCACGCAGCACACTGAGTGCACCGTATCATCAAAAGTCTGCCTCAATGAAGATCCCATCAAAAGGATGTGATTTTACAGATGTCTTTTAAAGATTGTCAATCAGTTTAACAATGTAAACCTCTCTTAAAGATAAAGATTGACCTCATCAGGGTTTGTCCTCGCAAAATTGACCCATCTCGAGCCAATCTAGCTCTCTGAGGCTGAATAGTGCTTTGCTGTGTCCCTGCACATCATTACCTCCCTCTTCACTCCATTCACTCTGACTCAGAGCAGAGAAAATGACTGAGTGTTAGAACCAAGGCATCAGTGCCTGCATTTCCAACACTGCTCTGTATGTGTGCTATAGGGGCTCGTCATAGAGAGAGAGAGAGTGAGAGAGAGAGAGAGAGAGAGAGAGAGAGAGAGAGAGAGAGAGAGAGAGAGAGAGAGAGAGAGAGAGAAAGAGAGAGAGCGAGAGAGAGAGTGAGAGAGAGAGAGAGAGAGAGAGAGAGAGAGAGAGAGAGAGAGAGAGAGAGAGAGAGACGGTTGTAATGCTGATCCCGCACATTTGACCACCTACATGTGACCTCTCTCTACTTGTTTGGACATCTTGGACACCTGGTTCTGTGCTCTCAACATGTCAATGAAAGGACATAACATTCTCGTCAGTGTCAACATCACATTGTTCTTGAACAAAGCCGAATTGTCTGCTTGTTTTATGCTGACAAATTTACTGTAGAACGATCCTCAGTGCACAACACAAACAAGGTATACTGAAAAAGGGAATATCTACATTCTGTTGTAGGCCTCTGTTTTCTTTTTGAACAAGTCTCTTTTTCTATTATTTGTCAGGGCACTATGTGTGATTTAAAGGCTTTCTTCTTGTAAAATGGAGGAAGATGAGTCCCATCTTTGAAACAGCAAATTATGGGGTTTCTCTGCACAATGCCAAGCAGGATCCATAGAAAAGACTATAACCTTAAAGCCACAGTGAGGAGTTTCTGGCAGGCTAAAAAACTGACTGGAATTTACACCAATGCCTCTTTATGACTCACAAAAGCAAACAAGACCATAAGCGAGAAGATTAAAACTTCGACAGCATAGTACGTTTGAATCCTTGTAATCATGCTGCTGGGTAGGTGACAACGCCTTTGATAGCACACTGCACAGACAGCCGACATTTATGATTTGAACACCAAAGACTAACATTGATTAATTTGCTTGACGGTCAAGATTTTATCAAAAAATACAACTTTAAAATCAGCAAAGAAGCATTGTCCAAAAGGGACACCAAAGTCAAGGCAACATTTAAGGTCTAACTTAAGTTTCTCGCCGGAGATTTAAAGGTTATGAAGATGGGGATTATTCTCTAATTATGATAAACACACCAGAGTTGGTTGTGATATTTCAGGGAGTATCTAAGGTTGAAAGCAAGTCTCAGTGAATATGACATACGATAGAATGACCTTGCTGTGTTAAATACGTACTTGTTCGTGATTGGTCAAAACTCCATAACAACAGCAATTCTCAGTGGCAAAATCAACACCAGTGACAACCTGATCACACACATCAAATCAATCCACAGAAAGAAGTCTGGCACATTTCTTCACTTCCTGTTAACATTGTGGCAAAAATGTTGGTTTCTGTCAGAGGCTGGTCTTGAGAGTGGGGAAATAATGGGAGTTATCTGGCACAGATGTGAGAACAGCGGGGGTATCTATTGGACCAAAACCATCTCTGATAGGAAAGAAGAAGAACAACAAGAACAACAAGAACAAGAACAAGAAGAACAAGAACCAGAACCTATCCCACAATCCAGAGAACGACAGCAGAGCTGGTGAGAGCATCTTTAAGTTTGCGATCAGTGTAAACTCAAACCATAAGTGGTGATTTTAATAGTAACAATATTAAAAGTTGTGACATTGGCCTCATTTATGTTTAAAGGTGTCAACTGTAGTGCTCTGAAAAAGAGAGGAAAGCTGAATGAAGACAAAAATGTCAACATAAATATTCCTGCAGAAGCCCTGTTTACCTGTTTGTTACCTTCAATGAAAACGCTCAGTTTGATGTAATTTATGACAAATAAGGAGGCAAATGTTTTATCTGTGAATAGAAATGTTTAGTTTAAAGTTAGTTCCTACTGCAAGGACACTGACAGGAATCCATTGTCAAATAGGCATTACCAACCAAAGAATCAAGGGGACCCCTTTAGTTTAGCTTTATGAACAACTTATTTAAATAGCAATAAAATCATCTTTTAATCAGTATTTGTGTCAACTTGTTTAAGAGTTCAGTTGTTAGCCTGGTTATAAGAGGGATAATGTATAGTGAAGAGGCTGTTGCGCAAATGTGTATGCCGACAGGGTAAGCAGGATGCGAAGCAGAGAGTTGTTGTGTCACCCTGTCTGAATACTAATGCTCATAGCCATCTTATTCTCTGTACGTTATCCCATCCATAACCAAACCTCCACTCACAAATAACAGTGAGGTGCAAAAAGGTGTGGAATAGGTTTTTTTCAACAATGTGATATATACTATTTATACCGCAGAGGCTTTTTTAGTATCCACTAGTACCCAAGTCTAGCTATTGGTATCAGAGAGAAAAAATTAAAGCAAAAAATCTCTCTTAAGTGTATAGTCCCACTAACACTCCATTTAACTTGAAGTGCAGATTGTGTTTTATATTTGCTCTACGCTGCACAAATCTTCACACACTAACATCTTGTCTCATAAAACAGAAGAATCTCACTAAGATCAGGTGTGATTCATTTGACGGGGGTTGATGGGTGATGTATTTTCCTCACTTGATAGGTATCACAATTGCAACAAAGGTGCTTCAAGCAAGCTAAGAGGCCCGTTTACTCTGCCTCTGACACAGCTGCATACTGTTGCCTGGCAACAATCACACAACCATTTCATCAAGAGTCAAATACCATACTTTCTGAAAATTAATCACTCTTTTCCTCCAGAGGAACCACATTCATAGAGATACAGGTTGTAAAATTGGTAGTGGAGGTGTTATTGTTACTGAATATGCTCAGTGTGTATGACTCTACTGAATTATACCAGTCTCATTTGAAAGCTAGAACACATATTACCCTGTTAGTGCTAGCAGTTTTATAGCACAGGTCTGAAAAATGAAACAACACTTATTAAAACCTTTGATGAGAGAACTGATGAACTGTTCAACAGCTTCCCAGCTCACTCTGAATTCGTTAAACGAGACTTTTACCTCAGAGTTGGAAACGTTTAAGCATATCCAAAGTATGCTTCAGAAGTTGCTTTCTACATTGCCTAAGAAGGATAAATTATGCTTCATTTGCTCTTCTAATTCAACATAAGCCAAGATTAGCAGAAACAGTGCAATTGAAATAAAAAGAGCCAGCGAGTCTGAAAATTACAACCTTTGTGTTTAGAGCAACAGAGGAACTATGCAACATTCATTTCTCTGCACAATAATGTGTCACAAAACCAACATATGAAACTTATGATAAACCATTTTCTCATTACCAAACATGGGGAAGATAATTGAAAAATTCTAAGTGGAAGGGGAATATTAAAGAGATATTTCTGTGTGTATTCCACAACTGGGACTAATTCAGAAGCACAAGTGCCTGGAGGGCCAGTCTGTCTCTAACAAAATTGGTTTACCAAAGCTGAATGTGGGAGCGCGCAGAGAGAGGCCAATCGCTGCCTGCTGCCTCCGTGGAAATCAACAGCAGAGGTCTCCCAGCTGAAACAGAATCTTTACCGTGCAGCAAGATATGCGCTGGATCAGTCTTGAGGTTACTCACGAGGTCCTCCAGTGCCTTCGGGCGTGTTTGGAAAATTAGTGCTCTGTTGTGAGATTTTAGCTGCTGCTAATGAAATTGGACTGTGTTTCTCAGTGGCTGTGGGTTTTATCATTAACCACATGGATAGATGAAAGCTGTCATTCCAATATAATACACCCACCGTCTTTTATTTGAACCGTTCTGAATCATAAATTTAAGAGAGAGATAGGCGGCCCTCCACTTTTTAGTGTAAATTTAATCAACGTCTGAGGCTCCGACGCTTGCAGGTGTCGGGTTTGACAAATATTTCCAATAAGCTGTTGTCTCAAGTGCTGTCAGAGCGGCAAAGTTCTTTGCATACAAAGTCTAGCAGTTTTATTTTCGAGCAGCACTTGTGCTTCTGATTTAATCATCAGATGTATTAAAATCAAAGAATAAAGAACATTATATATAAAGAAGCCATACAATTATGTCAGATTAAATCAATAACATACATAGAACTCTATTTCTCCACAAAACATCATTATTTATTCAGGGACTTACATCTCCTCTCCCTGACACACTGTCATAGAATAACCACACTTCAGCTTGCTCTCGCACGCACGCCCCCACGCACGCACGCACGCACGCACGCACGCACGCACGCACGCACGCACGCACGCACACACGCACACACGTACATGCATACAACACATCAAACCTACTCACTCATCTCTCTCACTCATGTCAAGGTTGATCTGAGTCACAAGTCCCACGTTCATCCCAATTAGCACTCTGATTCAGGAGTTGATAGGTGATGATATTGGCAGCTTTGGAAGGATGCACCCATCACTCTCCTCTCTCTTTCACTCTTTCAAATCCTCTCTCTCGTTCCAGTGTTGGCTTTCCTTTTCTTTTCTTTGCATTCACTTTTTTTGTTACATACCTCCTTTTCTACACATTTTCTTGTTGGGTTTCCTGGCACATTCCTTGGATATTCTTTTGACTGTAAAATGAATGGAAAAACTACAAAATAACAGAGAGCTCTGGAAAAAGATCGCATGTAACATGCAACAACTCAAGACTTGAGTCAGACCCCCTTCTGCACCCTCTTTCCCTCCTCCTCCTTCTCCTCCTCCTCCTCCTCCTCCTCCTCCTCCTCCTTCTCCTCCTCCTTCTTATCCTCCCGCCCTCCCAGTCATCATAAACAACAAGAACAACAGAGGACCTGTTGAGAAAGTAACTGGGGTGTTGCTGCAGAAATATTCCAAAATGGTGGAATGAATTTGCTGCATCCTGGGACACAGGAAGCCCATATTCACATGCACTTCTATTTAAGACCCATTACAGCCACACAGAAGGCAGAGAGGCTTTCCAAAGTTTTGTAATCTGATGAATGAAAGTGTTATTTGACAGTCTCAGAGCACTTAACATTCAAAGCCCATTTTCCTGTGTGGGTCTCCTTCAAGTGGTGAAACAATGGGGTTATTTATAAAAGTCAATATCTGGTAATCTAGAACTTGTGATATTTTTCGTCATGGTGGAGCCCAATCTGTGTCTGCCTTTTGCACGAAGCCTGATCTTGTTTTTTTGGCTTCATGCAAGGACAAACTGGTTAAAAGTAAAGGAGAGTAAAGGGTCTTACATAGGTCAGGCTGATGCCACAGGCCTCTCGTGTACCAGACAGAATATTTCACCAACCCTACAGAAGTATTTCATTCACTTATGAGGCAGGCTGCTAATTGCTAATAGCTAATATCCCCAGAACAGTCAAGACAGTGAGGGTAGGAAGGTGCACCGAGTATTTCCAATCTGCTCCTTGTCTGATTAGATTTTTGTAATTTTTATTCAGTCCCATTAAGAGATCATTTAGTCATCAAAAGAGGAACCTCTAACAGTGGCATGGAAGGGGAGAGTTGATGAAAAGACTAAAATGGAAGATCAAGTCAAGATGGGAAGTTGAGATGATGGACACCGACACAGCATGCGCCAGACAACAGGTCATGCTCCGCGCAAAACACAGAGGTGACATAAAATTTAAGAAGAAAGAAAGGTAGGGACAGAAGAGAGACAGAGCAGGAGAGGTTAGCCTTCATCCTGTTTACTCCACACACTCACCATCCTCAGTGGGAACATAGATGTTTAGATAAAGACAATCCTCGTGTTGATCCTGAATGTATGTGGTAACTATATCCAGGTTGAAGGTGAACCATATTGGCATCATGATCTCTGGCACAGCGTTGTGAATGTTTTGCGGGCACACGGGAGCAAAGTGAGTGGCATTCTTGATCCCCGACCAGGAAGACGGAGGCTCAGGGGGCATGAAGCGTTTCTCTCCCACCGGGGAGGCGGCATAAGGAACCCCGAGATACTGATCCACCGGGCCTAGAATCTCACTAGGAAGGGGCACCCTCACCCCTCGGAGTTTCCCGTACTGTGTATTCACAGTGGGGTGGTAGTTCTGACCTCTGACGGCCGCAAAGCACCAACAAAAGCTTAACACCCACAAGGACACGCTGAAATCGGCGCAACTGTGGGCACCGTGCCAGTTCTGCAAGGGGAGGCGACTTCTCCTTGGGGAAAACCACATGGTCCTTGTGAGCGTGTGCAACTGCAAGTGACCAACATACACGCAGGGACTCCCCCCTCAGCGAAATCACAGGCCTCCCGCTCAGCCCTGCAGTCCAAAAACCTCAGGGACAGTCATCAGCTGGGATAGTGGAGCCTGTCGGCCTACAGGCGAGGAGAAACAGCCACAGAGACGCGTTTCCTTCTGCGAGGTCCTTATTCAGCGTCCTCTTCAGATCCTCTATCCCGTGCTGCAAGAGAAAAAACAGAGGACAGGAAAATTAATGATATTTCCCTGACAGCACACCAGTTTGCTACCGTTTTTACTCCGTCATTTTTATTGACTTGTGGAGTCCTTTTCTGCCATGATATAAAACAGCTCACATAAACATGACAGAGCTCTTAATGCCATCATCAATCCACATATTCAAGAACCTGCCTTTGACTTGAATATTGCAATTAACTGGTGGGCAACTTGTCAAGATACATCTAATAATGCTAATAGGACAAGTGAAATGTGCTTGGCATCAACTGTCAGAAGGTAATTAGTCTCTACTTTAAAGGACAGTAAATACATAAATAGTTTAAAGACTACATTTTTCAAGTCTGGGTTCTTACGATAAAACAGTTCTGCTTGCTCAACCCGTTCCTTCTGTTCAAACAGCCTCTAGAAAAAGCTCTTATATACTCCACTGTGAGAGACAGGGGACCAAATCAACTGTCCTCATTCAATGAGAATATGCATTGGAGAGTTTATCAGGCGCTAGTAAAAGTTTTCTGCAGTCTGAATCAGACAAATGGAGTTTAAATGGTTTAAAAATTCCTCCTCGCTCAGACGAGGAAAAGAGGGAATTTTGTGTATAAAAAGCAGTAAGTTTGGAAGACATCACTTTCTCAGACTGGAGCGACATAATAACTTCAGATTGACTTTTGAATGTAGTTTTTAAAGAAAGAGGGATTTGGTCTCCCAACACTGCATTAAAAAAGTGAGGGAGACGGATATCAGAGGCCGGAGTGAGCAGAAGGAATTATAACAAAAACTTATTTCCATGTACGTCTGGAAAGCCAGATTTACATGTGAAGCACTCATGAAACTGGAAAAAAGTAGTGTAACAAAGAAACATTATAATGATTTAAAAAAATGTCCTATTTCATGTCTTTCAGTATTTTTCCTTCATCTCCCTAAGGTGGATTTTAAACACACTTTCCATCTTTTTCGTCGAACAACAATAACATTTTGGGATGAACAGAAGCAAGACGAGGCTGAAGCTACAGGAGGTCTCTCGTGACAGCTCTGTAAATGCTAATCAACAGTCCCAAGGCAGAGCTCTGGTGCCAGTGACAACACCTTCACACACTGCCTGATCAATTTTCAATTTCTGTGGCTTAGGGTCCCCCTCAGCCTTGTGCGCCTGCTGCAGTGTTTGCTCTAATAACAATGGAGAAGAAAAGCCAGCATTTAGAGGAGGATATTGCATTCCAAAATGACTGTGTAAATGATTTATAATGTATCAGCAGCCGTCAGAGGGCCACTAACCACTGAGAGAAAGCAATCCTGACGTTCCTGGAGGTGCCGTTATCACTCGGCAGCTATTCCCCTCTGCTGCAGTCTCTGATCAGAGCAGTATCTGCCTGTGTGTATCCTACATGGAGACCCGCACTTCATATCAAAAACACATACAGACATATTGTAAACACTGCAGATGAGCCCACCTGTACTGATACTTGTGTATATAAAATGTATGTGATGGTGAGTATTTCAGCTCAGAGACTTCGGCACACCGAGCACCTGCTAAGTGATAATACATGAAAAGCCATCCATATCCAATCTGGGGAGTAAAAAGCATGCATTGCTGGGGGGCCAGGGGCTGGCGAAGGCTTTGATATGCTGGAAAAGTCATACTGACATAGTCCCTTCCCTGCTCACCGGGATCTCTGAAAAGCTAATATATTACTGCCACATACACACATTTAAAGGAAATATAAACTATAGTGTGAAAAGTCTTTCATTCCTGTTTGGTTTCGATACCAGAACAAGTGCGCACAGCATCGACAACAGCATGTGTAGCCTCAGCTGGAGTGAAAAACTTGAACTTCAGTTGACCTCTTTACTGTAAGAAAACACACAGCTGAGGGAGGAAAACATCGACAAACACCACAAAACACAAGCAGTTACATAACACGCTCAGCTGCCTGGTTAGAATTAATACTGTGTAATGCCACATCATTGCAATAAATCCTACCAGCACAAGGTTTTTATGTTCAGCTATTATAGAGGTGTTGATTAAATGCTATGGTCATTTAATGGGCTGCAGTTTACCATGCTGTTCTAAGGCGCTGTAAACTTGTTTACACATATCTACTCAATTTGTCTGTATGTTGCCTGAACAATTTCCTCTCTATCTGTGACTAAATGTAGGGAACACTTTCCAATATGATACACACAGTTCAACAAAACAAAAAACCTTAAATCTGTATAATAATTCTGCTTATGATTCAATAACTCTTAAAATATTCAAGAAAAGGAGAGCCTTTTCAGAACTGTGAGGTGGGAGGAGCTGGTTCAGGAAGTAAGTGGCCTACATTTTTCACATTGCTACTATCTTTATACTTTCCTACATCAACCTCGGTACAAAAGACTCTCTGTTGAAAATGACCAAAGGCTTTGAAGTCGTTTGAACGGAAATGCAAGATCTGACAAACCGACCAGTCTAAAGGTAAGAAAACCGTCAAACTGAGCACAATTCATTCAACACAGCTAAACACGAGATCGCAGGGCCTTCGGGTAAACAATATCAAGTTGTTCAGTGTGGCTAACACTAGCAGAGCTAGCACTACCAGCTTTTAGTCCTCCTTGCAGTCTAAGGTCCACATGCTTGTGTTGGTTATGCACAGTTTAACACAACAGCCTCAAAATAACTATCTCAATTTTCCAGATCAGAATACTGCAATACCAAGCGGTACTACAAGATATCAACTCTAATCTGCGTTTGTTTACATCCAGGTATTAGAACAACATATGATGGGCACTTTGTTCCTACAACATCCATCCATCCATCCATCCATCCATCCACGGGGGGCTGGAGCCTATCCCAACTGACTTCAGGCTGAAGGCAGGGTACACCCTGGACAGGTCACCAACCTATCACAGGACAATAATACAAATATTCAGAATTTGTTGAACCAACTAGTAATCATTCAGTTGACTAAACGCACACATCTCTAAACAGTACCTTTGAAAACTAGTACATATGAGGGATGATTCAAAATCAAGGACATGAAAAATAACCCTCCAGTAGAGGGCGCTATCTTTATCATTATGTCTCTTATATCTGAAGCTGAATAAAGGCGTACAGACGTACCTCCGGTGGATGGAAGATTTTGCAGTTAAGAATGCATGCTACTGTTTCCCACACAAACGCAATACAGAGGCGGCTTGCCTTAGTGTGTTTCTGATGATTTTAGTATTTTTTTGTATCATCACAAGACTGCCACCCACTATTGTGAGACTTATTGGTGATCTCTCTCTCTACTCCTTGTGTACATGTGACGAGTAGCGTCTACACTAACAGAGAGAAAAAGACACTACACAGACAACCTTTTGAACTTAACATAAGAGCTTTTGTCTCTATGAGGGTGCTAATGATTAAAAGACATCTTCTTACTGTTAATTGTCTTTCAGCTGCTTTCATTCACCTCCACATCTTTACTATCAAGCAGAAGTACTTTTTGCATCCTTTGAAAATTAAAGCATATTTATTATCAAACCAGTTTTAAAGCATAGGAAATAACAGATGTACTGTATGAGACAATCTCTTTCATAAAGGCAGTGGCTGTGGCTCAGTGGTAGAGTTGGTCGTTTCTTAATTGGAGATTGGTGGATCAATCCTAGGTCCTTCTGTCTATAAGCAGAAGCGTCCACAGGCAAGAAATGTATCCCCACACACTGGTGGCTGTGCCAGCGGTGTGGATAGGACTAGTTCATACTGATGGGCGCTTTACATAGCAGCCTCTAACATCAGTGTATTAATGTGAAAGTGCTTTGAGTGGTTAGAAGTCTCCAGGAAGGGCTGTATAAATGCAGTCAATTTACCATTTATCATAGAGCTTGACCATTAAGTGGGTTACTCACAGCCATAAATACATTCTGAAAGCATTGTACCGGGTATCGCAAGTGGTATGGCATGGTATCGTATAACATCATACCGTATGATAACATGGGTGTGAGTTGAGTGTATGGTTACATCCCTGTTTAAGGTAGGTGATAATAAATATCCACACTCCCAAAGAGCACTTGGCAAAATAACTTAAATCAAGGAATGAAAAACGAATTTTGAAGAACACGGAAACACTATTTGCAGCTTAAATTCAGAAACTTTGGGTCAGTTGTGTTTATTTGAGAATTTTATGGCCCTTATCGTGTAGTGTTTTGATTTACTCCCTGTCTTAATTTGTGCCTCAGACTTCCCCCCTGCCGTAGTTACAACCTTAACACTTGGGTATTGCATATTCAGTTCTGTACAACAATACCAAAGAGTTTGGACAAAGCATATTCTCTGCAACTGATTTTTATTAAAACTGATGGCTGTAAAAGAAACCCATGAGATTATTACATTATCTGGGAGAGCCCTTTATTTTTATATTCACTTACAATGGGGATATAGAAAAATAAAATGAGAGCATAGACTTGGCAAAACACTCCCTTTCCTCTTTACAACTCTATAACATTCATTAATCTTGTATTCATTGCAGAACTCCTCTACTGGAACACATTTACTCAGTTTTACTATTTAAACTGGCAACTCAGTTAAATTACCATATAAGACTAAAAAAGGCCCCTGATGACCAATGACCACTTTGTGATCCCTTTTCAAAAATACTCTTTCCACTTAATTTCCAAATATATTTTCTATTATGTCTTCTGCGAGGGGAAAAGTTCTACATATTGATCCCCTGGACAAAGAAAGCTGTCTGCCCTCAGGACGTTTTCAAAAGGACGTATTTCCCCACAGACACACAAACATACATATAAGAAATTTAATCTAAATCCTGACTGAGGCGGTTCCTGCTTAGATCCGCGTCACAGCGTCAGAAAAATGTGCGGTAACACTAATTCTAGCCGAGATAAAATACATCAGGTCAAACTTTCTAATCAGGACATAGCAAGGACATGGGACACTGTGATGGAGTGTGTGTGTTTAGAGGACACGCGGCGCAGAGGACTTCATCAGTCTCCCCTCCAACAGCATCTCAGAGGTCCTCTCTGCTTTGATCTCTCTACCTGCTGAAGCACTGCCAAGGGAGGAACAGAGGGAGAGAGATATTGCATGAGTTCTCCCTCATCATCCCAGAAATATTGATCGTCTCATCACCGTGGCCTTGCAGCCCATAATAAATACAACTGGAGTGATGGAGGCGGGAGAGAAGAGGAGGAGGAGGTTGGAGGAGGAGGAAGAGGAGGGGGGGAGGGGGGTGCTGTTGCTGAGATTCTAAGGGAGGTTATTAGCCCGTAATGCAAGACGGCAATTCACCAAGTACACGCCATTAAACACCCTCCTCCCTAATTTTCTGCTCCCTGATTAATCGGACATGTTCTATCTACAGGTCCAATCACTACTCATTAATATTCAAAAGTTTGTCCAGGCACAGATCCCATATTTAGAGGAAATCACACAGATTTATTCTGCTTTATTTTTGTCCTTTACTGTAGAGGCCTCTTTGTTCTCCTACAGCAAAGAGATCTCTGCATTGCAATAAAAGTCTAAGCTCAGAGCCAAATGTACTCCTACGCCCTGACATCCCTCAGAGAGAGGCTGAATGGACTCTGATAAAAAAGGAACCAATAAGAGTTCTGAGTGGATGGAGCTTCTGACTCTCTCTCCACTCTGTTATTATAGTAGCCAGTCTGCAACAAAGGCATTCACAAAGCTGCATTAGTCCTGAGCAACATCTAACTCCAAATGAAGTGAGCCGTCCTGACCTGAGACAGTGTAATCACTGATTACAAATGCTTCTGCTGCTGGTACATTATAACCCGGGCTGAATGTGCCATTATAGAGACAATAAGAGACAGGAAGCAGAAGACAGAAACTTATGTACCCGGGCTGTTACCTCGACTGAACTCATTAAAATGTGAGAGCCAGCGGCAAAAACTTCATTTAGAGTCTTCACCTTCTAGAGAGAAGGCTCCATTTTGAGATGAGCAAAGCTTGTGATGGGATTGCTCTCTGTCTTCTGTGTGTGTGTCAATAAAGGGTAAAAGAATATATCTGTAATTTTCTGCTTACACATGTTTATTTCAAATAGACAAACACGGATTCAAACAAGAAAAAATCAATAAGGTACGTGCTCACACACTGCTGGTCTCCTCTCACAGGCACGCGTCCTGGTATAAGCTCCTCGGTTTCATGAACAACTGCACGCCACATTAAATCAAGGAGATTGGCATGTTTCAGAAACAGCATTCACTAAATGTCAAAACTAAACTGTGGCTTCATAAGGCTCCTGCTGGGAACCAGTGCCACGATAACAGTGAGGGATGAGGGCCCACTCTTCCTCTCCTTGTGCTTTCCTTTTTTTCCATCAGACACAGAAGCCTGTGCAGTCGTCATTACTTAAGAGATTTGGCTTTAAATCAAGGACAAAGACGCATCACATTCTGACTACTAATCACCACGGTGATGCTGACATATTTTTTTAAATTAAGACGGCAAGGAAAGACGGTGGGTGCTGCTGCTGTGGCTGCCTGCTAAGCTACACGTCTCCACCCCTTCTCCTGGCTGCTGGATGAGTGCCGCCCTGAGTATCATTACCAGCCAAACGGCCGAGGAAACAAGGCGAGGTGAGTGGGGTAGGCCAAATAAAGACAGATTCCAGGTGAGCGCATGTTGAGATGAATTCTTTGGCTGCACAGCAAATAAATAATGGCTATTCTCTTAACTGCTGACGGTGCTTGAAACAACTGTTTGCTCTTCAGGAGTAAAATGATAGGGACAGATTTGATCTAGGAGTCTTAAAGCTGCAAGTCGAAGCAGTGGAGCCTTTCTTAAATCCATTCTGCCTCTCTTTCTCTTGACTGGGTGAGCATGCCTCAGAGTGTCAGATAGAGTTAAGCCTCTAATGCGATATGTGAAACAATACGTGGGGGTACAGGGATATTAATCAAAGCTAACCGACTCAATTAGTTGGGAAAGGACAGAGTAGGTTACATTTTAAAAAATGATAAATAAAGAAATTTCCCCAACATTTCATCATCTTAACTCTTATTGATCCACTGCACAGTCCCATTAGACACTCCCACTGAAAAAAACCCCTCAAAGTAGCTAATCACTCAAGCAGCCCACAGGGATTCTTTGAGAAACCGCAGGGCCAAGCGTTGGGTCTGTCTCTAATCTAGCCGTATGTAAACACATTAAGGCTTTACACATGGCATACTCATTATCCAGCCTCCCACAGATGCCGTTTGCAGGGTGGGATCTGTTCTCTTGACAGAGTGTTTTGTGCGCGATTTCTATCACCCTGCCAACACAGCTCCAAAGTGCTGCTGAGGAAGGAGAAGGAGATGAGGACGGCTTTTGTCATGTTTTTAAAATGACCAAATGACTTACCACAAAGTAAATAAACAGACTATATACCATTGGATTGATATGTTATATGTTCTCACTAGGGCTGCTGGAATTGACGCGATAATAACGTGTTAACTCGAATTCTCCTTAACGCCATGTTCTGTGTATGACCCTCGGTTCGCACGTTCTGTGTATGACCCTCAGCTCTCCTTGTAGTTTGGGAAATCAGGAATCGATACAGCAGTAACATAACATTGTGGATGACAAGCAGAAATTAATAAAGAGGGTGTTTTGAATGGCAAGTTCAGGTTTAAAGCACTGCCAGATGGTTCTCTGGACAAGACCAAAGTCATCTGCATTTACTGTCGATGTGACGGAGAGGCATGGACAATGCGTCTGTTGTTGTGATGCATGAGCTCAATCACTTTGTGTTGAGCTGCTTAAAAAACAGGATGTTTAGTTAGTTGGATATTACATAGTGGTAGTGTAACGGCGTAACTTGTTTAATCTCTTTGGAACTGTTAAACTTCAACAGCGTTAACTAGAACTTAATTAATTATACTTAAGGGCTGTGGGGAAGAAAGAGCACGAGACAACTTCTGCTGTGGGTCGGGAGGCCTTTAATGACTCTTCCTCAACATAGGACAACAGCACATTGAACACGTGACACCTTCACTTCAACTCAAAACCATATCACCCTGAGCAACCTTAAAGAGGCAGTGCAATACATGAAATAGAAGTATTGCAAACTTCATTAAAGAACTCGATGATAAAAAATACTTAGACCAAAATAAATCTCATCTTACAGTAGCATTACTAAGTAACGTTACATTCAGGTCAAAATGCCCATATTTTTTGAGCATGCAGTACCTTTGATGTTGTGTGGCGATTGTTCTGGACAGTATTTGTCATTGTTTTGGATTGCTGCAATAATAATAAACATGCATTTGTATAAAGCAAGCATATTTGTCCACTCCCTTGTTGAAAAGAGTATTAAAAACTTGAAAATTATCCCTTTCAGGTGCATTTAGAACAGATAAAAATTGTGCTATCAATTTGAGATTAATCGCCAGTTAACTATGGCCATCATAAGATTAATCGCGATTAAATATTTTAATCGATTAACAGCCCTAGTTCTCACACATGGTAACATACACATATATATTATAAATTGTGGAAAAATGTTTGGTCACACTAGATGTGTAATTCTAGAGGTCTATACATCAGCGCATTCAATAGATCAGTAAAACGCCTGACAACAAACGTCTGGTTTATCATCAGCCTTCTCCCCAATGAATGAATCTTATTGACCTTGGTGCTCTTCTTACTTTAAAGGTGACATATCACGCTTTTTTCATCAACATATGTTGGTCTAAGAGGTCCCCAAAACATGTCTTTAAAGTTTATGCTCAAAAAAACACTTTGAAATCAGATTTTGGCCTGCCTGAAAAGCCCTCTTCTTCAGTCCTCATCAGAACACTCTGTTTTCTCTCTGACCACGCCCCCTCAGGAAGTGGATGTGCCTCGGCTCTCCAGCACGTTGATCTAATGTTTACATGTTGGCTGAATATACACGGCTGCTCAGAGATCACGTTACTTCAACCCTCTGAATCTGATCCAGAATCTGATCCTGATGGAGAGGCGCCTGTAGCAGGACCTTTCTGAAGGATTGGTCACAGATTTAGTGTTTCTTGTTGTTTTATTTATCAGTATGTAGACGTGTGTCTTGGTACACAGCTACGAGCATGTAGCTATGTGGCTATGCTAACTAGCGCTAGCACTTATCCATGATAAATAAAAATCATCCACTAGATCTTCAAATCTGCAGGCCTGGGGAGTAAAACCGACCTCTACCAGAAAGGCAGCAGGACCTCAAAGATTTAGTGTTTCTTGTTGTTTTATTTGTCAGTATGTCGACGTGTGTCTTGGTACACAGCTACAGCTATGGACATGTAGCTATGTGGCTATGCTAATTAGCGCTAGCACTTATCCATGATAAATAAAAATCATCCACTAGATCTTCAAATCTGCAGACGTGGGGAGTAAAACCGACCTCTGACAGAAAGGCAGCGTGACCTTTTCTGAAGGATTGGTCACAGATTCTGTGTTTCTTGTTGTTTTGTTTGTCAGTATGTCGACGTGTGTCTTGGTACACAGCTGCAGCTACGACATGTAGCTATGTAGCTATGCTAACTAGCGCTAGCACTTATCCATGATAAATAAAAATCATCCACTAGATCTTCAAATCTGCAGACGTGGGGAGTAAAACCAACCTTTGTGTTTATTAAGACAGCCTACAAGTAGCATGCCTCCCTCCTAAGCTCCTTGTTACCACACATTTGTGCAGGTAATGAAAAATGGAGAAGTTGACTTGTATTTTATACAGTCTATGGGCTGAACAGGCTCCGAGCTCTGACTCCGTGACAGACCGGATATTGTTGTTACGTAACAAAAACACGGAAGTCTGAAACAGCTCGTTTCACACACATTTACAGAAAGGTGGAGAAATCAGAACAGAGGCAGAATGGATTTTTTCATTCTCGGGGGGTTTGTAGACATGCCAGGGACACATATTTCAGGTAGAGAACCATTAAAAAGTCTATTTTGCATGATATGTCACCTTTAAATCCACCACTACTAAATACATCAGATAAAATAAAATGCCTCTACAGCATGGACTGCAATAAAATGTAATGCAGAATTTACATTGAAATTGAATTAATGAAATGTTATCACTGCTATACAGAAATGTGGACGATTCATTCAAGACAATCATTTCAGGTGCACAGCGTCATCAAACGTTTGCTCTTTCTTATGTTTTTTACATCAACATAAAAGAGAGGAACAGCAAATAGTTAGCATGCCAAACATTCCGGATGTTTGTATCATCCTTGTTCGCAAGCTAGCATGCTGGCATGTCTTCAGCTCAAAACAGTGATGCACTTAAGTACAACCTCAAAGAGCTGCTTGCATGGCAGCAGGATCAGCCTGTTACCTTTTTCATCTTTGACAACACTTGACTGTTGCTTACAAGAAATAAAAGATGAAGGTTAGGGGAGAGTGGTTTCAAAGATGCTACTTACATCTTGACGTCCTTTTTTGAAGATGTTAGGAGGGGCTTTAATGCCTTTATTGAGGAGATAGGACAGTGGATAGAGAAGGAAACTGAAAAGATTAAAATGGGGGATGACATGGTGCAAAGGGCCATCGACCAGAATTGAACCCGAGCACCCGCTTTAAGAACCAACCTGTGTGCACGAGGCACACAATTTAACTGTTGATCTAAGCCTGCGCCCCATGATGTCATTTCAATACGTCATAAACAGGTTTGGTTAGTCTGTCGAGTATGGGGTTTTGAAACTGTATTAGCACAAAAGAAAGTAAAAAAGGAAGAGGTGGCGGAACATAAACAGTGCTAAAACAAATTGGCTTTTTGATTGCAAAGTAGAGCTCGGAAATCTTCTCAATATAGACTTTCTTTAAGTTTGCAAAATCAGGCTGTCTGCAGCGATTTAAAGTCTAGTTTCTGTGTTGGTTCTCAGCCCGTTTTCTCATTAATGGGTCTGAGGTGACCAGGATCCCCTGCAGGTATTACGCTCACTATTGACAAGTACCTCATACAACCTCACTTATAGTAAAGTTTAAGATAAAGCTGAGTTTCTATGCTGTGTGTAGGTTTAACCACAAGATTATCTTTATGTACTTTGTCAGTCAGCAAAACATGCAACATGTTAGTTCTTGTCTGTGTCTCACGTCAAAGCATAGACGGCTTGTGTTGCTTGAAAAACATATTCAGTTCTTTTCCCTCTTTAGGTTCATGAACGTCACTGGCCAGCGATGCGTTTATTGTAAATCAGATAAGGGGTGCTTCATATTTTTACCACTTACATCAATAATGTAGCTATAAACAGTGTATTTTCCAATAGGACACAAAGTGGCAACTGGAACTGAAAGGTCTAAACATTATTATGTTTTATACCTTATCTGATCAAATACTTTGAATAAGATCAATGTTATGAAAGATGCTCCACTGTAGGGGTGTGATGGCACCATTTTTTTTATTCAGTTAAGTACAGTAAGGGAAACTGATGCAACACATACAATTTATTTCTTAAAGAAAAGACCTTAAGGAACTTTTACCTATTAATTGTCAGCATCAACAGTTCAGACTCATAGGCCTGCTCGGACTTCTTTTTAGAACGTTTCAAATGAAATATAATTTTTAAAAAATGAATAGAATAGTAAAATAGAATAGAATAGAAAAAATAGTAATACATGATCAGACATTAGGCACATCTACACCAAACCAAAAGTCCCCTACTGAAACTGTTCAATACAAATACGTGTTCCTTTACACCCTACTCCACTGGTATGTTGATTTCTTGTGACATGTGATTCTGTTTTTTAGCCATGTTACAACCTAAGCTTGCACTATTACAACTTCGACTTACACAAACAGTAATGTAAACGTCCCACAGTGTCCATTTTTGGTTAAATTTCTGACATAAAGATTCCTCTGGCTTAAAACTTCATGATGTTTATGCAAGCAGACACGTGAAGGTACTTTGCATGCAATTATAAAAGGTGTGTAAAAAAAAATCAGAGTAAAATATGTATACCTTGACCAGTGCTGGTTTGCACCAGCTGTGCTGCAAAAGTTCAACAAAGCCTAATTTAAACTAATTTCTCATTTAGAATGAAGTTCACCCAATCTTTACATTTGAGGGGTTGCACCAGCTGAAGCATGACGTACATCTCTAAGTAGGTGTAAAGTCCTCGTTTAAATACAAATGTATTTAGAAGCGCCTTTCAAAACACTCAAGGTCACTTTACAGACAGAATAAAACACAATAAATAAAAACAATGTGATAAAATAAATAAAAACACACAGAGTTACACCAGGTTAAAATGAGGCAGTGAAGTTAAGACAGGGAATGCAGTTTGACACAGATGAGAAAGTGTTACTGATTGACTGACACAGATATTTCCTCATTTATCCATTGATATCAAGGATATGTTTCTATAACTGAGTTCCTAGTTGATGGTTATATCCTCCTACATCTGTGCGGAGGCAACACATTTGATTAGACCTGGTGAACATACCTGAAACATGATTGAATTCCTAGAGAGTATACACTGAGGTTTACCGAGGAGAATTCAGCAGATATTTCAAACACCTCCTCTCATCTCCACCACGATGGGGATAGCACATATAAGATGGCAGCGCTAACATCAATTTCTGGCTTACAGTGGAAAGAGGGATGGATTTTTAGCCTTCTGGGATGCATCCCTAATACAATTCAGGCAAGTGCAAGGAACCTGAACTGCGCTGGCATGCTACTACGTATATAAAGCAAATCAAAGTTTATGACAATCACTTCAAGGAGCTGCTGCGTGTTACTCCTGCTGCTCTCTTTGCTCTAAATGCTGCCTGTCATAGAGCTTTGAGACGGTGATCAGAGTTACTGTCGGGGGAGAAAGCTCACTCACATTTATAGTGATTGATTATGCTTTAAGATTAATGAGGGTATCATTTAGAATAAATAGGTTATTTCCTATTTAAACTCTGTATTGAATGCATAATGTTTGTCATTTAAAGTAATGTATCCAACAATATGCCGTGCATTGAATATTGATCTGAGTGGATTAACTGCACCGAAGAATTGATGGAGAAGGCAGTGGGGGAAACATTTCTCTTAGAGCAGCTATTAACACTTCACAAACATATAGAGTTGAACTGAGGGTTTACTGTGAGTTAATTGAGGTCTGGGTGGTAATTACAACAGGGAGTCGATCTCTCACAATCAGGGCTCCAAGTTCATTGGCACTGCATTACAAAATCTAAGACAGATCAGCTCCTATGGCTAGTATTGACTCTTCTGCACTGGGTTAAGGAGAGCATGCAAGCGTCCTTGGCCTGAATTACCACTCGCAGAGCCAGAATCAAATGCAGATATGCAACTAAGTGTAACCCACACATTGCTGAGCAATTATTTAAAAAGAACAAAATGTTCCTCTAAGCTAGAGTTATTCTGACAATTACACGATTTAGATTGTCTTTGCAATTAATCGCGTAGAGTATACATCTTAAAATGGGATTAGGGGGGTAATTTAGCATGCAGTAATGTCTACAATTTGGTGGACATCCTCTGTAAGGGATAGAGGAAATTAGTTCTTTTGGTTGTCATGTCCCCACCACACACCAGCCTTCCATTAGAGATGCTAAAAAAACAAACAGAAGTATCCTCATAAAGCATACAAAGCCAGGCCTTTGAAGAGCTGATCATCCTGAGGACAACACTTAGCTATGCACCATTTCAAAAAGCAATGAAGCCCCGCTCTGAGTGCATTTAATTCACCGCTTTCATCCACTGCATTTTGAAATATGTTTTCTGCAGACCGAGATTAAAAATTCAGATCAACTTGTCCAGAAGAATGTGACGTTAATTAATTTTTTTCAAGAATAAAATGAGCGCTGTCGGGCCTCGGCTGTGAAAAGTAATAGCCTTGTGCATTCGTATGTGTACGAGTGTGTGCTTGCACTTCTGCGATTCACTGTACGTGTGCTGAGAAAATGAATCTTCCCATGGCCTAATAAGCTAAATAACAGCTTTAATTCAAGGTAAGTAGGCTGCAGTTCTCAGGGAAAATTGAAAGGTCAGCTTTATCATTGGGTGTGAAAAAGCTGCACACAACCATACATATACCAAGCAGAGACATGACCCAGATGCTGCCTGTAAAATTAATGAGCTAATAATGCACTGGGTTCTTTAGCATTTGCAGCAGTTACGGTAATGTGCAAACAAAGAGAAACTCCACATTCAGGTAAAATATGGAGTAAGACTGCTGGTTTGATGTCACAACAGGAAGTAATGAATTTGTCCTGAACTATAAGTATCACAGTGTCTCTGCTGCTTTGGTAGCTTTACCGTTTCCCATGAGGCATGTGCTTTGAAATGCTGCATGTTCACTCAAAGCCTCCATTTAGCATATGTCTGAGTGTCTCTTCATTTTGATGGATGATCAATTAAGTCAACAGGATGATTTTTGAGAATATAACATGTTAATGAACGAAGCAACGCCCAACACATTATTCTGATGTTTCTTTTCAAAGGCCCCGACTAGCTGGCTTCCTTGCCTAGTGTTCACAAATGCCAAAAGCACAGTGGTAGAATGATGCTATTGACATGCAAATGCCGGGTAGTTGCAGAGAAGTGAGAGGTGCCAAAGTGTATTGTTGTGTGACAAGCAGAATTTCTGAACACACAGCTGAAAAACGAGATGTACGCGAGTGCGCTTGACACAGAAAAAAAACACATTTTTTTTTTATATGAAAATGAAGACATAATGGATTCATGAGCATTATGTTGTGAGTCCTATTTACAGCCAGAGCACAGGGTTACTGTGGCCTAATGACAACAGATTAAATGCGCTCCGTCCACTGTACACGGTGCCTGCAGTGTTATGGGAGCATAATTAAGTTTTGAACCGACCCGAGAGTGATGTGCTTTTAACTAAAGGTCAGCAGTAAACAGTGATGCGAGCCACACTTGATTACTATGTATATCACAACATCAAAAAAAAGATGCTGCTGCACTAATGAGGGGGTGACCTTCATCGTCGGCATAAACAAAGACCAAGCAAACACATGTTATGCCACATGGCCGCCATCAGCCCTTAATAAGAGGTGTTTAAGTCATTAATAGGGCTTAAATATTCAGGAGGACCATATGACTTGCAACCTTTGACGTTTCAGAATAAGAGTCCATTTAGGCCTTTAATAAATGTTTGATTTTGGGAAAGGCAAGTTTATTTATAAAGAAACATCTATACTTAAAGCAGTTCAAATGTTTTACAACGTTAAAAACAGAAAAATAACAATAATATATTACGCTGAATTTAAGCAGTAACCTCAACTGTTAAAAATTGAAGCCAATGGAAAAAAAGAAAAAAAAATGCAGTTTCTGGAGTGTCCACTTGAGGCTAACTGCAAAAGCCAAGGAAACCTCATTAGAGATCAAAGTCACAATTTCTACAGCAGTATTTAACTTGCTTAGGACGTGGTACAAAACAATGGATGAATCTCTTTAGCTTGTTTCTTTGTTACTTAAAACTGAACCGGAGTTACATTTTGTTATAACTCAATCATCTTAAAGGCATCAAGGCTTAGAGTTATCCGTGTTAGGCTTAATTAGACATGCAGCTGATTTTACGCCAACTAAGATTTGTTCTTCAGCCGGAAGTCCAACTCGTAGTTTCTAAATAAGCTGGATTTAATCAATTAAACTAGCTGATATGACGAGCGCCATCTTTATGCTTCTAAATCTCTTTAGAAACCAAAGAGTGATGTCACTCAGACTACGTCCATGCTTTTTACATTTCATGACAAAAAAAAGACAAGATTAGACCATAGACAGTATAAATATGGACGTATTATCCATGACGTCACCCATCTGTTCCTGAGAGCTGTTTGGAAGCCAATCGACGGCTGCAGCCATATTGGAAATGCGGAACTCAACCAGGCAGAGTGTGATGTGAAGGGGCAGAGTTTGAGCCTCCTAGCCAACAGCTATGTGTTCCCGACCCGGAGTCCAGTCAGTCATGTCCTTATTTGGGCAAAAACTTGTAATCTTAATATCTTCTGAACCGCCGTGTTAGAAAAAAATTCACCCCCCCCATACAGTGTGTGCCGATAGAGAGATTAGCTTCGTAGAGCCAGGCCGTTTTTTGAACCAGGCTGTAAACATGTTTATTAATGCTGCAAAGACCGTCTTTTTCCCATTCATGTCTATGTGGTTTCGGGTGTTTCTGCAGCCAGCCTCAAGCTGATTATCTGCCGTTTATAGCACTTCCACATGGGCTTCATAGTTTGAGTCCGGAGGTTGCCGCTTGGATTTGACTTAATATTAGACTTAGATTAGATTAAATGAATAAAAAATAAAACAAAAAGTTAATAAAAAGAGATTAAATTAAACAAATTAAGTAAAAATAAGTGAGAAGTGAGCTAGCACTTTGAGAAACCCTCACATCCTCAGGGAGCACATCGAGCAAAGAAACTAAAAGCAGTCTGTACTTAGTTCAGATTCTACCATCTGTCCAAGAAGACTTCAGGAGTTGGGATAGGATACAATACAAAAGGAATGTGATACCTTACGATAGGATACAATAAGATAGGATAGGATAGGGTACTATAGTATGATCAATTGGGATACATGCTATGTGGTGCAATCAGGGTTGGTAGACAAAATCAACCCAATGGTCAATCAAAACTAACCCAACAGCAAATGAAACCAGCCCAAAGCCACACTAATAACTCCTCATGAAAATAATCCTATAAAACAGCAGCCGTACCATACAGTATATACATTGTCATAAAAGTACCCACATAGCACATGCAAAGACTCCCTTTGATTCTTTGTCTGTTTGTTTGATACTGTGACATATTCCATGTTTAGCCTACCTGGTAATCTGCATGTCGCTTTGGTTCTATTTTTGCATTAACAAAGTAATTTATTCCAGATATTTATTTGTATTATTCATTCACTTGACATCAAAATTAGGTCATGGACAAAAAAAAATCTACCTGCTGCAGGACCCAAAAAGTAGCACCAATCTGTGTGAAAACTGCAGACCTGGCAACCCTGGATGCGACATGATAAGATATACTTAACTGTTCCCTTGAGGAAATTTGTCTGGGACTCAAGTGCACCACACACTAAACTGCCTCCAGAGGTAGCACCAATAAATAAAGACACTGAAAAACAACAACAATCTACATGTAACAGAAAAAACACATACCAAAGGAAACCACAAAAAATATATTGCATGTTACCCAGTATCCAAAAGATCTGCACAAAACATAACTGAACAAAATGATGAGAAGACACCAACATATCATGGTCCCTCAGAACAAACTAGCAGGTCTGATAGGTGCTTTGTGGAATGGTTTAGTCTACTTTAGTTAATTAATAGCATCATGAAGCTTGACTACAGATATTTTCATGTCAAAAGCAACACAATATCATAAAGCATAATCCTGACTGCTTCCAGTGGATTGGAACTTGGCCCAAAAATAAATAATCTACGTTTAAACATATGACAATCTGGGATGTAAATATGGGGCATTACCATCTTAATTCATCACATTACAGGCTCATTCAGAGCTCCAGCCAGGTGGATTTAGAGGAGATGTAGAGGGATTAGTGAGGTGATATCAATCACCACAGTTGAACCACCCCCTTATCCGGCACCATCACCGCCCCTGGCTGCCTTCCCCATTGATCCTGCTCAGGCTGTAGGGGTGGAGCAAAAGGCCTAGATTTTCTCTTCAGGGGATCTGAAAGCTTTGAAAAAAAGCTGTTTTCATTTCAAAATTTTAGGATAGAGCGAGATTTATCCCTAAATTGAACAAAGATTGGTGACCACTTGCTCTAAAGTGTTGAAGATTAGATAACAAGGCTAGACTTGTGTAGCTAGGTAACAAAAAAGACCAGAGAAATGTCCTAGAGGGAAGAGAAAGCAGCTGCTTTTCCTCCAGTGACACTTCCAGTCGTCTGCTTAGCAAAGCAGTCATCCTGTTTTGCTCATTGCATGTTCACATTGATATTCAAGATATTATTAGACAGGCCAGAGAATCCAGATGATGATGATGAGCTCCGAGGGACATTTTAAATGACAGTGCCCTTTCTTGAAGGGAGAGGGTAAACAGCGGAGGCACCAAACACTGACTTGTTACTAACACTCATCTGCATTCTCTTAAAATAAAAAAAGTGTAACTGAGGGGCACGGCCAGAAACAAAGACAGAATGTGACTTTCCAAATATGAAAGAGGGGGGGAGGCAGAATGAGGAAGAGACATGCCTCAATATCACACATGGAGGGAGGAAAAGTGTCCCCTGACAGCGGTCCTTTCGGCTCACCCTGGCAGATATGTCTCCTCTCCATTCACTATTTCTAATCCTGTCTGAAAGCCTATCTTGAATGTCAGGCTTCTTCCTAAATTGGCTCGTGTTCTTAGTGATTGATTAAAGTACTGTAACCCAGCTTTATCAGACCGCCCTGAACTCTGTATTTCTGCCAAATCTATTAGGTAATGCATCCTATGTTATTGCACCCGTTGGTCTTTCCTCTTTTTTTTCTTACTGCCTGTCTTTGGGAAATGCAAAGATTGAACCATACGTGGCTGTATGATAGCACGGCAGCTTTATGATCAAACAGGGGAGCTGTCTGAAGCTATTTGAGACAAAAGCTGCTCCCTAATCCAATGTGGCGTTTTCACTGAAATTGGCTTAAATTTGCCTAAAACAGTGTGCACAGGGTATCAAATACTTCTAATTCCATGTTTCTCTGGTTCTGTCTTTTTTCTGGAGTCGTGGTAGAACCACAAGCACGCCCGACGTCCCCTGACATTGAGCGAACAATATGGCCATAATTCATGCGTTCTAATGCCGTAATATCCCTCATGCCATTGCACACAGAGGAGAGGGAGAGAGAAGAGGAGAGGAGAGGTTGCCCTAATATTACTGCTGACGCCTGAGTCCTAGACGCTGCACTTAGAGTGTCTCCTGCAGGACATTATTCAAACACACACACAGGCACTACCAAGTCCATGAGACAAGAGTGAACCACTATGGTACTGAACACACACATGACCAGACACTGCGGCTCACTGGGGGATACTCAAGGTTATAAAGCAAGGCGCCTCACATATGGGTTGCAACCACTTTGTAAAATTCATAATATTTTATTCAAAGTTTTGCACGCTTGCATTGATAATTCTGCAGTTACTGGAATGACAAAGCACAGTGCAGACACTCTCCAAAAGGAAAGCTGGGGATGAATTAAAATCCACTTTGTGTACTTAAAACAGAGCAGTGCACCACATTAATGACTGCACACTTAGAAGTAGGCCACGTCCAAACACTGCAGGCACATTTGGCCTGGGGTTGTCTGCACTACCTCAAAATCTGCGCACAACATGCACTGTGAGCTTCTTGATCTGGCTTCCTTTGCAGCAAAGACGCCCCAGAGCATTGACAACACATACTGTAGATACTGTACGCACACACGATGTGATGATGTATCCAGATTTGCACTAACTGCAACATTTCTAGATCATTTCCCCTTCTCTGTCTCCTTTAAACTGTCTTTCTGTTGGTGGAACGACTGCCAACATCCTCCCTATTCCATGTTTCAGTAGTAACCTGAGGGAGAAAAAATGCTTTTCCTTCAACATCTGGATGTTAGCTAGCTTGAGTGAAAAGTCACATCAGATCAGATCCTGCTACATCAAATGAAACTTGAGGGCACATTATTTATTCATTTAGCTGCTGACATCCAAACCATGCCCTAAACGGTGACACTTTGAAAACTATTCCTCTGTGCCTGAACTGTGCCGATACCACTGCAGCTAGCAGGGGCTCGCAGAGGGAGCACAGTTTTATGTTCCTTTTAGCAGGCATGAACGTAGATGAGACAGAACAGCGGGGCTATTGTTGGGTTTTTTTTAGCCTTGGAGCTTCGGCAAAGAGCAAACACTGAAAATGAAAATGTCTTCATGAATGCTGTAAAATTTCATGTGACAAGGCCCGACAGCATACGTAAATAGCCCTGAAAGCTAAAATGGCACATAACCTATTACCAATATTTACCCCTGTGCTGAGCAGAAAGCCTCACTAGCATCAATGCTGGCTCGGAAAGGCGTGCCTCACTTTATGGTTATGTGTGTGGGAGGGTGTTTTGTGTTGTTCTTTTCATGTTTTATGAGTTGGCAGTAAAAAAAGCACAAATCAGGGGAAAATTTACACTCAGCAGAAGTAAAATCCTGCTTTTACTTCAGGGTTGCCGGTATGACAACTGCAAACAGCAACGCTTTAAATCAGAACTATTCAAGCGGTGGCCCTTGGGCTAAATTTGCCCTTTAACCACTCAGGTCCTCGGGTCCTTTAGTCATTAATAAGACCTTATAAATATAACAAAGCACTTACAATTCTTTGCTTAAATTATAAATATCAGAGGCGTTACTTTCACACTGTTGATGCAGAGTAAATGTCAGTTCATACACTGTCTGTTTGAGGTCCATCATTTTATGAGCAGGCTATTTAGTCCAGTCAAGCCTGTTGCTTCAGAAGAGGTTGGGTTAGTCATTATGAACACACAAAGATGTTAAATGCGATATTGTCTTTAAAATGACCTTCTCCTTCACTTCCAAAAATTAAAGGTGCAGTGTAGGCGTGTTGCTTAAGCTCAGTAAGCAGAGTCCCAAGTACAGATGAAAAGTCCTGGCTGCATCAGCCCTGGATTTGACTCCTCTGATCCTTGACCTTGGGATCTTTGGTGTATGTTTTACACTCTCTCTTCTCCTGTTCTTTGTTTTTCATCAGCCATCCTCTCAATTAAAGACAAATGAAAAAAAAAAAAAAATGTAAAACTGCATCACTAACTTATTGAAATTCCTATTTTGCAGGACAAACCAAAGTGTCCACGTACTGGCCTCTTGGCACCTAACTCTCTTGATCAATTTGACAGGCTTGCTTTTAAGTTGTTCTTTATTTGACAAAAGCATTCGTCAATACAACTTATACTCCTTTCCTTCTTAGAGCTAGATTTTTCAGTCTCCACAGATTTATTTTCTATCCTCTGAATAACTGGAAAGAGTATCTACCTTCACAACCTTGTGATAACCTGAAGAGGGTTGTGATGTTGAAGACGCCCCTCTCAATCCAAAAGTAACTTTGTATGCAGACAAACTCCACGCAGGAAATCCATATGTGATAGATACAAAGAGAAGGTTTTCTGAGGAAGAGCAAAGCCGCCGGTGTGCAGGATTAAGTGCTTTAGATCTAATGATGAGAGAGGGCCTGTTTTTATTTGTTTTCAAACAGGTATTTTGCTCTTGATGGAATAGCGGCTGTGTTCTGTCTCTGGAGGCTACAAATGCTCATCAAAGCCCAGGCTTTGTCAAACAATCCATAAACTCTTAATGCCACATAGCACCAGATACACGATAGACAAGTTCAGAGAAAGCTATAAAAATCAATGATAAACAATTTCTCACAATTTAAAATATGATTATAGCACATAACATTTTATATCATACACTTTTGGTGTTTGATTCAGAATCATTAAGGGACAGCTCATGTTTTTGCAGAGTGAGTCCCTCCAGATCAAAATTCCTCGGTGGGATTCTCTCTCTTCCCATCAATATCTGCGGCAGTGGATGCCAGAAGATTTGGTAGCTGTGGATGCTTGGGGCTGTAAATCTGGGCCAGGGTTGTGTGGGATGCTCAGATAAATGGGTTGGGCTTTGTTTTATTGCAACACTGCATGTCTTAACTTTCAGTGTCTACCAGGGATTTAGAAAATTTGCTACTGTCCTTGGGCCTCTCTCTGCAACAGCGGCTCTGAGTCGGGTTTGAGTCAGCCCTGGTGCCCCCAGATTACATAAATATCCTCCATGAGCCATTCAAAACTATATCCATGCTCTACTGTTTTGGTCTTATCTTTAGCAGCTTTTGTTTTTGCGCTGGTATGGGGTGCAAGTCCCGGATTAAAAGGGAAACTGAGGATCTTCATTTAACCCAATTGGATGAGTCCCTTCATTCTGTGCTGAACAATCCAATGCAAAGTGTAAACATTTCATCAATGGCAACTCTCAAGTTCTTTGCTCTAATGGATTCGACTAAAAAGACCTTTCCATGTGATGCAGCTGTTTGCCATTCGTGTGCACCAAAGCATCAATATGAAGGAAAAGTGGGCCACCAAGACACAAAGCATAAATATCCCCGAGGAAATATGTCACATTTCCGACGTCTTTTGTGATAAGGTTTCCTCATTGGTGCTTCTTAATGTCTCCTTTTGAATAACGCACAGTAGGACACAAAAGCAGAAATATGGCTTAATAGGTCAATTTTGGAGTCCCTGTTTTACACACTGATCATGGATCTGCTGGATAAATCACATGGGTATCATTAGAATGAACCCTGAGGAGTCTTTGGGTGCAGCTGAAAGAGCGTGTACACTGTGCTAATGACGTTCCTTTAGGTAATTTTTCAACGTTAGTCCTGCACCAATCCAGTTAAATTATGTGCACCCATTTGGAAGACCTCCTGAGATTTATTTCACAGTTCTGATGCCTTGTGCACGCTGAAATACACAATTCTTTTCCTTTCAACTTTTCATTTCACATTCAGGAGATATGAATCAACGGGAAGCTTAAGAATATAAATTCAGAACCCAGGTTTTGGTAAAATTGTTATTCTTCGGCCGCAACAGCAAATAACTGCATTAGACACCCCATTAGTTAACATATTACTCTGTGCCAGGCTTCCAAAAGGCTTCAACAATAAATGCTTATTGTCACTGTTTGCTTTGGAGTTGGGGCTTCAGTGGAATTTTAAATGCATGCAATGTGTGTGAAGCAGGTTTGGACTGAAAGAGGATGTGATTAAAGAGAATAAGAGATGAGAATGCCTGTAAATTCTGGGGTGTCAGAAAACGTTGAATCATTTAGTAATTTTCAACATGGCAGAGAGATCTGGCTCAATCAAAAAAATCTTCACATAATAGGAGGAAAGCAGAAGAACTCTGGGATACAATTGAGCAGCATTTGTATTCTGCCTGTTATTTGTGTACGGCTGTAAAAAAAATAGAAGATTCGTAGTTGTCCACAGCATGAATAAAACAAACTTAGCAGATTTTTTTTTTTTTTTTTTGACTGGCTTTCGCCCAGCCCAGAGCTCAGTTGTCAAAAGGCTTATCCAGGCTTACCTTTCTCCAACATAACCATTTTCCTCTTGTTTCTTTTCAATCTCACCTCTTCCTCTGTCCTTGCTCTTATCCTCTCTGATCCCCCTCTCCATTCCTGCTACTCTCACCGAACCGTTTTCATCCAACAGCATCATTTCACTCTTCAGCTTCAGGAACCCAACTGCCCACCACTATTATGTCATTCAACACCTGTACTTAAAGCGGGCTGAAGCTCACTGTGGGCGCAGATTGAAAGGACCAAAAGGAAAGACTACTACTCTGGAGTCTCTCATCCCAAATCTACCTTCCTGTTGTAGTGACTGGAGAGATTAGACACTTAAAATGGGCTAAAATGTCGCTTTAAGCTCATGGAAACAGAATATTAATAATCAGGGTTCAAACAGCATCCTACATAAATGCAACACTCTTACATTACATACGATTATGGATTTTGGAGGAAATAATTTGGGCAGTCGTAGCAAAACCCTCAAATCTGTGCTACTTAAAGGATCAGAAAAGTGCCTAGAGGAAGCCTCTGGTCTTATGTGTTCACCCACATCAACAAACTCTCTGGAAAATAAACTTTTCCTGTTTCAAAAACCAAGAAGAAAAAACTCCAACCCCTCTCTTCTTCCTCAATTTATCGCCTCAAACCATTGTCATAGTGACCTACAGCCGCCAATTCATCAGAGCTGCCATCTTGGGGAGTTAGCGACACAGCTATTTCTGTAATGACCTAGATTTTCAGGTGAATCTGGATCCGTATCAATGTAATGAGCCGCAGAAAGTCAAAGACAATACATCCAGTCATAATTTGTTTGGATTGCAAAGCTTGGTATATACGGTCACAGAATATTTCAAATTATCAATAAGTTTAATGTTGTATTATTTAAGCTCCGAGAGGGACGCAAAGTGTGCATCACGCCTTCGAAACACAATCACTTCCAGGGAAAATTCCCCTACTCTAATTTCCTTTCTTGGTAATTTTGTCAGATTAATATCAAGTCAATTTCCTGGAGCCTGTTCTTACACAGAGTGATGGCACGATGATGGTATCATTGGAAGAAAGCTCTAATTGTGGAGGACGGCTCCTTTTGGGAGGAATATGGGCACAGATGGGCCCTGAGCTTGATGGAGGAATTTCTCTGTCCTCAAAGGGTATCAGGAAGCAATGCCAAGCTGGCAAAGATATAAATAGACTGCAGTCAGGAGCAGGTCTATGTGTAAGCACCAAAATCAACCAGTCCTAAAGCAAGTACCTTCTTTTTAAGGTAGAGGCTTTACAATTTCTTAAGGGAACATTTAAAGCTTCCACAGAACAATAAAGACAAGCTGATTAGATTTGGTTGCTTACGATTTACTGAGCCATATATTGCTTCACGTGTGTGTTACTACTAAGGTGACTGAAGCTCCGACAGGACATCCATCAAAAGGCTAACACACATCCTCTCACACTCACTGTTATACCTACAGGCAACTCAGAGTCAGTCGGCCTGATTTGCATGTGCATGGAACGTAGAAGGGAGAAAACATGAGCTTCAAAAAGAAAGAGACCATCTACCTCTAACAAACAAAGACAAATCGCTGCCACTGTTTGGGGTATTTGGGGGTTTCTATGGCCTCTCCTTGGGTCAGTGAAATCTCTCCATTGGAAATAAATTGCTTATTTTAATGCATTATTTTGCTTTATTTTTGAGAGTTGATTTTCCAAACCTGGATTTTTTTTTAGGCCAAACAAACAAAGGCTTAAAAAGAAGGGGATTTAGTTTTTCTGTCTTGTATCCCTGGCAGTGCAGAGAAGATTTTGGAACAGATTTAAAGAGATAAAAATCCATGGAATATATATAAACATGAACAGGAACAAATAAAGAATATATAATTTGCTTTTATGAAGAGCTTGTCAAAATATCTTCCAGGCTGGGGTTGCAGAGGAAGAATTTGGACTTGTACCGCGGTATCTTAAAAATTCTATCAAAAAGAAAAACACAGTCCACACATGGACGATACAAACATCTTTTTACTGTCAATCCATTGCTTTGTGTTTATAGTACACAGTATTTCTTTTGTTCTACAAGGTTCTCAGTAGGCAAAAAAAAGCTGTGCAGAAAAATAAAATCTAAACAAGCGATACCTCAGCCAGCGAGAGCTTAGAATAACTCACATCTGTGCCTAATGCCTTCTCTGTGTACTGTGACAAATACATGCGAAAAGTCTGGGAGAGTCTGCCTAAAAACAGATTTTTAAAAAGGTTATAAATAAACGCTTCTACATTATTTACAACTTGCCTTGAGAAAGGAAGAAAAAAGAAGCGGCATGACACTGTAGCTAGACTCAATGTCAGCCCTGATTTGGTTAAAGAGCACAGAGGAGACGATACAAAAGAGTATAAAGCAGCTGTAATTTAAAACAGGAGTACAAAGGTCTGTGAGGATACGACAGCCGACCAATAGCAGCGGAGTTTGTGTGAGTGTGTGTGTTTGAGTGGGAAAGAGAGGAAGGATCTCTATTAATCTCCTGCATTACGGCAGTCATTTCCACTCTCTTCATCATCACCAGCAGCATGTGCTCTATGAGATTTAAAATATTTAAATCTGTAATCTGTCAGCATTATGAGGTTAACACGCACAGACACACACACACACACACACACACACACACACACACACACACACACACACACACACACACACACACACACACACACACACACACACACACACACACTCACTCGCAAGACTGGTGTCCTATCCGTCACCATGCTTTTCACTTCACACAGCCTCACATACATCACAGGGTGCCTGTCATGGCCTTTTGTAGTCCTGGCTAGAAAAGACTCTGTGGCTGGTGTCTGTAATTTCTCAACAGGCGGCACGGACATGCTGCTGGACCCCAGAGAAAAATTAACAAAATGCGTGCAGCTCAGAAAAAAAAAAGTAGCTGCGGATCTGTGCAGCGCGAGGAAGCCTCTAATTGTTTCCCTAGTGTATGTGACCCAGTGACTCTGGAGGAGTTCTTCCTTGTTCTTTTACTACGCGTAAACCAGCATTCATTATTGATTTGGTGGCACACACTCTTACACAACATGCTCTTATGAGTAGGCCCAAGTGTTGTGTCAGTGTGCTTTGCAGCCTTACTAATAAACAGCCTTTCACCTTTCTACGACACAGCGTCGCATTTTCCTCAAACTCTGAATTAATAACCAAGACTGAATAAATTGAATAGGATTAAAGCTTGAACGACAGTGACCCACACACTGTACGAATATTAGGTTGATGGAAGACACTCCAACGTAGCCCATTTAGCCAGCTCCATGTCATGTCTTCATACGACAGGCTTTTACTAAGCTCCTTAAGAGCCTGCCCCAGGGGATCTATGGGAGGCTGGAGGTACTGACTCAGGCCTTATCTCCACTAATTTACCCCATGAATTAGGCGGGCCCTTGCCTCTGTGTCCTGCCAGACCCACACAATGCTCGCTCCATGTTAAGAAAATGAGGAGAGAAAGGGGTTTAGCGATGGCTAAGTTGGATAAGAAGCTGTGGAATCGACAAGGGAAAGGCACACACACGCACACACACTGCTGCATCAACTTTACCTGGACAGCAGCGTTCATCCCCAGGATTTAAAAAGTGTTGATTCCCTGTCACTTGTCTGTATATTCTCAGGGTGGATTAAGCTGAATAAAATGCAATTTGAATCATAAGGATTAAGGTGGAAAACAAACAGGCAGGGCCTCACCCCTGTCACACACAAAGTGAGGACAGGATGACTGTGTCTTTGTTCATTTCACACTTTCCTTAAATGATTTTTGACAGATGTTTTGAAATTCAAATGAGCTGGCACACTGCAGACTTTTAGAGGGCGGACAGTGCAGGGCAAAGGAAATCTATACATACATTATGTAGTTTGTAATTTTGTAGGAAGCGCACAACATAGAAAAACTTGCGAGAGTTGTTTCTCTTCCTTTCTTTCAATCTTTTGGTGTTCTTCCTGTGTTGTAAACTTACTTGGGATTTGTATCCTCAAATAATACATTATGGTCTTTCTGTCCCGCATATAATCAAACGCTTTATGTAGTACTGCAAACTGTATAATCATTCTTCAAAGATCTGGACCTAATGAGACAGGGTGTCAGGTCATGTTGGGTTTGATTAAAGTTAAATTGGGTTGGCTTAGGCCTAAAGTGGATTAGGTTATGATTGGGGTAGGTTAGGTTAGGTTGGGTCAGGTTCAGTTGGGGTTGGTGAGGGTGATTTGGGTCATGGTCAGGGTAAATTAGGTTGTGTGAGACTTGATGAGGTTCAAATGAGTCACTCTATTGTGATGTTGGGTTATGGTAAGGTTTGGTTAGACTACAGTTAGGGGGTAGGTTAAGTTGAGTTGGGTCATAGTTAGGATATGTTAGGTTGAGTTAGGTTGGGTTATGGTGATATTGGGTTATGGCTAGGTTAGGTCAGTTTATAGTTTGGGTAGGTTGAGTTGGGTTGAGTTATGGTTAAGCTGGGTTGGTTATAGTTTGGGTAGATTGAGTTGAGTTAAGTTATGTTTAAGTTGGGTTAGGGTATGGTTATGTTGGTTTATGGTTAGGGTAGGTTAGGTAGGTAAGGTTAGGTATGGTTGGGTATGGTTAGGCAGAGTTATGGTTGGAATAGGTTTGGTTTAGTTGGGTTGGTTGGAGGAGGGGAGGGCTGAGGTTGGAAAAGTTTCTCCTGGAGGAGGAAGGGGGACTATAAAACTTTAGCCATTGTAATGCTGCAACTGTTTTGTACATGTGTATATTATTGCCTGCAGTGTAAGCTGCACACAAATGTACAATGGGGTGGTTAATTAACAACCTTTAAGAATCAGTGCAAGAACCGTTTGGGGCTTGTATAAGTATGTGCTAATGAATGCATATTTCATACTTTCTACATCTGTGTTTGTATGTGCATATATTTTTCAGTTTATACTTGTATTGTTGCATTCATCTTGGAAAATACAGTCTAGTTTCAACGGGTCCTTACTGCAAGGTCTGTTCAATAAAGGCTTAGGCTGCCGGGGGAACTGGTGCACTGATACACTGGGATCCTATCTCACCCCCTTCCCACCAACCTCCTCATCACTTACTTTAACTCTCCCTGTTCCATTTAAAGTTACTAACCATAGACCTTTCTGGGGTCCCTGAGCTCGATTGTCTCGTAGGTTCCTCTGAGCTGCTGTATACGTCCTCCTGCTGCGGACGTTCCAGACTCCAGCTGATACGGACGTGCTGGACTCCAGCGACAACAGTTTCTACTACTTGTCTCATCACTGTCAGCACTCCGTCTCTCTCTTACTCTCCTCTATCCCTCTTTCAAGACCCAACTCGGTCGAGGCATGATGGCTGTCTAACATGATTCTGGTTCTGCCTGAGGTTTCTGCCTGTTAAAAGGAAGTTTTTCCTCGCCACTGTAACTAGCTACATACTGCGAGGTGCAATGCTCATGGTGGATTCAGGTGGGGTAAGACTGAGTCTTACCCTGTCTTGGTGTTGGGTCTCTGTTCATAATTTGATATAGAGTGGTCTAGACCTGCTGTGTTTGTAAAAGTGTCTTGAGATAACATTTGTTGTGATTTGGCACAATAGAAATGAAGATTGATTGATTGATTGATTGATTGATTGATTGATTGATTGATTGATTGATGACAAAATGATAATATCATATGACAAATATAACGTGAATATGATGTGAACATGTGGAGTAGATTGATTCCTTTATACAGAGTTGAAAAGTTCACTAATGTTGTTTGTATGTTCCACATGAATGAAACAAACTGAGCTTCATTCCAATCTGAGCTTATGTAAGTCTTAAAGTACAGCTTTGCATCCCAGCGCCTGTCTCCCTATCATGACAGTCTCCCACCCCCACCTCTCCCTGTCTCTCTGTCTCTCTCCATGTGATGCATTTTTAAAAAGTCTCCTTTAAAAAAGCAAAAGAAATCAAAAAATAGCTCCACACTGCTGCTGCATATTTGGTCACGTCCCTGATTTTGACTCAGCGGGCCTCGTCCTCGGTCTGAGTATTATTGAGTGTAAATTGTCTAATTAATAATTAAATAATAAGGAGATAACTTCTGGCAGACAGTAAGTGGAGACATACTGCGTGACATCTGCTTTGTAGTTAGAATGGCGATGTCCAAAAGAATCTTGTTTACTAAGCAGACATTGGTCTTTGGCAGAAAAACCTGTTAGTCAAGGGAGATGTTTTTGGGCCATGAACAATGTAAAATCTCTGTTAAATATGTTATGTGCAGCAGTCTTGAGGCGTATCTTAGTGCCTCAGGCCAAAAACCATTTTGTTAGTCAAACAAAGACTCTTTCATCTTTTCACAGATTTAACAAATACGTCTTATTCATTATTAAAATCCAATGTGACACAAATGTATCTAGTGAATTGCAGTTCGGTTTGAATATTGCTTCAAAAAACCAGGGTAAAAAAACAGAGTACTCTTTGACATTTGAGTCATCGATGGTGTGATTTAATGATGATGAAAGTGATTCCTTTTGAGCAAACAAGAAAAGAAAAGTTTATTCCTCTCCGTTAGTCCCTGTACATCTTTTTGTTTTTCTGTGGGTAGTCTGATTATCAAAGAGCTCACCAGACATGTCATAAAACACAGTTCAACTTAGGTTTTAAATATTTTGCTGCTTATTACAGCTCCCTGCAAGACAGCTATTATGAGAGGTTATTAAAGTCCTGAGGGACTTTTAGTGGTTATAAAATCAAGACTAAATCCTTTCTCTTGTCTTGGACCACCAACCAGAGGCGAACCCAGAGGGTGGTTAGGGTGGCCCTAAAATCTGATTGCATCCCCACATCCCCACACGCTACAATAATCAGCTATTTGCATTGCTAGTCTGTTGAAAACAACTATATGCATTAGTAATTTACTTTAAGTTTTTTTCTGATCCTCGAGATACTTTCTAAGTGTATATAAATTCATAATACATGTACTGTATACATACTTGGGATGTCCCGATCCCGGTCTCAACTATCGGATCAGAGCTGATCTGGACGTTTTTTAATTGATCGGTGATCGAAATTTGGGCCTCAGCTGCCGTTCTCTATACCGGCATGCCAATCCATAGCTAGTGGCATACAACCGGGCGTGTTTCTATCTTACTCCCAATATTTATGTTCTCTGTCTGGCAGCCTGATCCTGCCATTGTGAATCACGCACTGTCTCGTGAGAGTTGTGTTCAGAGCAGCCTCAGATTTAAGCTTGAGGTAATGCATGCACATCAGTTTTGTGGGTCTCATATAGAAGAGCTTGATTAGGCACATTAACAGATTATGAGTTTTACAACAATGCTAGCCGGATTAAGTTAAATGGAATAGACATAAGAGTTTAGCGAAGGTCTTTTTTTAATTACTTCTTTTTTGTAAAAGGAAAAAAAAACGGTGTGCAGCTCAACTTTCTTACCTCTTGAGCATCTATTATTAAGGCAAACACAAGTATCGGATAGGGACTCTGTATCTGCAAATATTCAATATTAAAAAATTGTATCGGGATTGGGGGCCAAAAAAGCTGACTGGGATATCCCTAATTTATACACACCGTATATATATTACAAAAGTAGACATGATTATTGGAAACAGATTGGTAGGTCAGGACATGCCCTTGCCAAAATAAGATAATATATTTTCTAAGTTTATAGGATAAGTTCATCCAAGCAAGAACCATCAAGACAAAAGCCCTCATCTTATTTGCTGAGTAAGTGTGTTTAAATTAATCTGCCTTAAATCCCAAGTTCTCCAGAACTGTCTCTTCCTTTTTGTGTGAATGACATTGCAAAGTTTCGAAAACAGTGCCAGAACAATGACTGGCTTTTCCTGATCTGACAGATAGGTGGTAATAGGACATATTTTCCGAAGGTCAGGGAGTATCCATTTGGGAAATAATTCAGCTCCTGCTCCTTCTGCTTCAAGACTGCATGCCAAACACCATGAAGAATATTAGAAAAGCACAGATAGCCTTTAGCAGGCCTAACAACACACACCCCTGCATATACACAGAAGGGCACATGTGCCCGCACACCTCAGTCCACATATCTGGAAGCAATAACGAGAGTACGCCAGAGGAAACTGAAGGCTTAAGAACAAGAGGCCTCCAGGGCCATAGACCAATGAGTGGCACAACCATGTTAAGCCAGGCCGGGGCGGACTCAGGTGTATTCACTTAACAGTTAGGACGGAGCCTCACTGACCTTTGCAGCAGACAGGGAGGCTCATGAAGCTTTTCTCCAGCAGTCCTGAGACTTGCAGGGTAAACAACACACTCAATGCTGCACTTTGAAATGTGTGTGCATGTGTGTATGTGCATGTTTAGAAGTGTCTAAATGTCTGTCAGTTATCACATTAACCAAGCCTTGATTTCTTGATGCTTCGGGGCTAATATGTGGAGCAAATGAACACATTGAGTGAGCACAGTTCTTGGTAATATGTCCTCAGACAAAGCTTGTTTTTTGTTGTTGTTTTTTTTGCTGCCCTGATTGTTACACAGCTTGAGCACAGCCAAGAAAAATGCAGGAAAAAAAGATGAAGAATGGATACTAAAACAGCAGGTAACTTGAAAAATAGCTCTTTGCTGGACTGGAATACAAACACTAAAGGGCCAGAGAGAGAATTCAGAAACACCAGCAGCAGCAGGATGCATAATCCTTCATTTGATATCAAAGACATACAAACAATATGAGTGAATGCAATGTCCCTGCAAATTAAATCAAAATCAAAATGTTTCTGATGGTTTAATGGAGTGATTTATTTTATTTGTGTGTGTTATTATGACCAATTAAAGGCTTGGTATGCATGCAAATAAAAGCCTGGATCATCTCCTAAATTCTTAGCTTTCAGGAACACATGCAACCAATCACCATGACAACTCCTGCTTGACATTAATACTCCATCTTCCATTATTTTGGTAGGAATTTCACTCTCAAAATGAAGTATTCCTTCACTATTCACCCTAATGTGGCTATTTAACTGTTAGCTCCTACCATGCATCCAGGAGTTTTAGATGTAAAAAGAAGAAAGCAGGCACATGAGGCCATCAGGTTCATTACTGAGCTTTCATTTTAACACTAACTCTCTACTTCCACAAGCAATTTGTGCATTTGTGTTATGCAGCTTTCATAGAAATTATACATCTGTAAAAGTGAGTCACCATAGAGCCAAAAGATCAATCCAGTTTTATGGAAAGAGGTCAAATTATGTGCTGCAACATCAGGAAGAATTTCAGTAATAAGCGGGCATGAACATAACATAAAATATCTTTATTTCAGCTCACTCTGTCACTCTAAAAGACAGACAGAAATATCCTTAATTAGCCAGCAAGCTCACATCCCAAGCTATCTTTTCATCCCAATCAAATCAATTCATGTGCAGAACTTGAAATGTTGAAAAAAGAAGAGCAAAATGGGGATCCCCACATATGCTAGTGGCAGATTATGCTGCTCCTCTCCACAACAGATGGAGGTGCACAGCCTGCTACAAAACTGGTGGCGGATCCCACTCGCATCAGACAACCTTTGATCTGATGTCATCCTGAGCGATTTCATTCACTAGATCTTCGTTTAATTTCCGTCAAACTTTGGAGCTGGCAATTTCATTTGCCTAAAGCCTATAGTCGCAGGGGGAAATTTCTTTTTTTTTTTTTGTTCCATGTAGTGGAGATGGGAAAAGGAGAGAGGGGGAGAGAGGGAGTGCGCGTCACTGCTCCATCACGCACGCAAGATGTCTTCATGGCCAAGTAACAAGTGCCCTGAACAATTAGGATGTTTATTTTTAAGTAGAACGTGGTGCATTTGGCGTTTTAGGCGGAATGCGCACATAATTATCAGGCATCCAAAAACCCCTTCCTCAAATAGCAGCCCGGGGAGTCCGTTCAAGTCACAACATCCAAATGCGTTTTTTGGAAGTCTACGTGCTTCGTGCCTGATTTACTGCGCTGCGTCGATTTATCATCAACAAATAATTATCTTCATCTTTACAGACCAAACATAAAGTCGTATGATGTGAGTCCAAGTCCCCGATGTGCCCACTCCCCCTGCTGCATCCCTCCTAATTCTCTCCCCACGCACAGTCACAGCCTAAAGATCTCTCCTCACAGCTGCTCATCAAGTAACATGAAATGACTCACCTGCCTTGTCGAGACGTAAATCCCCCCATGCCTTGCTTTAGGGAGAGTAAAAAAAAAGCCGGGACAATGTTTCACTGTTGCGGGGTCTTCACTTGCAGGCGGGTATGTCCAAATATCCGTCCAGTCTGCGCACTGCTTCTGTTTCCCTTAATGACCTTCCCTTGAAGCGATAACAGCTGTTAGTATCCTCTCTCCGCTTTTATTTCAACACATCTCTCCCATCTCCTTCTGTTTCTTCTGTTCCTTCTTCTTCTTCTTCTTCAGCGGGATTCTCTCCTCCTGCTCGTGGCGCGTTTGGATGCTTCTGCCTTCACTCTCCGGCTCAACACGAGCTCTGGCGGGAGCGCGCAGCGCGGTCCCAGACTGGCTCACTCGGGAGCGCCGATTGGAGATGGAGAGAGGAGAGTTACTAAGGTAACCAAGGGTACACGCATCATACATGAAAAGGAGCGCGAGCAGGATTGATGCCCTCCAAGTCTGCTCTGCCCTTCTGCTCGGCCGTCTCTGACAGGTCATCAAATATGGCTTTTTTTCATGTTTCTCTGACGAGAAGTACCTCTGACAGAAAGACACAACAGCATCAAAGCATCAGAGATCCTGCAGGTCAAGCTGGTCCTGTAGGTTTAATCTTGAATTCTCATTAAGTTTTCCAGGATTTTACCTCGATAAAATCCTACTAGAGATAAGCTTTTCACAGAGATAACAAACTCTTGATGTTAATGAATGAAAACGAGACAAAGTTTAAGTTACTAAAAAGCTGAATAGGCTGATCGGAAGCAGAATAAGCTGCAGGGATGTGGTTGATTTTTCTTTCCTGACTCAGTAATTTCACTTTAGGCTATTAAAGCTACTTCACAGAGTCAATTTGATTTCCATGCTTGTGGTTACAAGCCAATAAAGTAACAGAGAACTATCCTTGGTGTGACATGTGATTACCAGTCATCCTTTCTCATATGATGATTTAATGTGAGAAAAACATTGAAGTCAAATGTCTAAGAAAAAACACAAACAGTACCAATTCCAAGAGCATCCAAAATTCTGATTTCATGACTGGTTCTTAGTGTTTCCAGATCATGCTCTAATGCCAATCAAATTCACCCTGGATAAAAACTTTAACGTAAACAATAAATTTAACAGGTAGCTACAGAAAATGATCCATTTCAAAACATTACCAGGCGCTGGTGTCCTAGCTGTCTACACACCCCACATACAGAGGCTATTGGTCCTCATTGCAGAGGTTGCCGGTTAGACTCCCGGCTACGACCATTTGCTGCATGTCTTTCCCCCGCTCTCTCTACTCCCCATATTTCCTGTCTCTCCTCAGCTGTCATATCCATAAAGGCAAAAATGCCCCAAAAATATAACTTAAAAAAAAATGTATGTAACATCAAAAATATAATAAGAGGAGGTCAAAAAAACGTGGGCTGCCCTCTCTTACTGCCACCTTGTTAACTCAGAAACCACTCTGCTTGGAAGATCAAGGCACATTAACGAGGGGGCGTGGCTTAGGAGAAGCAACTCAATAATTTGTGTGAGTGAATTACATGTTAAGTCAATGCAAAGACACAAGTAGACGCAAGCTCTTGTTATGCAGCAAATTGGGCAACACAAATGCAGCAAATCATGCATGCCAATGGTTTGAATTCATGAAGCGCTCAACACTACACTCCCTTCATTTGAATATTAGCAAGGGCAAAACAGGCATTCAATATAGTCAAGCTCAACCTTGTTTGATGACAGCAGGTTGGAGAAGTGTTTGGAGTTTAAACCGTCCCCTCTTGCAAGTTTCACGTCTTCAGGTACACACAAAAGGAGCAAGGTTTTTACACAAGTTAAGCAAGTGAACGTGAAATATTCTGGTGTTCATACATGCCTGAATTAAACGATTTTTACGATTGTTATTGTTCATGAATGCAACACTAAGCCACTCATCTAGCATTCCATAAATGCAACACAACTATACATCATAAATGTAAGAAATCACTAAACTTATGGAATTGCAGCATTTTGAACTTTAACCATCTGTAAATATTGTAAATATCTTCCTCGATCCTTTTAAATTCAATGAGTCATGTAAATTATGTTTACACATGAGCTTAAAGTAGTACAATCATGAATTACATTTAGGCTGCTACACTTACTATAGCCTCATCTGCTGTCAGTGGTGTGAATGGGTGACTGTGACAAGTAGTGTAGAAGTGCTTTGAGCGATCAGAAAGACTAGAAAAGGCTACATCAGTACAAGTCCATATACCTCTGTTTACTATTTTACTGTTTGTAAGTATTGATTTCTAACAATCTGATGCACTCTCTAAATATCTGAGCCTCGTAAGTTGTATTCATTGTTGTCAATGTTTCTTATTTTCCATCTGTCTGTCCTTATGTGAAACACTTTGAGCTGCCTGTTTGTATGAGAGATAAATCAATAAATTAAATTGATTTAGGATGAATAATAAATGAAGGGTCCTCTGAGGGGTAATGTGAGCTATTTCAATGAAATGTGGTCTCCTTTGCCCGGTTATTTACCTGAAGAATTGACTCAAGCTGGTATTGAGGGCCCAAAACTACATAGAATGGCCGCACCCATCTGGAGTCCTCCTCTTTTATGTTGTTTGAATATTCATGGCTCTTTATTATATTAACTCCACCTAGTTCTTCTTTGTGTGTCACTTGGAGATACTATAAGAGGGAGCATAGCTGATGTGACACTATGGCTTGAACAATAATAAAAGTGTCTATATGCAGGACTATGTGAATTATTATTTTGAGTTGCATTACATTTATCAACATTATAAATGTATCATATATAACCTGAAACTCTGAAAGACAACATTTAAAATCAGCCAGGAACTGGATCTATAAAGTTGCAGAAGTTCTGCATCAGTGCAACCACAACTCCCTCCTAACCTTCTTTTCTTCCTCACATTTTCTGATAAGTTTCCAATAATCACAGCTGAAGCTCCCTCCTGCTCTCCAATGTGTTTGCATTTGGATTTACTGTGTGTTTATTGATATAATCTGAAAACATAACCATCTGAATGAGCCACAGTAGCGGCATGATGCTAAAGAACATTAGATCCTTCCACACTGACATTTTTTGAATCCTGGTTGCATCTCCTCTCCTTGGCCTTTAAATCCAATTGTGATCAATACTGCATCATCACTTCTTTGACTTTCCGTGTCACTCCTAAATTGTCCTTGTGTCACCGCTCCCGAGATGTCTGTGTTTTCAGCACTGTGTTATCAATTCTTTGTCTTGAATCGTGAACAAGGCTGACATTACTTTTGCTGCGAATATGAAAGGATCATCTGAAAGCTTCTCCTTGTTATCAGAAAGTGTTCTCTTAAAGGTGACATATCATGCAAAATTGAATTCTTAATGGTTCTCTACCTGAAATATGTTTCCCTGGCATGTCTACAGACCCCCCAAGAATGAAAACAATCCATTCTGCCCCTGTTCTGATTTCTATACCTTTCTGTAAATGTGTGTGAAACGAGCCGTTTCAGACTTCCGTGTTTTTGTTACGTAACAACAATATCCGGTCTGTCACGAAGTCAGAGCTCGGAGCTTGTTCAGCCCATAGACTGTATAAAATACAACTCAACCCCTCCTCCGTTTTTCATTACCTGCACAAATGTGTGCTAACAAGGAGCTTAGCAGGGAGGCATGCTAGTTGTAGGCTGTCTTAATAAACACAAAGGTCAGTTTTACTCCCCATGTCTGCAGATTTGAAGATCTAGTGGATGATTTTTATTTATCATGGATAAGTGCTAGCGCTAGTTAGCATAGCCACATAGCTACATGTTCGTAGCTGTGTACCAAGACACACGTCGACATACTGATAAATAAAACAACAAGAAACACTAAATCTGTGACCAATCCTTCAGAAAGGTCCTGCTACAGGTGCCTCTCCGTCAGGATCAGATTCTGGATCAGATTCAGACGGTTGAAGTAACGTGATCTATGAGCAGCCGTGTATATTTAGCCAACATGTAAACATTAGATCAACGTGCTGGAGAGCCGAGGGCACATCCACTTCCTGAGGGGGCGTGGTCAGAGGGAAAACAGAACGTTCTGAGGAGGGCTGAAGAAGAGGGCTTTTCAGGCATGCCAAAATCTGATTTCAAAGAGTTTTTTTGAGCATAAACTTTAAAGACATGTTTTGGGGACCTCTTAGACCAATATATATTGATGAAAAAAGCGTGATATGTCACCTTTAAGAGTTACACAATTAACCATAATTCATCATAACCATAATGTGGGCATTCACAATAAACACATTAAAAAAATCTGACTACATTGTGAGGGAAAATATATATACTGTATATTTGATGTAAATAATTAATGCTTTCTCACTCAAATATGTACATTTTACATACTGGATGGAACCCAGGAATCAGGGCATGCTTACACACCATTCAATACAGTCAATGGAGCTCAATCTAGCTATCTGCCGCTTCCTTCTTGGTTTAAGTATTACCAGTTGAAGTATAAGTGTTGAATTTTTTTTTATTCGGATTTATAAATTTTCTTTATATATTTTAAAGACTTGGTGGGTTTCATCACCACCACCCCCTTATCTGGGGTTTATGGGCAGTTTATGGCTAGTCTTAAACTGTGAGCCTTAATAATAGGTTAAAGCTTCTAGTGTGGATTGTTTAACAGAATCCGTTTTAATTAATGCAAGACCAGTCTGTGAGTCTGTGTCAGTCAGAGTGGTAATACTCTGTATTGGTGACTTCAGGGCACTATAAAACCAGTAGACAACAGAGAAGAGGGAAATGGAAAGTCATTTGAGCATTTATTCCGTAGCCTTGATATCAAGCGTCAGTGTCCTTAACTAGTTTGGTCTTCGACAGCACTAGTTAACTAGTAGAAAGCAGACACTGTTACTATTTAATTAGAAGACAGCAAAAGCTCTGACATGTTAACTAGAAAAAGCCAAAATCTTCACTATTGGTACTAGTTCCATGCATTAGCCATTAATTTTAAACTATTAAGCATAACATCTTTACGAGTTTACTTGTAACCACCAAAATGCGGATTGGATTTTTTTAGCCTGACTTTTTGACTAGTTAGCTTCAAGGTATCAAACAATGTTATAGATTCAGGATTTACTCGTTAACTTTAAGGCTCATATGAATTAGTTAACTAGCAAAGGCAAAATGTCCACTAGCTGCACAAGTTAATCTGTTTTTTTTATCTCACTAGTAAACTAGTGTTGCTAATTGTATTTACTAGTTAAACTAGTAAAAGCAAAAAACTCACAGCTAACACCAGTTATACAAATTGATTATGAGGAAGTGGGGATAAGTGTTTATCAAGGCTTATTACTGCCTCCAAGCTCAAAATTAAATATGACTTCAGTTAGGACTCAAGTTTTCATATTGTCACCCACACTTGAAGCTGGAGTATGACGTGTTTTGGAAAAATTTCTGTCAATAATTGTTAAAAAGCCATTTATATACTGATAGCTAGTATTGGTTCTGCATTTGCAGCGTGTTTCTACACATGAAGATCTTTCCGACTGTTGCAGATTGTTTGCCCTGGTCAACAACTGTAATTTTCTCTATTTAGTTTGCTCAACAAGAGTCTTTATACAATACAAAACATAGAAAAGTGCATTTTGGTGCTTGAACTAAAATGCATTACTATCAGTATAATAGTTACAGCGTACTGTACTGTTTCAGGTTCCAACTTACAATTCAATTGCTGTAATGTAAATACAACTAAACAGAATATGTACAAGTGCCTCTATACACCTTTTTCAATGCAGCAATTATAGACGCAATACATCAGTACTTGTATCTCTTTCAAGTTCAACTTACTAATCATTGATATTAAATACAGGGTCTAGAACAGATACGAGCGTATGGCCATTCATTACACTCTGTGTAGAGACTACTTAATTATACAGAGCAAAGTATTCAATGTTAACAAGTGTCACAACTGAAGAGCAAGAGCTGCTATTTGTTACTGCCATTTAACACTGTAGAAAAAAAGCCAGTCAGGATGAAAGAGGCTCCATCACCATGACACATCATTTTTTGCACTTAAAGTTTATTCGTATTCTTCCTGAGTTACTGAACAAACAGACCAACAAAGCGAAGTAAACAAACCCTGCAGGATCTGTGGCCTTTAATGGCTGATGCTGAGTGGCACATAGCGACATGTGGGGAGTGTTGAAGTTTTACAGGTGAAAACTGGCCACTCATTCATGCTCACAAGGACTTTATTTTTTCTCTCAAGGAAAGTGTCAACAGAGTCACAGATAGATGAATGTTGTGCCTGGGGCATTCGGATGGGTTAGTTCAAAAAAATATGCCGGAGAATAATATTTATGCCTGAGGAGTGAGTGTGTGCTACACAATGTCAGCTATCCATTAGCTGTCCCCCTACCTGTCAGTGATAAATATCAACAGCAGAATTTGAATACGGGAAATCTCAAACAATGTCAAAAGGTGATCCAAATTAAGTTTAAATTTTCTTCTGTCACATGGTTTACAACATTTATCTATGGTGCACATCTGAGAATACAATCAATACATGGATTATTCAAACTGACACCAATAACCGATGATAACCTGCTTCTGATGGCCATTATGATAAGATTACCACATCACCTTCTACATTTTAGTATTTTGTAATTTATGCACACCTGAGGGCAAGAAAGGCTAAGATTTAATGAGCAAATATGCATGCATTAATATTCAACCCTTACCAATTCTAATGGAAATTACTATTGTTAACACACAAAACACAGAGAACAGTTCGGACTCTACAATAGTCAGGGTTTCTTTTCTTTTAATTGCAAACTGAAGCACTCCTATGCATGCACTTATTTCTTTTTCATGTTTAAGTCTTTATACAGCAACTGGGCTCAGCATACTCACCAGACTAACATCAGAAGTCCATATGTCAGTAGTCTAACTTATGTCACTGACCTTGCTGTCAATCAGACTGTGATTATATGTGGAGATCATAGACTGTATAAATAACGGACGAAGTATCTGTGGCATCACCCATCTGTTCCTGAGCGCTGTTTTGAAGTCGGTGGGAGCCATATTGGTAATGCTGAACTCAACCTAACTTAGTGTGAGGTAAAGAGGTGGGCTTTGAGCTTCCTAGCCAACAGCTACAAGTCAGTCATGTCCTTAAATGGGCAAAACTGGAAATCTTAATATCTTCTGAAATGCGTCGTTGGAAAAAAATGAACCCCCTGTGTGTGTGATAGAGAAATTAGCTACGTAGACCCAAGCTGTTTTTTGTACCAGGCTGTAAATATTTTTATTAATGTTGCAAAGATCGTCTTTTTTGAATTGGTGTCTATGTGGTTTCAGGTGTTTCTGCAGCCAGCCTCAAGCAGATGCTTGATGAATTGCAGTTTATAACACTTCTGTATGGGCTTCATATTTTGAGACTGGAGGTTGCCGCTTGGTGGCAATCACATCAAACAGGCCAGATAGGTATATGTCTGCAAACGGCACTCACTGTTGTATTGTTGCTAATGCTGGCTGTAGCTACAGCTGCTACATAATCTTTCAATACACCACAGGTGCCACTGTTTTTACTCTCTTGCTATCTTGTTGCAGCCCCTTTTATATCAAATTAATCTGCTCCAGCCTTTCAGTACGTTTACCCTCTGATAATTTAAAAACAGCACACAAACTAGCAAAGACTGCCAGAAACATAATTTCTTTGCTGTAGAAGAATCCCAAATTTGGAAGCGATTTATTATCTGCAGGCCATTAATGAACCATAAAAATGTAAATGAGGTGGAGTTACTTCAAACCTAGGTAGCAAATCTTTTCAGATGGCTGTGTTCAGATGTTAAAAGCACATTAATATGACCTGTGTTTGAAATGAGAACAGCACAAACGTGAAGGTACATCATGGTAACGGAGGCTGCAGGGTGCACAGGGAAGTACAAGGGCAGAACACGAAGAAACAACAAAACTCTGATCCGTCAAATAGTGTACAGTCAAGATTAAGGGAAAAATGTCAGGCAGGAGACGCAAGAAGGAAAAGATAAATAAAGACGACAGGCCAGCGGGACACGAGAGTCAGCAGAAGAGAGAGGAGGAGAGCTGACATTCTGATGACCATGACTGTATATCAATAAAAACAGGGTGGAAAAATAACAAATATTCAGGGCATTACTCTCTCGTTGCTCTAGTGATAATAACATACACATTTTATTCATGCATCACCTTGATTGTTTCTAATAATGGAAGCCATCCAACATTGTTAATGTTAATAATTTGATGTCAGTAATAACACTGATATGTCCATTTTCTCTCCATTTGGCTAATCAGTGGAAAGCGTTGTTCTTGGGTGTTTGTTCAAGTGTTGATTTACGCCTGATTACCTCTTAACAGGCTAACAGCTGAAAATAAGTGTCATTAACATCTGTTAATCGACTGAAAGCAACGTAAAGGTATGTCAAATATGACAAGCATTTTAATGAGCTGATTACAAATTTAAAGTGCAAAATAAAAAGCGCTGAAATCGTCCACTTTAACATACAAAAATACAATGGTACTCTATTATTATACAGATGTACAGTTATTACCTCTGCTTGGGGAAAACCAAAGTACAGATCAGAGTCATTGTCACTTTTTGACTGATGTATAAAAGCTATTGCGGAGAACACATTGCTGACACCTTACAGCTGGTCAGACTCTTGATCCTCTTCATCCTCCAAACTATCCCATCTTTCAAAACGATGCGCCATGACAACAGCATGTTACGGAGGGGTTTACAGAGCAAGGTGTAAGACTTGATATGTAATTAATGCTTATGTTGGAACTACCTTAGCTGGTGCAACCCCTGAAATGTTAGTGCCAACTCTGTCCTAAATTGTAAATGACATTCAAACTAGGCTACTTTTAAATTTATGCATAGCTGGTGCAACCCAGTGCTGATATTCAATCACTGTTTGCAGTAGTAATGCTATGAATTTTCAACACTTAGTTTTCCGCTTTAATGTCCATCATTATATTATATTTTAGCTGATGATCCTACTATAGGATTGGAATCAAACCTTTTTTTTGTAATGTGGAATGACAACTCTTGATGATAGACTGTACAAAACAATGACTGTCTCAGTGACATCATCCATTTATTTCTGAAGCTGTGTTAAAAAGCCAAACAAAGGTTTGAAATGTTGACAAAAACTAATTTTCGGCCAACTAAGCAACAGGCGAATAGGTGGAGTTGAGGCCAAGCGGCAACCTCCAGTCTCAAAATATAAAGCCCATGCAGAAGTGTTACAAACTGCAATTCATGAAGAATCCGCTTTAGGCTGGCTGCAGAAACACCGGAAACCACAGACACCAATTCAAAAAAGACGATCTTTGCAGCATTAATAAACATGTTTACAGCCTGGTTAAAAAAATGGCTTGGCTCTACGTAGCTAATTTCTCTATTGGCACACACTGTACAGGGGTGAATTTTTTTCTAACGCAACGGTTCAGAAGATATTAAGATTACGAATTCTTGCACAAATAAGGACATGACTGACGTGACTCCCAGACGGGAACACATAGCGGTTGGCTAGGAGGCTCAAACTCCACCCCTTTACATCACACTCTGCCTGGTGGAGTTTTGCATTTCCAATATGGCTGCCGCCGTCGATTGGCTTCAAAACAGCGCTCAGGAACAGATGGGTGACGTCACGGATACCATGTCCATTATTCGTACAGTCTATAGTTGAGGCGGGCTTTAAGCCTCCGGGTATATCATTGCAGATGCGTAAGAAAAAAATAACCCCCTGTATAAAGTGTACAAATAAAGAAATTAGCTATTCAGAGCAGAACAGTTTTTTATACCAGACTGTAAACATGTTGCTTTCTGCTTTAAAATTTGGCATTTTAATATGAAGCTTACTTGTTTTATTATAGCCTGCCTCAGGTGGACATTAGAGGAACTGCAGGTTTTTGCACGCCCTCACTAGCTTCATTTTTTAACATCAAAGGTTGCCTAATGATCTAGACAGGGCTGTTAGGCAACCAATGCTTAGCTAAATAAAGCATGATAACTCAGAGAGACTTGGCTAAGTTAAACTGCAAGTGGACTGTAGTCGACACCAACTGGGGAAAACCTTGGATTAACAAACCAAAACCTTCCTGTGATTTTTTTTCCAATCAATAGAAATGTAATTTGCTTCTACTGATCATCCATGCAACCAAAGCGCTGTTGCTTCCTCTTTCAGTCCGCAGATTATTTTACCTTTGTCATACAGTGGGGATCATTATATCATCGCCTCACCAGTGACACAATCATGTGTAAGGAAAACTATGAAACCCTTATAAAATGATCACAAGCTGTGGTCAAGAATGTGCTATTTGTTGGAGGCTTGTTTTATAGAAAGAGTGGGCCTGTTCCTCTGACATTTATTATATCTGTGATGAATTATTGTGGGAGGCAGAGTGATTCCAGTGCTGTATTTTTTTTTACAATGCCCACTGCTCCGGGCTTCTTGTCACTTTAATGTGAGCACAGTGCCTTCATCCGTATCACAGTCCTACTGGAATTATGAAGTTTTCCAGAGAAATAATGGGTTGGAAAGCGGCTTGTCCTTCATTTTGATCTCTGGTTTACCTCACCTAACCAGACTGGAAGCAGGTTTGTCTCTGGCACTAAAATAAACCTCCAACCAACAAGTTATTATTTGAGCACCAAACCTCAGTTTATAACACAATATGAAAAAATGCTCATTCCATTCCACATGTGAAATTTGAACCCCCTCAATGGCTCATGTAATGATCACGATTATAGCACTCTTGTGTTAGTGTGTTGCATATTAAGGTCTGTAGGGAGTTTATACAGAGTTTACTCTGCTAATCTAGCAATAGACTGTTTGTTCCACGCTCTGCCTTGTGCCTGAGTCTTGTGACGCTTTCAGTAAACCATTTTACTTCTAAATATGAGATGTATCTCCCTGTGTAGCTCTGTGCTGGTTTTCTTGTTCTGCTTTATGTTTTTTATTTGAACTTTCAACAGCTTCATGCTTTCCTTTACAGGAGTAGTAAATTCGGAAATTGTGTTACAGTAAAACTGTAGGAAATAATCATAAATGTAAGAATAATGATATAATAAATGTTAAAAACAGATGGTGGCCTCTGGTGTGTCTGTGGTTTGAATTCTGTGAAACTTGTTTTTACTTAAGCAAGTTACGCAACCATTCAAATTATCATATCCTATCCTATCATATTATGAGAAATCATGTGTTTGATCATGGCTCATTAAGAAGCAAAATAATGCAGCTGGACATTAACAGTGATCACAAATAAAGCCTTGCTGTTGTGTAGTCAGGTGCCTTCAAATAAGTTGCATGAATGTGCTCCCAAAAAAGCTGTAGATGGGATCCCCAAAGACAAGGAGCGGCTCTGTGTTAGGGTAAAAGCGCTGAAAAGAGACAGAGGTCTGGAAGGTGACACATTTACACTTTTACACTTTCAATGCTAAAACAAGGGACCGTGACCTAATCATGACACTTCATAGCTGTGTGCAATGTTCTGGTTTTGTCACTTTGGACAAATGGATCCACAGTCTGATATACCCTCAGAAAGACATGGTCACACTATTTTAGCCCCATGTGATTTTCTTCCTCTGATCATAGATGTTAGTCTGATCAGAAGAATAGTCATGACGAAAACAACTCAAGACAAGCCTGCTGCTGAGAGCCCGTGGGGCACAATGTCAGGAAAAGAAAAGTCTGACCCATGACTCCTTTTCCATTTATGGCTCTTAACCCTGCTTTCATAAAGTTACAGGCGACACAACAGTACAGTCATGGCCAAAAGTTTTGAGAATGACACAAATTTTACATTTTCACAAAGTCTGCTGCTTCAGGGTTTTTAGGTGTTTTTGTCAGATGTTTCTATGGTATAATGAAATACAATTAGAAGCATTTCATAAGTATCAAAAGCTTTTATTGAGAATTACACAGAATTCATGCAATAAGTCAATATTTGCAGTGTTGACCCTTCTTTTTCAAGACCTCTGCAATTCTCCCTGGCATGCTGTCAATCAACTTCTGGACCAAATCCTGACTGATGGCAGTCCATTCTTGCATAATCAATGCTTGGAGTTTGTCAGAATTTGTGGGTTTTTGATTGTCCACCCGCCTCTTGAGGATTGACCACAAGTTCTCAATGGGATTAAGATCTGGGGAGTTTCCTGGCCAAGGGCCCAAAATCTTAATGTTTTGTTCCCCGAGCCATTTTGTTATGATTTTTGCTTTATGGCAAAGTGCTCCATCATGCTGGAAAAGGCATTCTTCATCACCAAACTACCCTTGGATGGTTGGGAGAAGTTGCTCTCGGAGGACGTTCTGGTACCATTCTTTATTCATGGCTGTGTTTTTAGGCAAGATTGTGAGAGAGCCCACTTCCTTGACCGAAAAGCAACCCCACACATGAATGGTCTCAGGATGCTTCACTGTTGGCAAGAGACAGGACTGATGGTAGCGCTCACCTCGTCTTCTCCGAACAAGCCTTCCTCCAGATGCCCCAAACAATCGGAAAGGGGATTCATCAGAGAAAATGACTTTACCCCAGTCCTCAGCAGTGCAGTCCCTGTACCTTCTGCAGAATATCAGTCTGTCCCTGATGTTTTTACTGGAGAGAAGTGGCTTCTTTGCTGCCCTCCTTGACACCAGGCCTTCCTCCAAAAGTCTTCGCCTCACTGTGCGTGCAGATGCACTCACACCTGCCTGCTGCCATTCCTGAGCAAGCTCTGCACTGGTGGTGGCCCGATCCTGCAGCTGTAACACCTTCAGGAGACGGTCCTGGCGCTTGCTGGACTTTCTTGGGCGCCCTGGAGCCTGTTTGGCAACAATTGAACCTCTCTCCTTGAAGTTCTTGATAATTTGATAGACGGTTGACTGAGGTGCAATCTTACTCGCTGCTATAAACTTCCCTGTTAGGCCCTTTTTGTGCAATGCAATGATGGCTGCACATGTTTCCTTGCAGGTAACCATGGCTAACAGATGAGGAACAATGGTGTCATGCACCATCTTCCTTTTAAAGTGTCCAGTCACTCAATCTTGACAGATTGATCGCCAGCCTTGTCCTCATCAACACCCACACCTGTGTTAATGTGTGTGACACCTGTGTGTCGTTGAAATTATGTTAGCTGGTCCTTTTGTGACAGGCCTGAAATGCAGTGGAAATGTGTTTTGGTGATAAAGTTTATTTTCAAGGCAAAGAGGGACTTTGCAATTAATTGCAGTTGAGCTGATCACTCCTCATAACATTCTGGAGCATATGCAAATTACCATTATAAAAACTGAAACAGCAGACTTTGTGAAAATTAATAGTTGTGTCATTCTCAAAACTTTTGGCCATGACTGTATATTGGGGGGAGGGCTTTAACATCTGCACACCATGTTTTCTAGAACATAAAAACCCTGTATGCAATACCATGCCAACATTAATACAATCAGACATGTGCTGCGATATCTTATATCTATTTTATCTGAATCTGATGTAACGCCACATTTCTGTTGCACTGTGTAGAACAAATGTTTTGCAGGGTGTGTGCATCCTTCCATATTGGAAAAGAAACAACATTTTGAGACTTAAGTCAAAATTCACAAAACTAAAGTACATTTATGAGAAAACAGTCATAATTTGAGTGCATGTGCTATTTTGAAGAGGAATATCTGAAGAGCAGCCAGCTGCCTGCACTCAAATGAGGAAAGTGGAGCATCTTCTGAAGTTATACTTGAGTATTGGTTCATGTAAAAAAAATCCTTATTTTTTTAGCATATTAGCAGCACATCGTCATTAATAGCAGGATTATGAAGAGATTATGTAAGAACTGTTATTATGACAAAGAACAGACTTCATGCTTCTGTAACCGCTGTTTGTTGATAACTGTTGAGGTATTCGTCACATGATGATCCATGTACCTCACTCTAGAGCCGGCTGCATGCTCTTCTGAAATCTCATGTTGAGTTATTTTACACAAAGAATAATCAAAGCCTGTAATTATGACTGCTATCTCATAAATTAGCTACGTTTTCTTTTGATTGACTTTAATCTTTTATATTTACGACTTTAGTCATGTACGATTACAACAACGTTCTTGTAAGTTTTCGACTTCAGTCTTGCAAACTTACAGCTTCTTCATCTTCTCATAAATTTAAACTTTTTTTCTTACACTATTCTTACAAAATGACTACTTTATTCTTGTAATATATCTCCTTTTTTTTCAAATGTACAGCAGCACTGTGGTCCTCTATTGGTTATCCATATGTCAAACAAGGAATATGACAGTTCTCACACGGCATTATGACAATACCTCCTGCTTTATTTTTCGATTATATTTAGTCTGTTTATTTTCCTTATTTTAAAAAAGGAAATAAACAGTCAGACTTACCCAAGAGAGCCAAACTGTAATCTCAGTCAGAGCCTTACCAACTTAGTCAGCAATTCTCGTGACCTTTGACCTTTGGACTGCAGAGTGAATATTAAAATAGAAAGCGGGAGCAGATGTGACCGTGACATGAATCCAAGCCCATAGAGCTGTATTCATATTACACTATTATACCACCTTTAACTATTGAAATAAGATCTCCACTTCAACCAACTATTCATCCTTCTCTTCCTGCGACAGATGTGGCAATGTGAGGGCATGATAACCTCTAACATGTTGAAATAACCATTTAAATGTGGTGTTTATTTACCCCATAGGCTGTAAAACAAGCAAGTGTACCCCGAGACACAGACACAGAAAGACACAGACACAGACATAGATATAGACACAGACATAGACAGACACACACAGAAAGACACAGACACAGACACAGACAGACACAGAAAGACACAGACATAGACATAGATATAGACAGACACAGAAAGACACAGACACATACATAGACATAGACAGGCAGACACAGACATAGACACAGACATAGACATAGATATAGACACAGATACATAGATATAGACACAGACAGACACAGACACAGACATAGACAGACACAGAAAGACACAGACACATACATAGACATAGACAGGCAGACACAGACATAGACACATAGACATAGATATAGACACAGAGGACTCTTTTATTTACAAAATAAGATTAAAGGCTCTATTAAGGGTTCAGAGAAGAAGAGCATAATTCACTGTACTGGTTATGCAGCAGGCATGTCACAAGGTGACTGAAACCCCAAATTATCTTTAATATAACAAGGTCAAGAGGATGAACAAACACTGGTCTAATGAATAGTCTCATGCAGAGTTGGTTGTTTTCTCCTTGTAAACTGAATGAAGAGTCTGCTCTGCAAGTTAACAAATTCAGTGTTTCAGCCCTCAGACATTGAGGGATTCTGATGGTGTGAAACTTTTATGCTTTTACTCACAGTTCATGTCCACAGTCAACTCACAGTAATCCCTCTGTAAATTGTACAAACCTCTTTCATCATTTCCCCTCGTAAACATCCATTTTCAGCTTGGTTGAACTGCTCTTTATGGTTTCCAAGCACATTTATGGTATTTTGAGACTGCGATTGGCTCTCAGGCAGAGGCAGATCACAGCACCCCAATTCAGGCATTTTCTGAAGAAGCCTTCGAAATCAGGAGATCTCTCCCAGACTCTAACCAGAGTGTGAAACAAAGAGTGTTAATCAAGCTGTGCATGCTTTCTCAACTGATGCTTTCATTTGGTCCTTTTCCCTGGTTTTATGTTTACTACCACATTGCAGTTATTACGACACGCTCCTCTGTGCAATAATCTCACCAGCATTATGACAGGGTTAGTCACAGCATGTGTCACTGCCCAGGGTGGGAAAGGGGATTTGGGGATATTTTTGTGCCAAGCACCAAAGGCTCTGCTGGTCTTTCCCATATACAAGTCCTTTAAAAAAAGCTGAATCTAACATGCAGAATGTATTGTGCTGGGATTTCACTGCCTCCTATACTGCGTATCACCACTGAGAAACAAAGTGCTGGAGAATCAGGGTAGTGCAAATTGGGAAAGCTCAATTATTATGTGTTAAATGATCATATTGAAGTAAACAGTTGCCAGTTGCAAAAGCTCCAATCTTTCTGTTTGCTATCAGTCTGTTTATGCTGAAGTGATACTTGACTAAACTGTGCAATAGGCAAAAAGCAGCTAGACAAGAGCTTGGCTCTCATGCTCAGATTTCCATATTTATTGCCTGAAATCCTGCGGGGAGTTCAACTGAATGCCAATCGTAGAGCTGACTCACTGAAACAAATATGCATCTACAGCCTGCACACTACGACACAGAGCGCACACTGTATGACGTTTGATTGATTAAAATCTACCTGCTCAAGCTAAATGTTAGAAGTATAAGTAGCTCACCGTGTCAGCTCTGAATCTGGGATAAAAACCTGCCGGCTGACGTTCCTTCTGTATCATATCAGTGACAACAATAATAACAATATCTGTCTGCAGAACATTTCTGAAAATGGAAGCTGAAGTCAGGAAATCATCAAATTATCTTTTAATTCGTATAAACAGATAAAACGTATTACAGAGATGTGTGGCAAAACAAAGAAGAAGGATAAGAAGGAGGACGGAGGAAGAAGAAGATGGAGAAGAAAAAGGAGAGGAAGGACAAGAAAATACTTCACTGAGGGGAAATTCAATTTTTTATACTCTGTATATTGAACATGCTGCACACATAGGCTGGAAACACACATATATGTGCAAACAGAGTCATACATAGACCTGCACTAACGGTCAGAGTCCTCCATGCTATGGTCTGTAACCTGACTTAAACTAGTCAACCTCTGGACTCAGGTCTCGTCCCTACAGACCAAGTAAACGCTGGCTGGTTGGTGGTTTTACGGAAAGAAGTGAGGAAACTTATTTTTACACAGTTTTTTCTACAGACAGTTGTATATACTAACCGGCAAGTGTGATATCAGGATGTCAGTTATTATTTTTTTGGAAATCAAATTTTGACAACCTCAGAGCAGAGGAAGCCTGTGGCCCCCCTGAGATCTCTGGTGCCCTCCTAGGGGGCCTGGACCCCAGGTTGGGAGCCAATGAGGAAGGGTATCAGTGAGTCAGTCATTCCGGTGGCCCTCAAACAGGTGTGGTATCAGGTAGTTATTCAGGTAGGGTGTAATTGTATCAATTTTATGCTTTTAACTGGTGAAAGAGTCCCAATGTCCTCATACAAGTACTTCTAGCAGTGTTGTAGGTTGTCATTATAGATAAAACCAGTCTAATGTATGTACCATATCAAACTACAATCACTAATACACATATTTTAACAACTTTCAATTATAAAAACTGAAGGGGTTTTGCACCTGGCCAAGTTCTCTGTTAGGACTGGCTGAATGAAAACTCATCAGTGTCATTTTCCCTTGTGAACAGAAGGTGGCAGACCAAGTGTCCATGAGTGAGGTCAAAGGGTCCGAGTTTAGCAGAATTAAGTACTATAGTACAGGAAAGTCAGAATGTTATGTCCACCTATGAGGGTCTCAACTGTAACACAACCTGTGGGCAGTGTGAATTTGAGCCCAGAGACCTCATTTAATATGATTTCCTAATCACTTCAGCTCTAGGGGTTGGAATTGATAAGATTTTATCAATGTCAATGTCAATTCTGCTTATCAATCCAATTACTTATCAATTCTCCTAAAGATTCCTGGGTATTTTTTTGAAGGGAAAAAAGCAGTTCTACCGCACCAAAATGAATCATTTAATTTTTTCCAAAATGATCTCTGAAGACTGAACATGAACATATTCAACTTGAACATACTGAACAATAGATTGACCTCATTCTCGGCCGCGTGAGTCCTGACGTGACCCCTGGAGCCTGGATGAAAATAGTTTGAATTTGGAGAGGAAAACCGCTTTTCCTCTCCATGTTTCCTCGTGGTTGAAGGAGTTCTGTGTTGAAGAGTGTGTGACGTAATGCAACGTACCTCGACGTGACGTGACGTCTTGCTGGGAAATAAATCGTTAAGAAGAATCGATAACATTTGGGGTGTACAATTCCGATGGAATTGATCAGTTGGAACCGGTTCTAAGTTGGATCCGGTTTTCGATTCCCGCCCCTACTCAGCTCTATGAAAGACTATTTGAATAAAATTTATATTAAAGTATGAGAAACCTTTGGTTGTGTCAATTTCGGTGCCCTTTTTGGACAAAGGAATTAATTTGATCTATTTGCTTATTTTGTTCTGTATATTAATAATCTTACACTGCTTAATCAAATTGTGTAAAACGTGCTACTAAAAATTAACCTTTGGTGTGACATCTTTAATAAGGCTGTTTCAGCAGCATGCTGTTAATTAACTAGTACAACTCCTACACCCTGGCAGAGGTAACAGGCATATGAAATAAATTAATAGAAATAATCAGTCCCTATAGGTCCAACAAAGGCATCAGTATTGATTTCAATCTGTTTTATTACCACATAAAAACTCCTCATAGCAGACAAAAATGTCTTGAAACAAAGACCTTGTTGCCCGATTGGCTGGTGAAGAACACACAGACAGACTCACAAACCTTTAACTTACAGTACTTTTAACAGTCTCTACAACAAGTGTATAATCCATAATGAAGTGTTGGTGCAGAGGAAGTCACAAGGTCACTCAACCCCCAAATTACAGTGGAAGTTTGCTGGGGCAGAAACTACATGACTGTTTTCTGTCTATCTGCTGTTCCTCATGTTTTACACTTTACCTGTGTTTGCAATATGTCCCCCCTGAATCCAAAAATAAATCAACAAAGCAGTTTTATTTGCACATTAAGAACATTGGCACCAAATCTGAGGGTAGCCGGTCGTTAGTCTGAGCTTCATCTGACCCCATCAAAAAAAGTATGACAGCTTGGCCATCACACCAAGACCTTCGGCCAATGGGTGAGTGAACGCAAGCTGATTGAGAGAAAAATGTATTGTTTACATAAAATAACATTGCAAATGTTTTATATTAATGCAGGCTTTTGTCATGTGTTAATTCTAGGGTTGTTCCTCGCTACTAATTTCTCAGTCAATTATTATTATATTAAATGGGAATTGAAATTGAAACACAGTGATAGTCTCAAGGTGAGAACAAACTCAGAAAGCAGTTTAATTAAAGGCTGTGTAACGCGAAGCAAAAATGTGTGTGCTGAGGTTTTCACAGCACAGGAAAGTTATTAACCATCCAGCCAGAGTTGAACCATTCAAAAAATCTGCCAGTATATAAAATTAGCTTTCAAAATCATGAAATATGAGCAGTAACCAAAACTAACCAAACACATGCTGAATTTGCACATGTATGAAGTCCAGATTGTTTTGTGTTCTCTCACTAAATTTTCGTGAATAAGTCACTCTATTCACGTGGACCCAAAGTCGCAAATCTTGCGAGAGGGAGGTCCCTTTGAACGCCACTCCAGCCTGTTGTCATCAAACAATGTTGAACTTGACTACATTGAATGGTGAAGCCGATATGACTATTGAGGCGGTGCTAGCTTACTAGTACAACCAAAAGCTGGATCCAAGTGACAGAAAGTTTTTTCCCACGGTGCTAATGAGGCTCTTCCTTGCGCCATCAAGTATCCCTTTCAATTCCGCCCAAAAATTCCAGAATCTGACAATGATGAAAATCAGTTTAACTGTTCAACTTCGAAATTCAGTATTTAGAGGTTGCACATTTTCCCCTTTTTTCTCAAAATTATGCAATCTGTTTAGAAACCAGTCTTGAAATTCATTTACACATACTTTAAGTACAATTTAACATGGCTAAACACTGGATCACAGTGTCTGCTTGTATATAATGCAAAACTGTTGTGTCAAATGTGTCTAATGTTTGCAGAGCCAGCACCACCAGCATTCAATCCTCCATGTAGGCTAATGTCTGCATACCTTTGCTTGTTATGTACTTCTTAGGTTGATTGGTTATATGCCAGTTTAACCAGACACTGCCCACATTCAACTTTATCTCCATTTTCTACATCAAAATAATTCCAACAAGATGCCATCTGTCATATGTACTTGTTTACATTATGGTAGTAAAGCCTTAAGGTGCATTTCGACTGAAGCTGAAGGTCACCAGTTTACAGGGTCACTTTTAAAACCACAACACCGGGAGAGACGCATTCGGGGTGGGCTGAGAGAAGACTACTGTTACAAGCTGCTAAATCAAGTGAATCACAGCTTCTTCTTTTGAAAAGTACACACACATACAAAACAGATAGAAAAAATGAAAGAAAGAGAAATCAAGTGAATCACAGATGTGTGTGATGTTACTGTGGACGACGGGCGGAATAAACACACTGCGGTTAAGCTACCAATCAGACACATTCAGCATTGCAGGCCCTGCACCCCAAAAAGCCCCGGGACCTTTGAAAAGTACTACTACCCTAGCATGGGGCTTTTTAGGGGGAGATTATCTACCCCTGAACTAAATTTAGACCCTAGTTCCACCTGTCGAAACGCACGTAGTTCAGGGGTAAAGTTCCTTCGGTCGAAAAACGCATCTATGTTACTACAGCCTCAGCTAGTGGCAGGTGGTTATGCTACAGCTCACACAACATATGGCCAGCATTTTAGGCGTCAAAGGATTAACAAAAACAGAAACTACAAAATGGTTAAAAGAGGTAAGCAGAAACGTAACTTATATTATGCTACGCAAAGTTAAGCTTGTTATTATTTCAGTTGCATCTAATCTTTACTTTCCAGGACTCTGACATGGAAAAAAACATGTGTTGGGTCAGGCTAGAAATATTTTTGTAGGCAAACAGCTGAAACACAAAAAGACAGTTTGGTGTCACGGGGTAAAGGGCCAGAAAGGCTGAAAACTAACTGAACTAAACATTTTATGTTTGGTTTTGTTTTCTGTGTTCAGTGATTTCATTTCATACAAGCGCCTTTATCCTGCAAGAAAACCAAACACAGGAGCAGAAAGACTGTGGGTGAAAAAAAAACCAGCATGTGTAGTAAATCAAACAGCCACATGACTAAGCAAACTACAACAAACCTGCTGAACCTTATCAGGGTTAGCAGCGCTGCCAGACATACAGCAGAAACTCAAAGCAAACTCAGATCCACCCTCAACACTGCATGAGGGAGGCATCAAGTCTTTTGTCTTCATATCTGCGTGCTCTGGCACATGCACCAAGACACACACTTTCAGGCACACACACACGTTGGAGCATGGAAATGTCTAAATCTATCTGATGCAAATGTATGCATTTCCATTGTGAACTATGAGTCAATTACAGTATAATGCCATGCTTATTCTGCACGGGCTGAAGGTGGAGGCACCTCCAGACATTAGTATGCCAATGTGTTTAAAGGCCAATTTCACCCTGCATGCCTCTGGAACAAAACCCTCAAAGAATTTGTATTTCAACAGAATATCACTTTTCACTGCCTGTTTTTGAATCTGCGTCCCAATGGTGCTCCCTATTTCGCATTTTCCTAGCCTGGATGCATAATCACTTTTGTGTCAAATTGTCTTCATTGAGTTATAATAAGCAGGAAAAAGATGCCACAGGAAGTTTTTTTTTTTTCTTTATCTTACATCCTATTATCTTGCTGAGAATTGGTGTTCTTGCTTCTTGTGGGGATTTCCTTTAGAGTGTATGATGTGGTTTGGTTTTTTAGAATGCATAAAATTCCTCATTAAACACAAGGTAACAGGACTCAAAAGCCTGCATTTAGCGCTCCGAGGACTTAAATACAGGTCCGCTCATGCTGCAGGAGGAATTATTGTAAAACTCAATCATATGGTTCACACTACTTAGAATGGATTCTTGACTCTCCTTGTATAAAAGGACAAATTAGAGCCTCGTATCCCCCGTGCGGCCCTCCATCTTCCTCCCCTTTATCATTGCTAGTAATGACAGCTTTACAGAGGGAACTAATTAGCAGGTTTCCTGTCACTGCTGCCAGCAGATGAGCATAAGCAAGGTCTCACAGGTGGAGATGAGAAAGCAGAAGATTTGTTCTTCCTCTTTATTTGCTCTCTCACGCTTTTGCTTCCCTGATTACTTTATTATTTTAATTGTGCATTCAGTTACAAACAGGCAGGTTTTATTATCCTTTGAGGAGTTAAACGCAGCTAACAGCAAAACAAACATGTGCAAATATACCGACGCTTGTGTTGGGTGCACAGTGTAAGACTGATTTATCCTGCAGGGACACATATTTAATAATAGATAGAACAGATTCTTCTGCAGACTTTGAAGGCATAATGTGATTTAAAGGAGAGCAAATCTAAACATTTTAAAAGCTGAACTCAAATTGTTTAAAACTGTGCAGTGTGTGTGTGTGTGTGTGTGTGTGTGTGTGTGTGTGTGTGTGTGTGTGTGTGTGTGTGTGTGTGTGTGTGTGTGTGTGTGTGTGTGTGTGTGTGTGTGTGTGTGTGTGTGTGTGTCAAGTAGTTCTATTAAGATTACAGCACATGGCTGAGCGAAAAAAAAGAAAGACATTTCTAAAAGACAATTTCTCACTTGGAAATGTTTCTTGCCTGGAGCATACAATAAATGAGACTCCGGTGAGCAGGCAATAACTGTAGTCAACAGTACACTAAATGTTATGAGTTGCAGATGTGCAGTGTGTGGGTTAACAGCAACCCATGAAACAAACATATGAAACAGCTTTTAGCTGACACAAAAAGCTTTGTGTCAAATAGAAAAAAGAAGCTAAGAGGACGGCACTTATTTGATGTTTGTTTTGTTAATTTGCAATACTCATGTCACTAGGTGCCCAATTTGTGATTTTGTGTTTATCCCTCTTATTCTGAAAATGAAATATTGATTGTATTTTATGTGAATATTAAATTAAAAAAAGGCTGTCACTGTGAAATCAATGACTGTATTAAGGTGCACTCCAAACTCAGCAGGAGAGGAACAGTGTGTGTGCAGACTTTTTGCACGGTGAAAAAGCATTAAAGTACATATCAAAGAGAAGAGCATGTCAATTATTTATCATAGTGAGGGGAAAAAATCCACAAGGGCAGATGGGTAAACAAAGGTAGGATTCTGCAGGATGGTGCAGGAAACAGGAAGGGACAGGGTGAATGGAGGTCGGCACAACAGCAGTAAACATATTTGCGATACATTAGATATCAAACTTCAATTTACTTTGAGCGGAGGTAATATTATTCCTGTCTTTTGTTTGTTTAGCTACACACTCCTGCCAGAGGCATTAGTGTTTCTACGTTTACATACAGACTTAAAGTGTTCTTTGTGACCTGTAAAAGCTGCGGGGTGTAGAGAACCTGAAGCATAAGAGGCATTGTTTATTTGCAGGGAAAGGTCAGCGTTTGCACATTTACAATGTCTCTGGTATTTACCTCAATTTGCAAACATATGTAAGCACATGTGCTCAGGCAGTCAAACTTGATTGCATTCACTGTGATTCATTAGGAGTGAACAAAGGCATGTGTTTCCATCCAGAAGATTGAATCTGCATATGATTCACATACAAACACCAGCTCTGATGTTCTGTAAGTACATGTAAGTATATCTGAAGTCCCCATGAAGAGCATTATTATCTATTCTGTTTGAAGAGGGGAAAAAAAACACTGACCAAATCACTGAAGCATGAACTTGGTTAGCATCGCCTTTGCAGGTCCATTTATCACCCTCCATTCTGTGATATTAGGAACCCCTGAGAGGTTGGATATAAGCAGCAGACGTACAGCTCCTCCTCTCCATGCCTCTACCCAGAACAGAAGCCGGATTCTCCCACCTGCAAAGGCTCCATCTGCTCCCCCCCGTGCACCCCACAACAACAAAAAATACTCTCCAACCTGACACACAGTCAAGCCAACCTTGAGTGTAATAGCCCATGACAGTTTGTATCTGACACAGGAATATCCGCTCAATGCTCAGTGGTGATTTTCAGTAGCTAGAATAAATGCATCGGAGGTGCTTGAAGATATTTTTCTGTCTTTCCAAATTACATCCTGCGCTGCGTTTTTACATTGTATCACAACTCTCAGAGCGGTGCAGTGCATCAGTGGTGCAGCACCTAGAGAGGAGAGAGGGTGAGTGTAGTGTTTGGTGTTAGTTATTCATGTGTGTCCGCCCTGAAGACCAAGAGAAAAACCTACCCACAATCCCTGTGTAGGAAAAAAGCAGCAACACAGACCCCAACAACCTCTACAGAGGAGATTTATGGGACCACCATGAAGTGAATCTTCCAGAGGTGATGGAGGAATGAGGCCACTTTAAATCCCATTACTAAGTGATCAGAAGTTGTTTCTCACTCCAGATTATCCCAGAGAAGGCACGGTGGGATCCCGTAAAGGCCAAGCCTGAAATCCTGAGAGGTAGAGTATCCGTGGGTAACAATGGCGAGAGCGTGTGGGCCACATATTTCTCGTCATTAAGCAATCAATAATGCAGGGGGAATCATATGAATAATTTTCTCCCTAATGGATATTGCATGCTGAGAAAGGATTTCCAGTTCCAGTTTTTAAAAATTTAACATGTGAAATGATGCGTCGCTATGTGACAAAGTGATTTTTCGGGGCAAGAGGAGAGTAGCGCAAATGCATCAGAAAGCTTCAGAATAAAAAAAAAAAAAAAGAGAGAGACAGAGAAAAAGAGAGAGAGACAGAGAGAGGAGAAAAGAAAGACGGACAGAAGTTTTCTCATTGAGTTCGACAGCATCAAATTACTTCTACCCCATCAGGCCTCCCCTCATATACTGGTAAACACCAATATATTTGATCTAATTGTTCTACATTAGGGCTGCTATAAATCATTTCTGTACTGCTCTACTTTCCTTCTACTCTGAGACATCTACAGCCCTGCACCACTGACACTCACTCAAACACCTTTTTATTTTTATAGCCCTCACTGCACATTGCTTTACATTTTTCCTCCTGCCTTTGTTTCTCGTATTGATTTAGTTTGTGCTGAAACCCTCTTAAGGAAAAGCTTGAGGGTTGTGTTGGACTACCGTGAATGAATCCTGAACTCCACTGCACTCAGAGGAATCTTGAAGATGCAACCAGTTTCATAAGAAAGTATTTTACTCATGCAATTCTGCGTTCAAGCTTTGATTAGAAATCAATAGTGAAAATGTTGAACATATGGTTGTTGAATAAGGAAATTGCATTTCCCATCTGTCTGAAAGTAGGATTCCTCATACTTTATTCTCTTCATCAAAACTGTGAGATGGCATATCGCAGATTGCATGTACGTTGGAAATGCAGCCTGTCATCACTGGATAGGAAAGGAAGCATGACAGCCTGTGGAAATTCAAATAGCATATCCGATAAAGCACGCAGCCTCTTTCATAACGGTGTGATCGGTTGGATGGATGAGTTTTAACATCACAATAAAATGCCTCTTCTTGCTGTCACAGTGTTTCATAACTCGCAGTGACACATCTGTATGGAGATGAAGGAAGCAGCAGACGCAGATGACAGATTACAAAGCCCGGGTATAAAGGATGTGGACTTCTCTCAGACTTTTTCAACCCCTCTGATGCTACCTGCATCCAGCAGCATGACATACAATATGCATATGTTATCAAAGTAAAAATCGGGCATGAAACTTTAATGAACAGAGGAACAGAGGAGCAAAGAGAAGCCGAGTTGCTGAAGGCGATGTGGAATTGTTTTAGTGAAGCGTAGCGGACAAGAAGCAGGAAACCTTGGAGAAGAAGAAGAACAATCGCTATAGGCGTTTGCATTTCACGTGTGAGTGTAAGAGCCACCTCTGCAATTATACATACCACTGAGGAAGGACATGGCTTCTATCCACAAAGCAAATTTTCATGCTTTGAACAGAACCACTGCTGGCCCGGGGACTTTGCAGCTCAGGTGGCAAGCATGGTTAATTTGCCATTTGGGAGAACTTGTAAGCTTAAGCCTACATGGTCTGCAGCTCAACCGAACTTTCTCATCACTAGATGTTATGTGATTTGTTGTCCTTGGATTGAAGTCTGTTAATCTGGCTCTAATAACAACACTCGTTCCCCGATGAGCTTCATTCTCTTTTTTTTTTCAAGACAAACAGCACAACAAGAATAACGGTTGAGAAAAAAAACTGTCCTGGAGCATCAGCCAAGTTTGACCCCCGCCTACATGCAACCTATTTTGAAATCAGATTGCCCCCCGATTTACCTCCACACACCAGACAGCATTAGTCCGCACCAGGGCTGGAGTTGCTAGGCAACTGAAGACACTTGCTGCAGACTGAAATGATTCTTTGATTCAAGGAAAGATCTTATATAATGCATTACAGGGGAGAAATTTGATTTAATTGCATAAAAATAGTCTTGGAAATTAGAATTATTGGAATGTCACGTTGGTTGGCAAGAGATGCTGAAGAGCAGCAGGAGTTGACTCAGAATGAAACAGCCGTCTGTAAAATGGGTTTTTTCTTTAAGTTAGCTGAGATCAAGAAGTTGTCATGAACAGGGACTGAAAATAAAACTCACGTTTAGTTTTCATAAATGTCTGGGTGATGATTTATTGAATTATATGTTAGCTGAATGAGCCAATAATGTCTATCTTTGACAGGCTTTGTTATTAAAAACTCATTGATTAAAAAGTGGATGCATGTATTAAGAGAGTGCCTATTGTTTAAGGTGAGAGGAAGTCTAAGTAATGTGATACTACCAAAGTCTAATCAAAACAAACTTCCTGACTCTCACAAGGATTTACAAATCTTTACATTTCAACAGAGTAATAATCTGATACACAAGCTGTCATCCTCTGTCATACCACTTTTCCTGTGTTAAAAAAACTACTGCAGTGCTGCACTGCACCAGCAATCCACTGTGCAAAACATGAGACTATTCCGGTAATATGTTAATTGTGATTCATCTAGTTAACATAATATGTGGGTAGTCTGAGACACCAGTAATTTCCATATTCTATATGCTTTCCATGCTGCAGGGACCTCTGGGAAATTACCTGGGTTAAAGGTCGAGTGGTGGGAGCGCCATGCTGTGGGTGACCTACAGAAGCTTCCCGGAAATGAAGGCACAGTGGCTGCAGGAGAATGCGTTACTTGTATGTGCTCGGATGATCTCAGTCATGAGTGAAGAAGCTCATAAATATGCATATTCATTATCCAGGGCTGCATCCCTCTCACTGAATCTATCATGAAGATTAATGAATATTATTCAGTCATTCATGACTTTACTGTAAGCAGCAGTTTCAAATGTGAGAATGCAGCACCACCTACTGGCTGGATGCAGTATTAAACAATGAATTGCTATTTGTACAACATATATTCTTAAAGGCATTGCCTAAGGCTCATTTACTGCAGTTGTAGTGCTTGTTTTAGCTGATATTTATAAATGACATCATTTCTTAAAACTTAACAGTCATACATTACATTCTGATTAGAGATTACAACCTCTTAAATTCAACTGAATGTCATTGAAAGTGCTGTAGATACACAGAATACTTGAAAACATAATAAGTGAAATAATAATTAACCTTACATATCATCCATTAGGTTTATTTTAGGCTAATATCTGTTATCAAACACCCCTGATCTGAGGTCAGTGCAGTCTTGTAAATCACCACTAGATGTCAGCTCATAACCACAAGTCCAGTATTAGCACAGACTATTTTGTATTGCTGTTAGGTCCACTAGATATAAACCATGAATAAATGATCATGTTTTTCTGCTGCATATAAAGCACAACTACTCAGACATATTGATCCCACATGGCATGCAGTAATGCTGGTCTCTCTGTAGAATAGTGATCTCTTTCAAAGCTGTAGTCACCATACAGCAAACACACATGTTAATATAAACACGTGCATATATGCATATAAAAAAAGACATGACAACATAAAACTTTGCACATAATTGTTCTTTAATATGTTTATCCTGTGTTAACATTGATCCACTTTAAGGATATATTGCAAATAAAAGTAAACCTGTTTACTTCATGTCAGTTATATGTGTCATGTCAATCCAAGCTCTGTCAGGATGCACATCTAAACATTCAGCCTAATCATATCCTGGAAAGCTTGACTTTGTGATCTTAATCAATCAAGAGAAATCGTCATAAATCATCATCTAATGAATTAGAGCTGAAAGGTGTCACTTTCTCCATTTGTCAGGTTCTTGTCCTGCTCGTACGTCTTGCTGATAGATGTTTTCCCCTCATACCAGTTGGCAGGTTTGCGCTGCAGCAGCAGCACACACTGGTTCCTCAGCTCTTTATTCATACAGAGCAGGATTATAGGACTGGAGAGTAAAGGCAGGTCCAGCAATAAATCTCTAACCATCTCCTGACATACAGACGGATGTTCCATCAGCGCAAACACTGCACCTACAGAACATAAAGTAGAGTATTTGGTAAATATTGTAGTGCTTTAAAATGCTTGTCATTCATATGTTGTGATGTCAAACCACAAGAAGTCCTTCAAAAAACGCTTTATATTCACGTGTGGATTCATATATTGCAAAGCCTGTGGGCCTGTATCACTTTTCCTAAGGGGTATCATTTAAAACATAAACATCCATGATTCAAAGAAACACATTAAAGTTGAAGACACAGTTTGCAGTATATGACGTTTAGCAGAGCAGGCATGATAGAAACAATATTCATATGTATGTTTTAATTATGTATAATCACCATAACATGAAAATGGTTTGGTTTTTGTTAACGTTTAATTAACATTTTATAACAGCCTACTTCTATGATGGCTACTATCTTGCACCGCCATGTAACTACCACATTACAGAATGGACAAATTAGTAACATGCACATTTTTGTATTTCGTGAGTGGCTGCATATAAAGTGCCTGTTTGAAGATGAAGAAGAAGAGAGTGGTTATTGTGCGCAAAATAATTTGTGTTAACAGACATTTTTGATGATAAAACTTAAAAAATAGAGGAACACACTACATAGACATGGGGGGTGAGCAAGGGAGCCTTCAATCTAAAATGTTAACTCTAGATACTGGTTAGATTATTTATTATGGGAAGAGGATTTACAATAAACACTTCACAAAGGTTGGGGTTTATTCACTAAATAATTTAAATTATTCTACTTATTATTTATTTTGATTCAGTCAGATGAAGCTAAAGCTCTTAGACCTCCTAAGATTACTTGGTGTCAGCATAATGGTGAAGAAAAATGCTTTGTATTTTATATCCAGGAGGAACAGGTAGCAAACACAGGGGTGGCATAAAACATCAAGAACTGTAGATTGAAATAGAAAATGCAAGTTAGAGCCATTATGCACTCTTTGATTTCTGTTTCATTTTATTATCGCAACATTGGCACATTACATATCTTTTTCCTCTTCTGCAGTCCTGTTAACTCTAAAGTCATGACTCAACATCTCTTAAAAATCAGAAAGTTATCTTAAAACTTTTAAAGTCACACTACACTGCACACAGTTGTTTTACTTCATTTAGCACTAGTCGATTAAGATGTAAAATTGAGCATTAAAGATAAGCTTCATTTGTTGAGTCGTGTTACTACTTGATCAGATTTTTTTTGACATCATCGAAATGCACCTTAAAGGGATAATTTTCAATACTCTCAATACTCTTTTCTTTATGCTTGTTTTTTTTATTTTTTTTTATTTGAATATCCGCCTGAAAAATCTTGGCATCAGTAGTTTGATGATGTATTTTTAGCTCAATGGAGTTCATATTTTTATTCAAAAACTTCTTTAGACATCAACCAAGACTTGATAGCAGTATGATAAGCTCAGACATTATTGATATTTAAATTTTGAAAAATGTGGAACTGGGTCCCTTAATAGAACTGTGTATCCATTTCTTCCTCCATTTAAGCTCAAAGAGGTTTGTTTCTTATTGCAGTCCTCAACAATACTGATGCACCGCTTTCTGGTTTTCAACAGGGCGGCCGAAGATCATCACAGAACATGCTTGCGTGCATGTACGTTAATCGTGTGCTTTTAAAAGGAATTTATGGGAATTTGTTGATAACACAGTAACTTTGACAACCCTAGTTAATACATGTGTTATATAACTATACATATTCATTGGTTATTCCTTTTATCAGTTCAGTATTTAAAAAATATGTAGCATACTTGCAGGTTTCCAAACAATCATAGCTTCTTTAGTATAGACTAAATATAATGACCAATACCTCTTTTGACAAAGAGATGGGCATTATTTGGGGTCAATGCAACCACCCACCAAAAAATGATTTGATGTCTACCTACCAGGTACATGTGCGGTGAAGGTAATGAGAGATATGAGGCTGAACACCTTCGCCAGGTGGACGTTGACTCTCTGACTCCTGTGTATGACCTTAGCGCTCTGGACGATGGTTTGAAGAACATGAGCGTAGAAATACAGACTTAACGGCAGAAACAGGCCCGTCTTCACCATCAAAAGCACCCTCATTATTTTATCATTGATGAAGGAGAAGCAGGTGAGGTTTACCGGGTCCAGGTGACCCACATGGAGGCCCAGGATCCACAAGGTGAGGTCCTTCAGCACCACGGGGAGGAGCGGAAACAGGAGCTGCAGGGCCAGGAACACCCTGCTGTTCACCAGGTGTCTGCAGCCACACACCACCGTCAGGTAGATGGAGAAGGTGATGAAGGAGACGTAGTGGAAGGACGCAGAGCTAGTCAAGTGTTTGGCGCTCACCATGACTTCACACATGCGTGAGCCCAGCAGCCAGCGCCCGTGCTGCTTCCAGTAAATTGTCATGGGCCACAGGCTTAGGTTGACCAGGTTGCAGCAGGTGCTTCCCAGGATGAACATGGCCACATTGCCCCTTATCTTTCTCTGCTTGTTGAGCAAACAAGACACCAGGGAGACCAGGATGAAGATGTTCAAGCCAAAGCCTGGAACCAGGAGCAGGACTTTGGAGGATGCACAAAGGTTTAGGTAGTCGGAGATGCTGCATTGGGAGGATGTTTCATTCATGGCGAACAGCTACAGACACAACTGTCCAGAAAGGCTCAGGGATGGACTGATTTTACTCTGTGATTAAAATCTATAAAGGATAATCCTGCAATACTCTGGGGCAACAAAGACAGAAAAACAGATCCTGTTACATGTGAAATGCAGCATCATCTCTTAATTATACAAATATGTTTCCATCCTCTGTCTCCTTCCTCTATGTCCAATCACCTCGACTTTTGCTTCCTCTGAAGTTTATTGTTTCTAAGACTTTTGCCCAGTGGACCTAATTACAAAGGATTCAGTTCATAATCCCCTTCCTCTAGTTTTAAGCCTCTCATAAAACTGAAAATCTTTAGCTACTGTGCAGCAACTTGACAAATTGATGCGAGGTGACCTTATATTCCTCCTCTGCTTTCCCACTTAATTTACAGCTATTTCCTCTGCTTCGATCAGACGTCAATGATAGCAACCCATCACGTTTTGTTATATTTCATACTGATGCATTGCTCAATGCATACATGTTTTTCACAAGTGATTATTCATCATTACCCTCAGCCCTTATCACCTCCCTTTTTGTTCATTACTTTCTACATACAAGGTGTTTTTGCTGGGATACGCATTCACGCTCCAGTCTTAATATTCTGTCTATGAAATATTGAGGGTTTGTTCTTTCTTGGCTGTATCTAATTTATTACCTTGTGATCTGCACGTTATTACCCAGCAGCTTCCTCCCGCTCTACCAGTGCGGAAATCGTCCTAATGAGAGCTGAAAACATATTTGTTTACTTCTCTGGGGCTTTATTAATGTGACACAGAGCCTGGTTGATTAAGTAGCTAACTACTCTGACATTACCCAAAAGCAACTTATAAAAACGTCTTCGATTAAACGAGCGGAGAGATATTTAAAAGTGTGATTCAGAGTTTGAATGAATGCATTGATACCACATGATGTTACTGTCATGAGTAGGCAGGTATGTTATTACTTATCAGTAAATCAATGTCTGGATGTCAGATTAGAACCTTTAAGTCAAATTGAAGGCACCTATGGGAATATTGGATGGATCTTTATAGACCTTCATGGTAATAGGAGAATGGACTCTACTGTTTATGGTCCTCTGACTTAGTGATTCAGCACAGGGTTCAAATGTTAATTTTTCCTTACACTTTGATTTAGACAACATACATAAAACATATGACATTTTAAAAAGCCTCAGCTGCACTTACTTAAGGTCAGCCTGTTCTCATTTCAACGTCAGCCAATACTGATGCAGTAGTGCAGCTCTTGGCTTCATACACAGACACCAGTGATTCCCACTCAAACTTTAGCTGACACAGGCATGTGAAAGGTAACCTGCAAGAATGACCCAAGACTAGAGGGTGATAGAACTGCTAACATTGGGGCACCATTGGCCTAGCAGTTTAAGCACGCACCCCATGTACAGAGGCTATAGTCCCTGTTGCATAGGTCGCTGGTTTGATTCCCCGACTCTAATATGTGCAGCATGTCTTCCCCCACTCTCTACTCCCCACATTTCCTGTCTCTCTTCAGCATTCCGATCCAATAAAGGCAGAAATATCCGCAAATAATGTAAAAAAATAAAAAATAAAATGCTAACGTTAGCCACACTCATGACTTCATTTACCTGTAGACCCTATGATCCATTGCGTTTATTTTTGACTGTTTCCTGAATGTTTCCTTAATTAAATTTTAAATTTCCAATAAAATGTCTAGGAAATAAGTTGCTTATGAACATCCCTACAACTGACATTGTCCCTGAATGCCATAATCAAACATTTTTGTAATTTCTACAATGACTGTGCGAATCAACAAAGGAGTTGTGTGTGACACCAGCAGCCAACATTTACTTAATATCTAAACCACTACCATGGTGTTTTTCTAACCTTTATTTTGTTTTCTTTTTATCTTCGTTTAAGGCTTAACACATGTGAGGAAGAAAAAAAAAGACCCTTACCTGTGTGTCTTTATGAGAAGCACAATGATGTGATAGAGAGTCAATCTGGATGCTTTGCTAGAGACGACTCACTGTTTTTTTTTTATGTATAGATATATATTTTAGTGCATTTTCGCCTTTAATGGACAGGACAGCTGAGGAGTGATAGGAAACATGGGGAGCAGAGAGGGTGGGAGGACATGCAGTAAATGGCCGAGGCTGGAATGGAACCTGCAAACCCTGCAACAATGGCATAGCCTCTGCATATGGGGTGCACGCTTAGATAACTAGGCCAACGGCGCCCTGACCACTCACTGTTTTAACTGCTAGTGAGTAAATAAAGCATGCTGACATGCTAACCAAAGAGGATGAAGTATGACAGTACATTTTTGCTCAGATCAGTGCAGTGTGTTCCAGGACTCTGCAGCTACAAGGCTGTTATCAAATCTCTCATGTATAGCTATTATTATCTAATAAACTGAAGTGTTCATTTTTTGTTGTAGGCAAATGTTTCCACTATCCTTGTAACACTGGTTTTGATGTTAAACTTTACATTAACTTTTTTTTTCTGTACTAATCATGGACACTTTTGTGAACTCACAGTTTGTGAATCTGCTCATCATAAGGTGCTTTTATTTGAAAGTCTCAGTTCTCTTTTGGGTCTCATCAGGGTTTGTTTGTTTGTTTGCTTGGCACCTTTGCCTGACTGATTCTAGCAAGCAATCTGGTATAATTGGTCAGCATGACCGGGCTTGTCTAATGCATCAAAGGCCACCGTGCTGTTCACATGACATCTAATCAGGCTGCAGGAGAGATGTGGTCACTGAGCAGACAGAGCCGAGCACTGCCGACACTTCATATCACAAGCACTGAAATGTGGATGAATACTTCAGACACACTTGGATGAATTCCTTTTATAAAATGAGCACTATGATACCACTGGCTTTGCTTTTAGTTGTTGTTTTTTTCCACCCTACAAGTTGGACATACAGTGTACTTAATATAGCATTGAGGGGGAGGAGGGTTAGCAGTGGTCTTTGAGTGGTTTTCAGACGTGTATGTAAATGGTGAATGCTATCATTTTGTGTCCCTGATGGGTTCTGTGCCCCCTCCCTCCAGCAGCGAGTGCTTTGAAGACTGACAGACAGGCAAGCAGGCAGACAACACTGAGAGGTGCTGTTCCTGAAATTGACTGAAAATCAGAGATGCTTGCCGGAGCAGTTTGATCCAAACAGACTGCAGAGCAAGAGGCTGAAGTGATAGAAAAAGGAGATAGAGAAGGAGATATGGAGAGAAAGAAAGAGGCAGAGGGAGAGAGAGGGAGCACTGTCAGTCAGTCGCGAGAACAGATCGGCCTCAAGGTGACAACTCCTTCCATGAGATGCTTTTCCACCAAGGGTAATGGAGCTTGGGTCTTGTCTCACAAAAAGCAATTTATAGCCAAGCCAACTGAGGTCTAAGAGCTTCAGAAAAGAGTAGTGTCAAATATTTTCAGCAACAAATTGTGCTGTGTCAGGCCTGTAGATATCTATCTGAGACCCATAACACTCAGCTGAAAACATGCCACCTGCAGAAGTTCAGGTTATTAGAAGTTAAAGCAGGCAAACTGTAGTAAACAAGTTCTTGAAAAAACAGTCAACTCTGTTTTAACTAGGGGTGGGTCTCACTGGATGACTGAGGATACGATGTGATACTTACAATACGATAAAACGATACTACACGTTACAATACAGTACGGTACAAACAATACAATACTATACAGTTCTAAGGATATGATACGATTCTAACAATAAAATAATATACGTTATAAATCATAGACTGTATGAAATATGGACGTAGTATCCGTGACGTCACCCATCTGTTCCTGAGCGCTGTTTTGAAGCCAATCGACGGCAGCAGCCATATTGGAAATGCAGAACTCAACCAGGCAAAGTGTGACATAAAGAGGCGGAGTTTGAGCCTCCTAGCCAACAGCTATGTGCTCCTGACCGGGAGTCACGTCAGTCATGTCCTTATTTGGGCAAAAACTCGAAATCTTAATATCTTCTGAACCGTTGTGTTAGAAAAAGATTCACCCACCGTACAGTGTGTGCGAGATTAGCTTTGTAGGGCCAAGCCGTTTTTTGAACCAGGCTGTAAACATGTTTATCAATGCTGCAAAGATCGTCTTTTTCCCATTCATGTCTATGTGGTTTCAGGTGTTTCTGCAGCCAGCCTCAAGCGGATTCTCGATGTATTGCAGTTTATAAAACTTCTGCATGGGCTTCATCGTTTGAGACCGGAGGTGGTTATAATACGATACAAACAAGATACTGTACAATACATGTATGCACTTATGCAGGCGTGCCTGTGCTTATACATGTCCGTGCAGGCAGATCTATGTTTGTATAGAAAATGAACTACTTATTTCTAGATGAGGTGTTGGTCAGCTATGCATTATTTTCTCTTTTCTCGTCAATGGTTGTTATAGGTTATAGGTTGGTACTGTTTTTGCTTTCAGTGATATATCGTGAACCCTGACTTTATATCATGTGGTGTGTGTGTGTGTGTGTGTGTGTGTGTGTGTGTGTGTGTGTGTGTGTGTGTGTGTGTGTGTGTGTGTGTGTGTGTGTGTGGTCCAACTTTTCCACGACCACTCAATTGAGTATAATATGTAATCAAGAATGTGGGGAAAAACACAAATAAAGTCTGTACAAGATAGGGTACAATACTAAGAATGTGATATGATACCAAAGATTCAATACAAACAATAGAATATGAGCAATACGATACTGTGTGATACAATACAAAAAATATGATATGATACGATAGTAATAATACAATACGATATTAACAATACAATACGATACTAACAATATAATTTGTTACAATGCGGTATGATACGTTACAACACTAGAAATACGATTCTGTGATAATTGATATATTGCAAGATGATCATATAATCATACATCACAGTATTTGAAGAACACAAAATGCCTCTTAAAAGGCAAAGAGCAGGATTAAGGTTGTTTTCTCTGCACTGTGGTTAGGTTTCACTTGGATGAAATAACCCACGTGTTGTATTCACCGCCATGTCAATAACTACAACTGGGTCTTTCTCAGTAAGCTTCCACTCCTCTTTAGCCTTCAGTAAAACTTATGCCATATAAGCACCAATATCCCTCTCGTACATCACACTAGTTTATGACACATAGGAATTAATTTACCAGTTATAGTGAGTCAAATGGGCAGTAAGGACTCTTTGGATGGTAAAGGCCATCCATTGCAGGTGAGTGTCTCTCCGCAGACTTGAGTTCATCCTCCTATTTCCCTCTTCTCCTAGCGTAAAGAGCTATAATACTTTTTCTTTCTTTCCTCTTTTCTGTTTTAAAAGTAGCTAGACTATTCTTAACTTATTTTCACTGTAACCCAACATTATTCTGCTATCTTCTGGTATTACGCTTCTTCTTTGGCTAATTAACTGCTGTTCCTGTCACCCTGCTTCAAATCATTAGTGCCAACGCAAAGAGCCATGAAGCAGCAATATGGTGAGTCAAATTGGCAGGACAGTGCACAGTATTTATTCAATTAAAGTATAGATATTTAGCACCAGTATATCAATTATTGTATCACGTAGGTTGGGACAAAGGTGTATTATCAGATCGATGTTTTGTCCCACCCCTGATTCTACCAGACTCTGCCGTTCACACTTCTGCAGGAGAATCATTTTGATAACCACAAGGTTTTTAATAACAGCTAGTGTTCAAGAGTGAAAACAATATTGTCAGATCGTTATCATATGATTGCAAACTACAATAGTGCAATGCTTGCAGTAAATGCAATGTTACTCAAAGGTTGCACAATGTCAGTGTTTTTCAGTGTTCAGTCAAAAGTTCCAGTGAGCTGGTCTTGTTTTTAGAAGAGTCCTTTATGTCTGAGTCAGTGCCGGGCAATATTAAAAATGATGAAAAAACATTTCCCATCAGTCGATATCCAAAATTATCACAATACATATCAAATAATGATTTCATTTCAATGTAAAGTCAGATTTTTGCTCCTGAGTGAAAGTTGAAGAAACCAGACAGTTTGTTAGTTTGTATCTGGATTTAGTTTCTGATAAGCTTCTTGAATCCATCATTTCTGACGTGCTAACAGGAAGCAGGTCCTTTGAGTAAAATGAGATTTTTGTGAATTTAGTTAGTAGATTCTTATTTTTCTCAGGTTTAGTTTCTTAGCATAACTTGATTTAATTTGCAAAGATATATCAAATTGTGTGCTGTGTATTAGTTTAGTAGAGTTTTGTTTTGAGTTGTGCACTCCTCTTTAAGATTACTAAGGGTTATGAACAGAGCGATGTTGTTTCCCACAGTGCAGTGAATGCATTACGCTTATTCAGTGTTCAGTTGTTCACGGTGGACATTAAACGTGTTAGAAATGCACAGCAAAAGTTGTCTCCGCGCTCTTCCTTTACCCACATCCTGAAAGTGTATTTAATGAAGTGTATTAAGATAATAGTTAACGCCAGAGTCGACACAGTGTCAGACTAACGACTCTGCTTTGAGTTTTCTTCTGTGACGCTGTCGCTAGTTTCAGCTGTTTACATTCCACTCCATAGTCTTTAAGCCCCGCCTACCTCTCACCCTGCAACATGATTGGCTGTTCAATGCAGTCTTCTCTTTCTTCTGTCTAATGTTGGGTGGCAACTAGGGTTTAAGGCTCATTAGCGCCCCCTTTCCAGTGGTTGGGAGGTGTAATTACAGGTTTATATATATATATACAATTTTTATCGAACATTTGTCATATTTATATTGAGAATAAATATATCGCAATTATTAGTGCTATAGAATTATCGCCCAGCATTAGTCTGAGTCAGACTATTTAACAAAGACATCTATCACACGACTAAAATATATACTATCAGAGGACCTCTCTCATTACATACCTGTCTTTGAAGAGGACATTTGCAAGATTGGTCCCCAGTTGAAGCTTACTGGAGGTTTCCCCTCTGCTCTACCATTTCTGCTTGTGATTCTTTGTTTTACGTGTATGCGTAGTGTTGTATGAGGGAAATAATCTTCTGCTTTTCCTATGTTCATTCACATAATGCTCACTACGTAAAGTAGCTAGTAAGTGTCATCATGAGCTCTAGTAGTGTGTGCTGTTTTGTTTCAGTTTCAACCAATGACAGGCATTTACAGATTAACTGTATGGAAATAGTTCATCTTCCCACTGGTAGTCTGTTTTTTTTTTAATGGGCATCACTTTTTGAAATGAAGGAAACCTCCTAATAGTGGGTTCAAGTGTGTTTACCTTATGAGTGAATTATTATCCCAAATCAACTCCAAAAAGTCCCCAGAAGGCAAATCAGGTAACAGTAAACAACAGTATGCTCTTCTCATGCAAGGCCCCAGCACTGTTTGCATTTAGTGCCATCTGGTGTTGCTGGTACATTAAATCTAATGTTTGATGAGGAGATTATCATCTCACACCTTAAAACCGTCTGGCAGTGTGCCAGTAAATTCTGATGAGGCTTTCAACTGGGCTCTTTCCAAATTCTCGTTTGGATGAAAATCCCCAAAATATGGCCAGCCTGGGTGAGCGGGATTTAATGTTGCTTCCAGGAAAATGAAGAGTTTTGTGGAAATCTCTCAAGCATACGCACTACTTTCCAAATCACAGACTTCATTCTTTGATCTTCATGCCAATTTCCTGAGCTTCTGTTTTGAACACAACAACACAGTGTGGTATGAAATCTCACATGAGCTTAGGATGGTAGTTAACTCTCCGGAAAGCTCTGATGAACAAGAGAGTTAAACAAATAAAGCTGATGTTGATTTACTAGTGAATGGACCACATGATATGCGTCTCTCAGTGAAACTTAGAGTATTTTGTGAGAGTAGTTTCACAACTGCGAAACAATCAGGCGCGATTGTAAAACAGTATTGAGCATTAGAGTACATACAATAAGATCATAATACCCTTTCCTTTGCCCTTATCTCCTGTCGCAATGGAAGACCTAATTATCAGGCAGAGGAGTCTTAGCTTTGTCTCACAGTAATTACCAGCAATACTAAATGTGAATAGGTGCTGTTACAGACTGTAGACTTCACTGCTGGTTCATATGTTGGGAACTATCTTGCTGCTCTGCCCTTACAGCAGATTTAGTGCAGCACAGTTCTCATTCGACCTTCAGTCTCTTTTCATCAGTGTCTCTATAGTCGCCTAAGCCCGGCATGTAAATTCTTATAGATTCAGGCTCTGGGGTGTCTGCCTGCGTGGGCCGGCCGTAAAGCCTGTGGAAAAACTCAAGGACAAAAGCAGGTAGAACAAACTAAGGCCTCTCATTTTAATAATCACCTCTTAAGCATACCAGGCGTAGACAGAGAGTTTGTTTGGCGTGAAGATCAAGCCGGTGACAAACGTGGAGCAGTAGGCTAAACTCTCCTCTCATTGAACCATCATCCCTGATTTGAGACATCTACCAGCAATTTTACGGTGACTGTACACTGTAAGAGCCGAGTGCTGTGTGGTTTGGAGCAATAATGCTGCTGTAATGGGAAGACAAAACCAATCACATGTTGCAATGTCAAGCCTACTTTGAGCAAGGGTTGGACTAATCAACACACTGATGGCCAAAGTGCAAAACTTCCTATCTGAACATTTTACATGTGCAGATAGGAGGTGTTGTGCCTCAAAATATTCCCAGCAAAAGTGATTGGAGGTTTTGGTCAAGTGACTTTTCTGTCACAATGAAGGGCGGGATTACCTTGCAGACGGGCTGAAAATGTGCAGCCTTCCTTGTTCTCATCATTATAAGGGAAATTCGCAAATCAGAAAAATATGCAGATAGGCGGTTTTGAATTTTGGCCATCGACAAGGGTTTGTCTTAGTTGTTCTTCTTTCATAACACAAGAGTTGTGTAACAGTATTCTGGGATGTATTTAATATTCAAATGTGCGTGTTTTTAAAAAAAAAAAAAAAATTTAGGGCTTTTTTGCCTTTATTGACAGGACAGCTGAAGAGAGACAGGGTATGTGGGGATTAGAGAGCGGGGGATAACATACAGCAAATGGTCGACCGGCCTATAGCCTCTACTGTATACGTGGGGTGCTTAGACTGCTAGGCCACCAGCACCCCTGTGTTACTGTATTACAGATAACACAGGTGCCTGGTTCCAGAACTGGTAGGTAACAAGCCTAAACGTTCTTGTCAGAATGTTGCATAGGAGGCGTGTTGTTAATAATACTGTTACCAAGATGATTGAAACCAACATACCATGAATGACTTAACAGCACTGATCAGATTGTAACAGCTACGTGACATCAAAAACCACTCTCTCTCTCTTTTTATGTGTTTGTGTGTTTCTCTGCACAGCATGAGTAGAGACCTTGTGACAGGTGTGTGAGGGGTGAAGAGTGAGAGGAGTTTCCAAAAACTAACAGACATTAGATGGTGATCTTGGGAAACCAAAAAAAGTATAAGAAAAGTGCAGCAACAAAGAAAAACTGTGTTTTTGTACGTGGGAGGATTAGGACCACATCAAGGATTTCAAAAAATTAATTAGATTTCGAGAATTAAGTTGTAAATTTAGAATTTAGTTACATTTTGGAAATATGCGAGAATAAAGTTGTAATCTCATGAGAATGAAGTTATTTTACAAGAAGTAATTTATGATTACAGGTTGTGCTTAATCTATATGTAAAATAATATATAAGGGGATATAGGGCTGGGCGATAAAACAATAACGATAATTATCATGATATTATTTTTCTCAATATAAATATAATGAATGTAAGATAAGACATTGTTATGTTTAAACCTGTTACTACAGCCCCCAACCACTGGAAAGGGAGGGGGCACTAGTGTGTCTTAAACGCTAGTTCCCACCCAACATTAAACAGAAGAAGAAGTCAGCAGGGAACAGCCAATCATGTCGCAGGGTAAGAGGAAGACAGGCTTAAAGACGTTTGGAGCGGAATGTAAACACAGCTGAAAAGAGCGACAGCGACACTGAAGAAAACTCAAAACCTACCAGCTCAAAGCAGAGTGAAAGCATGCTCAACTAATGAAGTTTAATGGTCTTTCTTGTAAAGATATTTTGTTTACTAGACTACTAAACAGATGCAAGCTAATATAATGTCTGGTTTCTTCAGCTTTCACTCAGGAGAAAAAACCTGCCTTTAAAATTATATGAAAGAATGATTTGATATTTATCGTGAAAATGATAGATTTTAACCGATATGAAAAATATTATTGTGGTAACATCTTTTTCAATATCGCCCAGCACTTCCAAAACTGATTCAGAATCATGATACTTGTGAAAATGTGACGTTGTTCCTCATCTTTGCTGTAGTGGCTGGCTACTCTTCTGATCATCCCCATTAAAATAGGATATAGTCTAGGCTAGTCGAAGCCTAAAATAAAGACTTTTTCTAATAGATTTACAACTTAATCTAAAAAATGTACACATTTATTCATGTACATTTACGACTCTAACCTCGTAAATGTATGAACACTGCTGACTGATAATAAACTACATTGGTTTTGCATGTAAAGTAGGGAATGTAAGCACAAACAGTTCAAGTAGTGGAAACAGGCCTGTATTGACCAAACCATGAATCCTGATGCTCTTCCAAAGAGTTGTATCATAATGTTCTAATGTTACGCCATTTCTGCTTATGTAAGAATGTAACAATTATCAATAGCTGGTGTTTTTTCTTTTGTTTTCTTTTTGAAGACAAAAGTCTTAAACATTCGCAGGCCACTTTCAAGATAAATATGTAAAACCAACGTTTGTGGTATTAAGCATTTGCCTGAAAACCAAAGCTTTCTCTAAACAAGTCCAACTTCTGAGTAGCTTTCTGTTGAGTTTTCTTTGATGTTGTACTGAAAAGAAACCATAGTCTGGTACTTGACCTCTGAACATTCAAATTTTGTTTTTGGATTTGTTTGGTCTGGACTGATTATGAAATCTGTTAGATGAAGAGACGATTGACAAGTGAGAGCCTTAAAGGCAGACTTAAAAATGTCAGTGTCACCTTTGAACTGTCAACAAAGTCACATCAATGAAAAGTGACCAGAAAATCAGAAAAAGGAGCGGATGATCTTAACTCAGCAGTATCGAGGCTTGTAAGTTGACTTTCTTCTGAGAATCCACATCAAAAGCATCAGAAGTGTTCGACTCAATCAATAAACACCGACTCTGACCTCAGCTCAGCACTCTCTGCACAAAGAACAATCTGTTGCTCTGTCAGCACGAGCTCCTGAAGAACTGCGGACAGCAAAACTGCCATGTAGGCTCTGCAGGGAGAAATCAGCATTTTTTTCCCCCCAATGTAGAAGATCTGACAGGTCAGGGTCAGGTTATAACATATGATAATGCTGATTTTCACAACATGTATTTATATAAAAAAAAATACTTCAGTGTCTCACACGAACAAAGAACTTCTGCATCTTTCCATCAGCAATGAACTGTCAAAGACCTGTTTTATCATTAGCTTTGCTTCAGTTTGTGTCCTCTTGGGGCCCTTTTTGAGTAGGGCCTATACCGCTTTCTTCTTTTTACTCAAATTTTCCTCTTTTATGTAGCACTACAAGAGACTTGGGAGTTTGTGTTAAATTGACGTCACTCACCGATGAAAATAGATAAGTGAGCATCATGTATTGCCCGTGAAAGGATGTGAGCGTCACGCCGTGGGTGATGTATTGACGATGCTGTTATGAAACACCAGGAGAATCTGTAATATGGGGAGGACAGGAAAGGGTACTGCAGCTGGTAAGAAGTCTACACACGCCCAAAAAATTCCTGGTGTCCTCAGGGGATAAATTAAGAAGTGGCTCTACTGTGTACTGGCCAAGCTACAACCTACAGTCTTAAAATATGAAGCCCATGCAGAAGTGCTAAAACTGCAGTTAATTTAGCTTCCCCTTGAGGCTGGCTGCAGAAGCAACATAAACCACATGCACACCAATACAAAAAAAGACCATCTTTAAAGTAATAATAAACATGTTTACAGCCTGGTTAAAAAAAAACGGTTTAGATCTGAGAAGCTAATTTCTCTATTAACACACACTGTACAGTGGGTGAATTTTTTGAGAACTGTATTTTCGAAGATATCAAACTCACAAGTTTTGCTGACTTGATTGACAGGTGGGTACCCTGTAGCTGTTAGTGAAAGGGCTAAAGGCCCGCCTCTCTACCTCACATGAGCTTGTTCAGCATTTTCAATATGGCACCCGCTGATGATTGGCTTCAAAACAGTGCTCAGGAACAGACGGGTGACGTCATGGATACTGCGTCCATTTTTCTTACAGTCTATGGTACTGGCCTACTTAAAGCACTTGGTTTACCACCCATCAAAAAAAAAATCTGTACATGGAAAAGAGAGTTGTCAACAACAACAACAAAAAAACACATGTTCATATAGTTTTCACTCTCGCCTCCATATTAAGATTCAGGGACTGTCTGATGTTTCTGTTTTCAAGGTTAAATCACTTAGACAGACCTGCTATTTATTAGGGATGCACCGAAAATTCGGCCACCAAAAATGTGCGGCCGAAAATGTCCCAAAAGAGCATTTTCGTTTTTTGACAGAAATACTTTTATCACAGAAACAACACGGCCGAAACAAAATGTTGTGATGACGCAAGCAAAAAACGCTGCCAGTACGCGCTTGTCTGGATAAGGGCCAACATGTCTTCATCCGTTATTCCTTTAATTCAGCACTAAGCGTCTTCTAAGCAAAGAGGTTGAGACGGACCTTAATCGCGACTGTATTTGAACCTAGTTATAAAGATCATTACTTGGATTGGATTAAAGCAGCGCGCACAAGAAATGATTCAGGCCGCGATGGATGCAGAGAGTCAGCTTGGAGACAGAGAAGCGCACAGCGCAGGAAGAAGAAGGATCAGAGTGCAGGAAAAAGGACTCGTCTCTCTGAACCAGATGAGGGGCATGCACCCTCGTTGTCTGATATGTTCAATGAGATCCTTGATTTTAGTGAGGTTAGTACACAGTCAGAGCCATAAATGCAATGGTAGGGGAGACCGGGGACAGTTGTAACATTTTTGACATTTCTGTCTATAACTTTGAGCTCTTTTAACCCAGTGTGTTCAAACTGCTATACAAACTAGCTTCAAGTGTCTGCTAATAAATGGCGTAGAAAATGCCTGTGCAACACAAACAGAAAATACATGGCTTAATCTCAAATCCAAGGAGTGAAATGTTACAACTGTCCCCGGTCTCCCTACTAATAATTGGCATAATAATTTATTTTGGTGTTTCGTTTTTTGGTCTTGGTTTCCTCATTTTCGGTTTTGGCCAATAATTTTCATTTCAGTGCATCCCTGCTATCTATGGCATCACATAGCATCAACATACAAGAGAACTGTCCTTATAGAAGGCTTCTTCATCAATGAGATGGACATCTGAAAAGCATATCAATAATTTTTAGTTACCGCAGCGGTTTGTCTCTGTGTGCTCACACAGCTGAATACACTCCTCATTTGGGAAAACTCTAAAAAGAGCTTAATGGTGTTAACACAGCGTGCAAGACGTTTCAAAGTCTTTCCTTGAAAAGTTGGATTTTGATTACATCAGTCCTTCAGCTAATTAGCTAGCGATCTATCATACCTACTGACTAAGGTGAAACGGTAAAGTGCAATTGAACACACACTCACACGCAATACAGCAACTCGCCATACATTAACTTCTTTAAATTAGGATGGAACAACAACAACATTATACACACATCTATAAAACAATATTAATTTATTGGCCACAGCGTAAGTAGCTGTATCCTTACAGCTATATATGTTAGGACGACCGCCTAGCAACATCACTGTGTCTGTATTGGGCTAGTGTTTTCACCAGCTACAGCTAACATAATTGTGTTACTAGCCATTGGGGATGTGAGCATATACTATCATACTAGTGCCAACATATCCGAACGGAGTATGCTAACAATTGCCAGAGCCAGAAAATGAGTTCATTTCTTATTGGAAGACTGATCCAGTGATAACCAGGGGCTGTATGTCATGATCATTGGATAAATGAAAACAAAAATGATGGATAATAACATATTATGAATGTTTATGACCCTGTCCATCAAATGACACACAATCTGACCCGGCCTCTGCATCACACTGACGCTGCATGGCTTCATACTGTAGAGCTGTATGAATTTGAACAAAGCATCAGATTGTTCTGTTTGGCTGTGTAAGGTTGCACTAACACCAAAACTGCTCTCCCTGCTTTCTGTCTGCCAAGTTTTGCCTATCTATGTTTCAGTTGCAGTGGGATAAATCACAACACCACTGGGACAACCTCCTCCCAGGTAAAGCACTGCTGCAGAACTTGGAGTTCTGTTTTGTGAACATGGACTCATGGCACTCTATTTGCTGTAGTTTGCTTTAAATACTATCGTACTGTTACTGGTGTGTTCAAGGATGAAGCTGAAAATGTTGCTGATATTTTAAGTAGTATGCATATCAGTGCTTTTATATTGTTATGAAGTGGTAGCTGATAAGATTAGCTTTTGATTTCAGTGGATAATGGGTTCACAATATGTTGTATTGCCTTGAAATGATACTTGAAATCCATTTGAATTTTTACTGCTGCATGTATAATTTTCTGCCTTGAACAGGGAGGACATTATTCTGATAACATTATTTGAGCATTCAAACCCCAACCATGAGGTTAGAAGAATATGACCACCATGTGAAGTGAATATGGTGAATTATAGCTCATTCTCACTTTCATCATGCTCATTAAACTCGTGAGTGACCTCTTGTGCCTCATGCGGTGATGTATCTGCACTCATTATCTGTCTCTGCTCATTAACTCAACCTCTTTTGATTTGTCACCTCTCTGCCTGTAAACACACAAAGCCACAAACTAAACTGATGTCCGACTGGGAAAGCGCAGAAACAGCGGTCTCCTAAAACTTTTGTCCCTTTAAACTTAGATGATAAAATGTGGAAAATGGAACAATCTTTGTTTGCAGTAAACATTAGACCTCTTATTAATTTTAACCAGTGTTTATAATTGACATATTGAATCTATCTTGACTGCCATCAGACAGATTGTTTTTCAGTAAATACAACATGTCAATGATAAATTGTAACTATAACAAAGCAATTTTTCAAGTGGATTCAGCAGCCGTGATTTGTGTCTCATGTAAACAGCTTTGATAAATGCACTCCGCTGTGTTTGTCATCCTTTTGCTCAATCATTTTCATGCTTAAATGAAGCAATTTGTTTCTCAGAGCGCAATCTGTTGGAGTTGATTATCCAAGCTGTTGATGTCCACCTCGATAAAAATAGAAAACCAGTCTAGCCGCCCACTCCTAGCCCCGGCAGAAGTGCAGCAGGCTTTGTTTCTGTTGAGAGTCGGTAGTGATTGCGAGGAGCGACTTTCTGCGGGAGTATGTGAGAAAACCTAACTTTAATTACAGTAATGAATCTTTCTGGAGAAGGTATTGGAAGTGTGGCATTCGTGTGGTCTTCAGCGAGAGCTCATTCTGGCTTCCAGCACTGTGGTCATTCATCATCAGCTGAACAATACAGTGCGTGGTGGAAAGGATAAGACACATGGAAAAAGCAGAAGAGGGCTTCGTAGAGGAAGAGAGGGAGGTGGTGCTATGTGGTTTCAGTCAGAGTGAAGGAGTCTTAGATGTTTTAAAATCGATTTGATACATAATAAAAACAAAAAAATAAGTATTTCAGAGCTGTACGAAATGCTACAATAATCATAAATCCGTCTTTGGAAGCTACACAGGATATGAGAGACTCTAAAATTGGTTTTTAATAAACTTTTTGGCCACTCAGAAACACAATTCAATCTTTGATCTATTTAAAAATAACTGATGGATTCAATTAGGATGTAATTCAATCTTGTAGCTACACTGGTTTGAATTCTGCCCAAGCTTCTTATATCTTGCAGCTTTTGTAATATATATGCAAATGTATTTTCTGACACATTTTACAAGCAAATTAAGAGTGCTAGTCCCTCATAATGGCCAATCAATTCCTCATTTAGAATATTCATTTCAGCAACAAGCAGAATCCTTGCCCTCGCTCACTGCAAAGCCTCTTCTGCTGAGTGATGCTCTTGCACCTTTAATTTCTCGGCAAGGAATCAAAAATGCATCGGTTTTACTTTCTAATTCGCTGCCTCAGTTTATTAAGCTTCTGCTGACAAATATTTTCACGCACTCTCCTGAACAATGTTCAATAGTTGGAAATGTAATCATCAAACACATTTGCACTCTGAGACAATTTGAAGTTGAAAACTGAAGCGTTTTTTTGTTTCCAGCCAATGAAGCAGCTTATTGCTGCCGCACCTTGTGAAGTGACAACACAGTTAAAATATAAAAGGAAATAACCTGTCATGTATCATTTATGAGTCATGGCTTTGCAAATTTGTATTGCCTCTGGATTTCTTTCAGTGCCTGCCTCAGTGTGTGAGGACTTTGGGGTGTTTTGTAAAGAAGGGAAGCATTTGAACTGTATTTCACTTTCAGCATGCTTCCTTCATTTCTAAAGCTCTGGTCTGTTTCTTAATAGCATTTATGAAAAAGTTAATTTCTTCCAGATCTCTCACCACATAGGAATGAAACTCAACCTTAAAGTCAAGATATCACAATACTCCGGACATTTGATTTCCATCAGCACACCCAGCTTGCTAATGGTTTTACACTTTGTTCGACCTGATATCATATAGATGGAGCACACGTGCACATGCCTGTTCGATATGTGCCTGGATTGTTTTCAACACCACATGCAGCTGCTCTTTTGTGAGTCACTTCTGTGGGCAAAACAAAAGCATCATTACTGTAAAGAGCCCTGAATGGGTGAGTGGATTCCTGAGTTCACGTATCTGGAGGATCATGAGAAGAACCCAAGCTATTTATTACACGTCAAGGCAGAGATAGATGCTGAAGGGGTGATGGACCTGGAGCACTGACCCCTAACATTCCTGCCTATACAGCCATACAGTAAACCCTTTTACAACCCTCACTCTGAAAAAAATGGTGCTGCTGTGTAAAATGTTGATAAAAACGGATTTTGATGGCTTGCAAATCATTAAAATCCTAGATTTAATCAAAAATTGTTCAAAGGCAACATATCAGACAACAAAACACTGAGAAAGTTGTAAAATGCTTTTGAAAAAAGGGGGGGGGGCAATCTCCCCAACCAATAAGGTTACTTTGAAACAGGTGAGTAACATGGCTGGGTATAAAAATGACTTTCCAGAGAGGCTGATCCTCTAAAAAGAAAAGATGGGAAGAGGTTTACCACACTGTAAGAGACTGCATGAGATAAAAACTTCAGAATGATGTTCCTCAGCGGACAATTTCTAAGAATTCATGGATTTCATCATCTACAGTACATAACATCATTCATAGATGTAGCTAATCTGGAGAAATCTCTGTACAAAAAGGGCAAGGACGAAAAATCTATAGTGAACAGCTGTGATCTTCAGGCCCTCCGCCAGCACTGCATTTATATCGGATATGGCTCTGTAGTGGAAGTCACTGCATGGGCTCAAATTCCCTTTCAAAAACCATTGTCCATGAACACATTCCATTGTTGCATCCACAAAAACTGTTATAAGAGTTCGAACTGTACCATGCAGAGAGGAAATCACATATAAACATGATGCCAGCGGCTTGTCTTGGCCCAAGTCCATTTAAGATGGACAGAGGGTAAGTGGGAAACTGTCATGTGGTCTGATGAATCAATTTGACATCTTTGATGGAAATCATAGATGCTGTGTCATCTGCTCTGAAGGAAATGCTACATGAACTGTGTTTATACAGCACTTTCTCTCGTCTTCTGACCACCCAAAGAGCTATATACACTACATGTCACATTCACCATTTCACACCACATTCATACAATGATGGAAGAGGCTGCTATGTAGAGCACTCATCAGTATTAACCAAACTCATTCACACACCGATGGCACAGCTGAGGGCAGTTTTGGGGTTAAGTGCCCAAGGACTTCAGCATGTGGACAGGGGGACATGGAATCTAGCCCTTGACCATTCCTTTGAGAGACTACCAGCCCTAGAACTGAGCACCTATGTGGGCAGCTGCAGAGAGTGACTACCTGACTTGTTGTCAGCGGCAGTGCACAGTTCAAAAGCCAGCATAGGGGATTACAGGTGATGATATGGGAGTTAGTGCCCATGGCATGGGTAGCTTACAAATCTGGTAAGGCACCATTAATGCTGAGCAATATGTAGAGGTTTTGGAGCAACATATGCTTCCATCCAGATGCTGTCTTTTCAGGACCTTTTCAGGAAGACAATGCCAAACCACAATCTGCATTTAACAGCATGGCTCCATAGCAGAAGAGCCTGGGTGCTAAACTGGCCTGCCTGGAGTCCTGACTTGTCACCCGCTGAAGACACTTGGTGCATCATGAAATGAAAAATACCACAAAGGAGATCCTGAACTTTGGGGCAGCTGAAATCCTACATCAGGGAAGAATGGGACAACTTTTCACTTTAAAACTCCAGAAACTGAACTCCTCGGCTCCCCAACATTTACAGTGTTGTTAAAGGAAGAGTAGGTGCAAGACAAAAGGTAACTGTGCCCGAGGCACAACTTTATTGAAACATGTTGCTGGCATCAAATTTGAAATGAGCACATATCTTTTATGAAACAATAAAATGCTCAGTTTCAACATTTGATGAGTTGTCTTTGCACTATTTTCAATTAAACTCATGGTTTGAGTCATTTTAAAACAATCAAATGCTTTCTTGTTTACACTTAACACAGCATCCCAGTTTTTGGATTGAGGTTGTATAAAACTATTTCACTATTAAATGGTCATGACTGCAGTAACAGGGCTGTCTGAGGAACCCACAGTAGCTGTTTGTACTGTTTATATTACTGCTTGATAAATCTCTGACTCACTCTTCCACTTTGCTGTAGATGTAAAATACTTCATCAAACCAACGCACAGCCTCGCTTTTAATGGACCTTTTTAATAATGTGATGATGATGCATCAACTAAACTTTAATCAACTGAACCACTCATGCTGTTAAACAAAAAAAACAAGCAGGACTTGAGCCTTGAATCGTGCCACTAGGTGGCACTGGTCTCCCAATCAGGAATATGTGCAGCTTTCAGTGAGGCAGAAAAGCATAACCACCTACCTGCAATTTACATTTACATGTCTAATAGCACAGGGGTGCCTTCCCTCTGAGTGAAACTGCTTGAGAGCGGAGAAGAGCATTTCCCACCCACAGAGCTGGAATACCAGTGAGCCCAATATTCACTTTAGATCCAACAGCATCTCTTGTGTGAAATGATAGGATATAGGTTTAGCATTGCCAGCTGTCTGTAGAAAACATTACATTTCTGCACATGTGACTGAATAACTTACATCTGTTCTCCAGTAAGCACATGCCATGTGGTGTAAATGTTACCCTGCCCAGTGCTGAAAGAACAAGTGAAAGCTCTGGACATAGATTTTCAAAAAGAAATGAGAGAAAGGTCACGTGCTGCTGGAGAAAGATATCTGTGTTTCATTGATGTCAGCTGGCAATTCATTCTCATGATAACGCCCATGTCCTTGATACAGACAGGAGCTCTACCTGAATGATAATGCGCTGATGGGTTTGAGCCGTAGTCTGCCATGAAACGAGCATGACAGAGCGATGGTAGAGAAAACGTGTATAAAGCCGCCCTGTGCCTTCCCATTACACACCTTCCAATCTGTCCTCTTTAGACAGTAATGAAAATAACAGGCCCTGCTCGGAGATGGATGCCCCCTTTGTCAACCCTGTTATTCATGAGACTCTTTCTACGATTTCACCATTTTTTGACTCGTCTTTCATTTTCTCCTTGATAGAGCGCTTCCCTTTCATTGGATTACAAAGAAGTCATTGAGGTTTACACAGCTCTGCATTCTGTACTATACGCTCACTGTAGGTCACAAGCACACACACACAAGCACACACACACACACACACACACACACACACACACACACACACACACACACACACACACACACACACACACACACACACACACACACACACACACACACACACACACAGAGGGTTCGTTGTGTTACTCTAAGCTGGAGAATGGTGAGTACAGCAGGCAACGTAAGATTGTCCTTCAACACTGACAACAATAAATATATGTCCTTTAACACTTGTTGTCCTGACAAATGCCAACAACTGAAAGTCACAAACACACTGACTATGTGAATATGGTCACTGCGCCTCCATCTCTTCCCAGAGTGAGTGAAGCCAAAACACTACCTGGATTGGCACTGACATGCTGCGCTGGTGGAGCCGAGGCATGTTGCGAATCAATCTGGTTGGTGGAGCCACTGGACTGACATTACACCCCTTCTGCGTACCAAAACACACATTTAACCTCCAGGTCACACATCAAAGACCGCTCAGGTCAGTATAGTCTACAGCAGAACAGGTCACTAATGGTTATGGAAAGTTCAGGGACTCTTTTGTGAGTACTGGTTGCATTTCTCTCTCCCCTTTCTCCTTAACCCTGCTAATCCAGTAAGGAACACTGCAGAAGCCCACATTTGTCAACAGAGCTGTCAATCAATCATTGAAATCAAATAACTAATTCAAACTAAGCTTCTCTGAAAATTGACATCTGCACGACAACTAACTACAGTGACAGAGACCATGTTCGGGAAAACATGTATTTCAGTTTTCAAGTTTAACCCATGGTCCATCTGTTATGATGGAGGAGGCGGGCCTTATGACCTTTACTGTAGCGAGTCACCAAGGGAAGCTTTAAAAGCTCTGGCTTCACTCAGGATAACTGTCCATTGTATCACACAGTCTAAGGTTACACACCACGGGCAGTCAAGTATTTCTTAATAGCGTTATTAAAGGGGTATTCCACAATTTTTAAGGACTAAGATCAGTTAATACAGGGATTAGATGTCTAATGCCAGTGGTACCTACAAGTGAGACAACGATGGCTTGTTTCAGAATGTAAAGTATGCAAACTTTTGTATCAAATGAATGTGTTATATACTGTACTTCCATTTCTGTGTGAAAATAAGCAAGAAAAGGGCAAAGATGGGATGTTCCCAGCAGCCAACTTATCTGTGAATTAATCAAAAATGTAAATTAAAACTATTTATTTATCATAGTTAAACTCAGACGACAGCATCTACTGTTCAGTAATGTCAAACTGGTTTATTGAGTGTGGCTGACATTAGCAATTTTAGCACCAGGATCCTTTGGTCCTTCTTGCAGGTTAACATCTATATGCCTGTTCTTGTTATGCATTACCGTTGTTGAGAAGTTATAGGCTGTTCAACCAGACAGAGCCAAAAACTTTAAATTAAACTTCCTCTCAAATTTTTTGATCCAATCCTGCTAAGTCGCGCTGCGTTATGTGATGCCATCTTTCATCAGTTTCTTTGTTACATCCAGGTTGTAGAGCAGGGACAGTAGGCCCATTAACAGGGGCTACAGCTCAAGCTAGTAGTGGGTGGTTGTGTAACAGCTTAAGGCTGATTTATACGTATCAACAGCGTAGCCTACGCCAGATGTCCGCACAGCTCCTGTACCTATGCAGAGGCCTACGCACGTAGCTGATGTGCACCTCCTCCAAAATGTAACTACGCATAGAATCGACTTGGACTGCAAGCCCTGTGATTGGTCCGCTGGGCGGCATTGTATTTCCCGCATTTACAGCACTTCCGGGATCCCTGCTCATCAGCTGCACATCGGCCGTGTATTTCATCTCCTCCTCTCTATACTTCATGTAACCATGTCTGTATGATATACAGCAACATGTATCAGCTGTAGATTAACATAACACGGTCTGAATCACTGTGGAAAAGTAAACAGAGATCATAGCAGGGCCGGAAGCAGGCGACCAGTTATCACAGAGACCGCACAGCCCTCAAGCGTTTCGGCGGAGAACTGCTGCGCGACACGGACACACGACGCACAAGTATGTGGGGCTCATGTCAGTGTCAGCCCTGCTGTGGGCAACACAGAAGTATAAATCAGCCTTTAGACTAAACAATGACCAGCAACTGATATTCTGCTGCCAACTAGTGACACCGTTGACTTTAGCAAGCAATTTACTAGTTCGTAATCAATAAGATAATGACTTCTTTTAATGACAACATGTGATTAGATTATCAGGAAACTACATATAAATAAATGATTTTGGGAAAAATGTAATAGAAGCTAAATAAAAAAAAAAAAACTGATTATGCAGCGCCCCGACAATGTCATAGTGATGTCAGGGCTAAGTGGCTTGAAGACTACTTCTTAAAAATCATGATGTGCTAAAAAGAGGGAATAAGAAGTTTGAAAGACATTGACATCTATCAAGCAGGAAGGGTTTGTTGGGAATAATTGTGCTTTTGCTCCATGACCTTTGGTGAATGCTTTTTTAAATCCATCTCTCACAGGCCCCCTGCCATACTCTCTACAGAACCTCCATACAAGAACGCTGGATTAATTGTTTAACTCAACCTGACATGAGGGTATATGATATAGTGAAAGCATCTTACCACATCAAACCTGATATGCTCTGACACCAGTTGTTTACAATACCTTGCTTTATGTGACAAAATAGGTAAAGACATTGATTTTTCAAAGTGGAGACATTATTAAACTCAGTCGAGGCTTCTTGCTTGACTTGTTTGAATCTTAGCGGCACTTCCAGACGGCTGTGGGCGTGGACTCTGCAGATGTATGATTGATTTATAACTACGGGGACACAGATTGATGAGCAGACAGGTAGAGCAGCGGCTCTCTAAGAGGAGGAATATGCAGAGAGAATGTGGCTTATTGCTGCAACGTGGCTGTTTAAAGTGTCATTCAGGAGAGCGGTCAAGCCCAAACAAAACAGGTCAGGATATGACAGAGGCGAGGTTGAGGAGAGTCCCGCCCCTTAATGGATTTGATGGGGTAATTTAGAAACACTTGACCCGAGCGGGGCTACAGAAACACGTGGGCATGGTTCTGAGGCAGATTTTACAACATGCTAGAATTGATTCAAATATTATGCTTTCTAATGAGTGTGATGCAATGCAGTGTGATTGCAATTACGATGTCCTTCACCCACACTGCTGACTATGAAAAGTGGAAGCAGACCGAGAGCGCCGACTGATTTACATGCAGCAACAATATGAGCAATCACACAGACTTAATTGGACTTCAGAAGAGCACATCAAGGTTAGGATTGTCATTACTGACGTATTCCTACTGACAAATTAAGCTAACCTTAGCCTATGCAATGATCAACTGATGGTTGTGTTCCAATAGACTATTTTAATTACATTTCTGGATTTATTGTGTTAATGATATGTTTAATTATTGAGTCACTGGTTTTCATCACCATGTGGACTGACCTCACCAAGGAGACATCTTCCATCGAGCAGTCTGGGATTACTATGATGTATTATTAGTAGTCACATAATATCCCCTCATGTTGATTTCTCTTGCAGAGACATATCAAAATAACTTTATATTGTATTGTTTGACTCGGCACGCTAACTGATGTTATGCTTTCCTTACGAAGAAACACCTTGCCTTTGAAATGCAGCAGTAATTGCTTTTGGCACTGACATAAACAATTACGTATGAGCCATGTGAGGCAGCAGGTTTTTACGTGAAACAGAGCCAGGGTTTGCGCAATTAAAATTGGATTCAGGTGACGGTAGTTCAAGAATTTGAGTTGGCACAGATTTACCAAGGGCCTCCAGGCAAGACTAAATAACACAGAAACTCAACATGTGTGCATGCATTTTCAAAGAACAGAAAGTTATATATGGAATTTCTGCAAAAAAACAAAAAAAACAATGAGCGATGACTAAACCCTTCAGCTCCAGCAGGCCCTCTTCATCTGCAGTTTAATGGACCACCTGACAATTCAACACACTGCAGTACAGACTACAGTGCAAAGTGATTTATTGTTTCTTTGTGTCACATTTGATACACATAGCTAAACAATGTAACACAATGCATTATAATGGAAATGCTCATAGCTAGAACAAATAGAAAAATCTGAAACACATTACCAATCATTTCCTGGTGAATAAGATATTATTTCGAGTCACTGTACCAAGTCTTGAAGTGAGTAAGCCAACAGTTGAATACCACTGCAAAGATGATCAATCTTGTGTTTGCAGATATCTACAAAGGGCAGGTGCTCAATGGTGGTGACTTCCAATCAACATGTCTCTTACAAAGCATAAAGAGGCATTTACAGGAATGTGAGGGTCAATAAATTCACTCTGTGAGACGGAGCCACAAAGTGACATTTGAGTGTGTTTAAAGGAACACTCAGCTGAAGCAGTTAAAAATGGCATGGCTGATATTTACCAACACATAACATTGTGGCTCCTTTGGTAGGTCAGTTTTTTTTTACTAAGATTTGGAAAGACATTGAAGAGATGCTAATATTCTTTATATAGTCTGACCTTGATGTGCTCTAGGCTTCGGTTAGTGATGCTGCGTGGGTTTGGTTAAGTGAAACGCAAACAGAGCGCTCCAATCCTAGCTTGGGTCCGGAAGGACAGAGGCGGGGGAGTTAACTGTGTTCTGCTGGGAGAAAAAGCTGCAGGGCAACAGTGATTAATCCTCCATCCTCTCTCACTTTTTGTGTTTGTCCCTCTTCTTGTTTGAAGTAACTCAAGTTGAGAATCCATTGTTTCTCATTGCTGGGTCTAGTTTTATAAGATTGGTTATATCTCAACACTTTTCTGACCACAGGAAAGAGATTCCTACATTTTCACCGGTTAACCGGACTTACAGGCATTCATTACACACTTGTTCACAACAGGTGCCATTTTTTCTACTTTTGACTTTGAAAATTAAAGCTAAAAAAAAATTCTGCTCCAGCTCTCCAAAGCTGGTGGACTAGAAAAGCACAGTTGCATCAGAAAATGTCAAAAAGTTTATGACCCACATGTGTACACATTTGCCTTTGGCTGCTCCTGACATATAAAAACAAAAAACAGATGTCAAATATATTAGCATCATAATCATAGCCCATGACAGATGTAAACTACACAGACAAACCACCACACCAGGTTTAAAAGTGAGAACATTTTTAAGATATTTACAGAGTCCACATTTGGTTTGGCCGAAAAGGACGCATATGACTATATTTTATAACACATCCCGTGTTTTGGGAGTTCAAAAACTGCAGTGCTCTTTGGAAAAAGACCTTGATTTCCTTAGTGGCTCTTGACACTTTATATTACCTGCCTGAGGGGAGCGATACAAACTGTGAGAAAAGGGAATATGTCATCAGTTCTTGTCCTGATTTACGCTGGATGTGGGCTGCATACCAATTTATGAATTGAGTCACAGAGTGGGATGTTTCATTAGACAACCATATTTCAAGGGATACAGTATGCACTCCATCATCATCTGGACTGATGACATTAGATTTACAAATGGTTAATAATTTGTGTGAAAGGAACAAGCAACGTACTGTTAAATAAAAAATACTCTGGCATGGTTACAATTACAGAGCTGATAATTCTTGTAATATATTACATCGCATTAATTCTGCACTGTACACTGAACAGCCACTTGAATTTCTGAAGAGGAAATAAAAGCCCTGTCGCCTGCAGGGAGCAAACGTTGCGTCTTTTACCACACTGGGCCTCTCATATAAACACAGCATCATGGCTGACTGCTCATCATCTTTTCACCGGGCATGCCAACGAAGAGGTGCGCCCATGTGTGGACGCTTGCAAGTGGGGCGTGGGTTGGTGGGGATGTTGGGACTTGGGGAATGGAGGATGTCCCTTGAACCTATTAATAGATCTCTGACAAAGCACCTTGGGGAGATATCACACGCTCTGCTGGCCTCCTGCACAGAGAATCCTCTGAGTGGCTCTCCAGAGACAGCATTCCTAATGGACATGCAGGGAAACAACCATGATGAAGGGCATCATACCGACTTGGAAGAGAGGGAGCTTAGTGCAGTTCATGGAAAGTGTGAAGAGATGACTTTTTAGGAAGAAATAAGATATAAAAAAAAATATTTTAAAAAACAGCCCAGGTACTGCATGTACTCTGACTTCACATGACTTCAGCCCCTTTCGCTCATGAACTCCTGACATTTTCTAGATAATTTCAGGACATCTAGGTCTTGACATTTCGGATGTAGCCTTTCTCACTTGTACAACACAGCGTCAGTGTTGGACATGCTCTCATAGCTTGTAATACTTTGTTTGGTCTGGGTAGGGAATGGCTGGGTAGAGCATGCAGGAGGAGCAGGAGGAGCAGGAGGAGCAGGAGGAGCAGGAGGAGCAGGAGGAGCAGGAGGAGCAGGAGGAGCAGGAGGAGCAGGAGGAGCAGGAGGAGCAGGAGGAGCAGGAGCCTTTTCCCATTGTACGGTTTTGAAGCCAAAATATCCTGTTCCATAAAGCTAAATCTTGTACATTTTCTGCAGCCAGAATCTGTGCAGTAGGGAATTTGTGTGTTTCCATGGTAACAAGCTCAGCCCTACTGCGTACTGTCCCGAGGTCTCTCTACGGCAGCTGTCAATCAAAGCAACCCGGATGTAAAACCCTGTTTTTTAACCTCTGATAACTAACGAAAAAGAAACTTTTAGAAAAAAGAGGCCTTGAACACAAAGCAGTCAAATAATAACTACATATCACCACAGCATATGGATGTGAGAAACATTTGTACCACGTGTATTTATTTTTTTAAAGTTTGACCGTAGCCCCATTCAAATGAATAGGGGAGACAGAGTTTTTGACCTATACTGCAGCCAGCCACTAGGGGGAGCAGTTTTTGTGGCAACCTCACTTCAAGCCGAGCAAGATGACATCCATTTTATATACAGTCTATGGTTTATACTATTTTAACAAGACATTTCCGCTATACACTAGTAAGCAAAAAGTCTGAGTGGTCAGATTCAGGGATTTGTGCCAAAGGAGACTTCTCAGCCATGCTACAATCACTATGAGGATGCAACATGCCATGATTTGAGCGCTTGAATGCTAACTTAGCGGACGAGCATAAGCCCAATTATAATGCTAAAATGAATTTTCATCAGTAATAAGTTTCCCATATTCAACTTTTTGTGAATCTAGTTTAGTATGTTAGTGGCCAACATTTGCTAAATAATTAGAGACTGGTGGGAATATAACCAGTTTTGCAGAAATCAGGTTGTGAACCAAAGTGTTACACAAATTTGATGACAGTGCCGTATCATCCTGAACCCTGAATCTTAACTTCATGTTTGTGTAGAATGAAACTTTAGGTGGTTATTTAATCAGTGGTCCCTATAGTTTCAATAAGGTTTTATCCTCCTCCATATCCGCTCAGGGCTGTGTACTCTCTCCTCTTTTATTAGTTTTGTATACTAATGAATGCCAGAGCAACCATGAATCATGATTTGTACTTAAATATGCTGATGACTCTGTTATTGTGAGTGTTTAGCACGGCATGGAACAAGATCCTAGATGATTTTGTTAACTGGTGTGACCAATCCTTCCTCCAAATCAATGTGGCAAAGACCAAAGACTCCCTCCTTCTCCTTCTTCTGTCCCAGGCCCATGTTTGATTAAGGGTGAGTCAGTAGCAGTAGTACACCAACATAGATATCTGTGCATGGTTCTTGATGCAAAGGTTAAATTTAATGTAAACATAGATCTTTATTCATCAGCTGTTGGCTTTTTAAACAATCTGTAGCCACTGTGGTCTGTGGTGAGAGTGTATGGGTCTTGTGCTGTACTGTGTGTGGTGTATTGTTCGTATTGTATCTGTGTGTATGACTGTCTGCCAAACAAGTTACCCCACTTGGACATTCCAGTTCTACTCTATTCTACAATGATTAAGGTCTGTTCAAAAATTTTTGTTATTCCATGCAGTAGGCATCAAGACGTTTAATTAAAGAGAAAACTGGACCTGTTTATGTCACTGACAGTGCTGAGAAATTATTAAAGAGGAACTTTCAGTTTCTGTCAATTTTGGCGCCCCTTGTGGACAAAGTGGTGGCTTGTACCTATATTGACTTTTCCTTGCAAATGTGTAAGAAAAGTCAAAACAAACTCACAGTCAAACATATCAATCACTGGGAATATTTGCACAGGAATACACGTAAAGGGGGACATCTTCTGGGGACCATGAATTTATTAGGGATGGGCATTTCAAGCCAAAATACTGATCAATGATTATTGGCATCTATTGGACAATTACTCAAATAATCCCCCCCTCCATGAGGCCAATTATCGACGGGAGCCATATTGCTGCTGTAGATCGATTGTGATGTAAAGAGGCGGGCCTTGAGCCTCCTAACAAACAGCTACAGTGTTCCCGCCTGTCAATCAAGTCAGCTGTGCCTCTCATTGGAAGACTCAAATATCTTCGACTCCTGTACAGTGTGTGCTGATAGAGAAATGAGCTATCCAGACTACACTCGTCTTTTGTACCAGGCTGTAGACATGTTTATTTCTGCTGTAAAGTTCGGCTTTTTTTAATTGGTGTGTATGTGGTTTCCGGTACTTCCGGAGCCAGCCTCAAGCAGATCCTCGATGAACTTCCCTTTTTAGACTGGAGGTTGACGCTTGTTTAAGACGCTCTATAGCCACCGTCTACAACAAGGCACCACTAAAAATGATTAAAAATTGTAATTTAAAATGAGATTTTTACTAAGTGAACGGATATTTGAATATTCGAAAATCATTGCGGATCCCTAAAATTTATGTAAAAATGTATATGCCAACCCACCAAGTTCTTAAGAAGATACTTCAGTCCACACCAAAAGTCGTTAAAACTGAATTGAAATGCTTTTTCATTCAGGTTGAACACATAATGTGCTGTGCTTTTTCTACTACATGTTGTATGAAATTGAGATTTTAGCTCAGGCAGCTTAGTTACAGAGCAGAAAATGAAAAGGGAAATTGGTATTATAAAAAGAGGGAAAAAAGAAGGACAGCTAAAATACTTAACAAAGAAAACTGTAGTGAATTAGCCAGCAGGCTGTCAAACTGCTCTCTAATGATCTTAGGACGGATAACCCAACTAGATGTGAGTGAGTCAAGGACACCTTCATTAGCATTCTGATCCCTCTTCATCAATGTAGAACGTGTTGATGAGTTTGACCTGGGGCTGGTAGATGCCAATGATTTCCTTCATTTCTCAAGGAAAGAAGTCTCAAGTCTCTGGAGTCAGGGAAAGAAAGTTGCTGTATAGTGATCCATTATTAATACATCTAAGAGGATATTCCTGTTTTCAAGCTTGTATAGTGAGGTGAAGTTTGCAAAATTATGCCCACTTGGAATTCAATCAATAACTTATGGTTCTATCAATATCCTCTTGACTGAGTCCATCTTTTTTTTTTTTCCCTTTTCTGGTAAAATAAGAGTTGTCAGACAAAATTAAAAGGTATTAATGAACTATTTTAGTAATATTTAAAGAGACATACTGTTACTTTCTTTATCATGTGCCACATGAGGGGGCTGAATTGGGTGTTTTTGTTTTTTGATATAAAGTTAAAAGAGGACTCAGCCTTGAACTGCTCTTTAATGAACTGGTTAAAACTTAAACTCCCACTTAATACTCTCATAAATTCAAATAGACAACCATCTTCTCTCCATTTATGATCCATTAGAGGAGTTTACAACAGCAGTGACAAGAGACCAGAATATTGGCTCTAAATTGTACTATTAACACGTAACCATATTTATCTTTTCGTCTATAAAAATGTATCTGTTAACACTCTGTTGCAGCCAGACTTGAAACAATGGCCTTATCAATAAAAACGCAATAGTTTTATGAGACTAATAATTTTGTTGTAGGCTATGTTGATGGTGTTTAAGATGGAAGAATTAAAAGTGTCAGTCTAGTGTTTGGGACTGATTGGGCGTTAATTTGATGCAATAAGGACAGCCTCTAATAAATCATCCATTTTATTATCCTTGTAAAGCAGCTCAGGAAGTGGCCTTGTAAACTCTGAGCTTGGATTCAGGGCCCTGACCATCTGGCCTGAGTGTCTTGCCTGTCAGCTCAGCAGAAACCTGGGGATAACTAGGAGCAATCAGAGGGCACAGAGCCACGGACTGCCACTGAGGCTTACACCATGCATGCGACTTTTAGCGAGACAGGTGTACACGCTAGCAGGCACCAGCTGGTGATCATGGAAATTGTTTGCTGTAATGGTAGAGGTATGCTAATTGCCTATATCCCTCCTCTTCTTGTGGTGCCATCACCCATCATCTTCTGTTACTGTGCATGATGTCTGTAACTTTAAAGCCATCAATGTGGTTTTATGTGGACACAGAAGCATAATAGTGCGTCAATGAAGTGATGAATTCAGATTTCATACCGAAGCAATTATGAACTGAAGATTGCTTGAATCAAAGCACAGCATACACTGGAGCACTCCAATCAGCCTGATTGGCTCTCACAATTATTAAGCAGAGGCCCAGTGCTTTATTTTGCATTAACACAGGGTCTTAAAATAGAAAACTGTGGTTTGCTTTTGTTAAACTATCTGAGTTCCTGGTGACAGATGCTGATATCTGCTGTTTGTTGTGACAGGCTGGAGAAGATGATATTGTAGCAACAAAAAATTAGCTTAAAATCTGGAAAATAAGTAGCACCTGTATAAAGTCTGTTTTGTGCAAGGACTAACCTCCGGTCTCAGGATTTCAAGCCAATGCAAAGCGCAAAAAACTGCAGTTCCTTTAGTGGCCACTTGAGGTCGGCTCCAAAAGCACATGCAGCCACTAATGGCTCGTTTCCACCAAGCGGTCTGGTACATCAGTACAGTTTGGTACGGGTTGGATCGGTAACGCCTGATCCTGTTTGCGTTTCCACAGCCAACCGTGCCCTACTTGGTGGGTGGCGTGTAAGCCGGATGCCGATAGCTGCTTCAGCTACGTAATAGCGTGACGTCATGGCAGCGCGACACAGTGTACCCCGCTAATAAATGCAACGAAAAAGAAAAACGCGATACAGAGGAAAGACTGCACCTCCACGGTCGACCATGGAAAGCTGTTTCTTGATGCCATATTCGAAACAAAAAAAGTTATCTTCCCAAAGTAAACTGGAGATTTAAACATGGCGGAGTTATGTGTTGTGCTTTATTACCGCTGTGATGATTCTTTCAACCAATCAACAGACTGCAGTGTTTCTAGCTTCACCTTCTGGGGTCAGATCGGTATGTCTGGCACCCCAACAGAAGGGTACCAAAAAGTGGTACTTTATGGCTCGTTAATTTGGGGACCTGTCCCGGTTTTAGTCAATGGAAACACCACAAAATGCGCGCCGTACCGAGACGAACTGAACTGAACCACTTGGTGGAAACGGGGCTATACACACCCATTCGAAAAAGCCCATTCACAAAATAAACATGTTTACAGCCTGGTATAAAAACAGTTTGGTTCTGAGCAGCTCATTTATCTACCTGTACACACTTTAAGGAGGTGGGTTATGTTTTAACTCAACTGCTAGATAGAAGATATTAAAGTTACAAGTTCTGTATAAAAAAGGGACTAGCTGACTTGACTGACAAGCTGGCACACTGTAGCTGATATCAAAGATGGCTAAAGGCCTGTATCAACTCCACTTTTTGCCTCTAGTTAGGTTGACCTAAAGCTTGGTTGATTAGCTTTTCCAATATAACAACTACTGTCAGTGCTTCAGAAACCAATGGGTGACATCTAGGGATGTAAACAATTAATTGAGTATCGATTCTCGGGAGAAAGTGCATTCGGCATTGTTTTTGTAATGGAAAACGTCTACATTTTTCGATCACAGAAAATACTTAAAATTGAAATCCCAAGAGAGATCACAAGAGACTTTGAGCATGTATTATACAGTTGATGGTTTTAGAGGGTCTTCCAGGCGGTAAAAAACCTTTTAAATGTCCTCCTGAAAGACTGCAATCGTTATTTGAGTTATTCTTTTTACCAGTAATGATATCGATATTACAGATGGAGTTTAACTTCCTAATATGAATGCTAATGAGCTTGAAATAATTATCAAAACTACTGATGCCCAGATCTCAAAGCAAATAAGCAAATTAAATTAAAAACAAGCATATTTGTCCTCTCTCACATTGATGGAGTTGGGGTAAGGGCACTTGTAAATAGTGCACAACATCCCTTTAAGGTACATTTAGAAGCAACAAAAAAAATGGCAATCATGCAATTAATCTGGATTAAAAAATGTTATGGTTTGACAGCCCTAGAAAGAATATATTAACCTTAGAAACATACCAACTGTGTAATAGAATTGTGCCCTCATTGAACGGCAGAAGTTACACCACAGAAAGCAAAAGACTTCAATCTGACGTGTTAACATTTCCACAAGGCAATGTTGATATCTTTCAATGACAAGAAAAAGGTCAGACATGAGAGCACAAAGTGATACTTGATCAGTTCATATTTGAGTCCAAATGGATGGTTATGCCAAATTTGATGCTGTATCCTCTTAAAATCCCTGATATATCTGGGTTTCAAGAAGAGAAATGCAAATAATTCCGTGTCTTTCGTCTCATCGTCTTAATATCACAGTGAAGTTGACTCTGACATTTTACTTACAAAACTCATCGCCACAGTGGTCTTCAACTCTGACCTTTGATTACCAAAATTGTATCAGTACATTTCTGAGGCCAAGTGGATGTTTAGCCAAATATGATACAGTATCTCACAAAAGTGAGTACACCCCTCACATTTCTTCAAAAGCGCAAGAAAGCCCACAAACAGTTTGCTAAAGACAGCAGACTAAGGACATGGATTACTGGAACCATGTCTTGTGGTCTGATGAGACCAAGATAAACTTATTTGGCTCAGGTGATGTCTAGCATGTGTGGTGGCAACAAGCTGAGGAGTACAAAGACAAGTGTGTCTTGCCTACAGTCAAGCATGGTGGGAGTGTCATGGTCTGGGGCTGCATGGGTGCTGCCGGTACTGGGGAGCTACAGTTCATTGAGGGAACCATGAATGCCAACATGTACTGTGACATACTGAAGCAGAGCATGATCCCCTCCCTTCAGAAAACTGGGCCACAGGGCAGTATTCCAACATGACCCCCCAAACACACCTCCAAGATGGCCCCTGCCTTGCTAAAGAAGCTGAGGGTAAAGGTGATGGAGTGGCCAAGCATGTCTCCAGACCTAAACCCTATTGAGCATCTGTGGGGCCTCCTCAAATGGAAGGTGGAGGAGCGCTAGGTCTCTAACATCCATCAGCTCTGTGATGTCGTCATGGAGGAGTGGAAGAGGATTCCAGTGGCAACCTTTGAAGCTCTGGTGTACTCCATGCCCAAGAGGGTTAAGGCAGTGCTAGAAAATAGTGGTGGCCACAAAATATCGACACTTTCGGCCCAATTTGGACATTTCACTGAGGGGTGTACTCACTTTAGTTGCTGGTGGTTTAGACACTAATGGCTGTATGTTGAGTTATTTTGAGGGGACAGTAAATTTACACTGTTATACAAGCTACTATATATACTCCCCAAGATCTCCTGAGACAGAGCATTCACAAGAATGGGAAAGTTGGCCAGAGACATACAGAAAAAAGCCTCTTGCATTGCTTTTAACATAAGGACCCATGAAACAGAATTTGCGGTATAGCTATGTTGAGCAAAAAGCTGTTTCCAATACTAATTTGACATTCTAGTCTCATACACACAGCTCTTGGAACAGCCCTTATAAGAAGTTTGTATTTATCATAACCATGTGGAGAATATGTCTGTTTGTCCCCTCATTGTCATTTTGTCCTTTACAATACAAGGATATACAGTGTGAATCAGAAAGGGCACATCTTGCAGTTGGCCAAGAGACAGACTGCTCTCTGCTTGCATGACTCCAAATTTAAACATGAATAATTCAAATCTGCTCAAGGAGATTTAAGAAATACAGATGTGACTTTTCAAAGAGGCCATTCTGTCTGTTTTCATGTCTTAAAAGATCTTTGTCATAAGAATGGATTCCCTGTGATGGAAACACAATGCTGGTTTTGGCTTCAATAATAAATAAAAACGATCTAACTCTGTGTCTCCAGAAGCTGCCGAAGCATCAGCTCCTGTACATGCTGTGGTTGAGTATAAATACAATCTGTACTCTATCAGTCAACCCCCGCAGCCTCGACCAACACAGCTCAGGTTGTGCTGAGCATCTCTGGGCCGTGAGCCAGAGCTCTCCAGACACAACAATGACAGACAGCTCAAAACAATGCCACCCTGCACGGCAGCTGCCGTACACTGGCCAGATCTCATAGAGGAGTCAAAGACCATTAGATTTCATTTCCAGCACCTTGAGGATATAAGTGAAGGAAGACAATGACAAAATGTTGGCTTACAGTAAATCAGAGTGCTCTCTAATAGGAGTGAATCACAGGGTAAGTCATGATACAATACAATACCTGATACATGGCTCGTGGTACTGATAAAATCAAGAAACAGCTGTACTGGATACATGATTAATTGCAAGACAATAATAGTTATGTTTTAAAATATCTGATTGACTGAAATACAAAAGGCCTCTTAAAGGCGAAGTGCAAGGTCAATGTTATTAACACCTCTGCAAGGAGTCATGAATAGGGGTGGGAATCAAAAACCGGATCCGACTTAGAACCAGTTCCAATTGATCAATTCCATCGGAATTGTCCACCTCAAATGTTATCGATTCTTCTTAACGATTCATTTCCCAGCACGACGTCACGTCACGGTGCGTTGCATTACGTTACACACTCTGCGACGCAGAACTCCTTCAACAACCAGGAAACATGGAGAGGAAAATCGTTTTTCCAGTATCGAGAATGAGGTTAACCTATTGTTCAGTATGTTCAAGTTGAATATGTTCATGTTCAGTCTTGCACAGACATAATTTTGGATAAAATAAAATCGCTCCTTTTGGTGTGGAAGACAGTGTAGAACTACTTTCTTTCCCCTCAAAAAAGTACTCAGGAATCGTTAGGAGAATTGATAAGGAATTGGATTGATAAAATTTCATCAATGTCAATGCCATTGTCGATTCTGCTTATCAAGTTCCACCCCTAGTGATGAAGTAGTAAAGTTGTGATTCTAATTGAAAAGGGAAATATTTGATCTTTTCTATGTTTTATGCTAAATGAAAACATCAGTACTTGAAGCCACCAATCTGACTCTTAACAGTGGGGAAAGGCTGATACAAACACTGGGATGCGTTAGGGACATCCACTAAATTAAGAACACGGTATGTGATACAGTAAAAACTGATAAATGTGTGAGACAAGACTCCTCTGTGGCTTCCAATCTGCTCTAATAAGATGCTCAATATATATTATCTCTTACTTATTGAAGAAACAATCAAAATAGTATTTGAAACCTGACAGCATTAAGTGAAATTTGCTGCAGCAGGTATCATAGACCTGTTGTGTTTACAGGGGAGATCTACTGAGCCACTCACTGAATGTAATTAATGTCGTAGTGGGAGGCTAATTTCTCTAATCTGAGTTTAGAGTTGATGCCAGAAGGTACTCACGTGTCCATTTTTCTTAGTCTATGGAAACAGTGGCATGCCCATCCCGATTACTGAATCAATTTTTCATGCAGTCCATAACAGAAATACTGCATGTGAAGCACTTTTTGATATTAACTGCTCTGGGCCATCAAATCTGATCAACTTCGTGGCTCCAAGTCTGAAGTGAAGTCGTGGGCAGTGCAGTCCTATTTTTAGTTCGGCTTTGGTGAGTTCGAGTCAGGTCGTACCTTCAGTCGAGACACAAGCCCCGCTGTCAGTTAATAAAGCCTAGGATGTCACATATACAGCTCTGGTCTCAATTACACAGTAAGTAGATGCAGAAACAAAAGAAAGAGCAGAAGAGGATTTGATGACCTGTCTGAAAGATTGACCAGCTGAATGACTGCTGTGGTTGTAGCTGTCTGTCCTCCTATAATGGAGCTTATGCAGGGGTGTCTTACTATCATAGACCTATAAGTCTTTCCTACACCCTGAATTATCATGGTAATAAAGCAATTAAAATGTAAAATAGTGGAATTTAATCATAGATGTGTGAGGCAATGTAGACTGCAATGTCAGAAGTAATGTGTCTAGATTAAGCACGCGACAGCCCTCAGGTCATGAGCCAAAATCAGTCTCACTTTCCCTCAGCTCTCTCTCTCTCTCCTCCTCTCGTCTCTCTTTTTCAGTAATGTGTTGAAACAGAGTCAATTGATGAAGATCTTCCAGCCCAGGGGCTTCAATTGTGCCCATAGATTATTCTTCCTAACCCCTGGTCAATATGTAGTTAATCCAGCATGAAATTATATTTTGTTCAAGATGAAAAAAGAGAGCGCTTGTCATCATTTTTGAATGTTTGTGCCATCAAAATGTAAGGCTTTATAGATAAATACTTGCTCACAGCGGGGTTGGGTTTACTTTATTTCATAGCTGTCACAAGGCATTATGCAGCCTTCCGTCACCACGACAGATATGTTAAAGCCAATGGATCAACAGTAGCTAACATTTGGGGCAACACACCCTCCTTCAGTCACATCTATTTGACTGAAAATATTAACTTGGCTACATCTTATGTTAAGTGTTTTATCCGTAATGTTACTATTACTAATGCAGGAAGAAGCGGTTGTCCTTGGCTGGTTGTCTGGACCTCCATAAGGGCTGCATGATATATTGTTTCAGAAGTGACACGGGAATATGATCTGTGGTAATAAGGGGTGGGTGATTGGCAGTGGTGGACAGTAACAAAGTAAATTTACTTGAGTACTGTACTTAAGTACATTTTTGGAGTATCTGTACTTTACTTGAGTATTATTTTTTGGGGATACTTATGACTTTTACTCAACTGCATCCAGAAGACAATTATTGTACTTTTTACTCCACTACATTTCTATCAATGCTCGAGTTACTCACTACTTTTGCTTTGAAGTCAACTCATGAATTCCCTTCTCTTTTCTGAAATCTGATCCCAAAGACATTAAAATGTGTTTGTGTAGTTCTGTTTGTCTCAGTGGTTTAGTCGTACCTATATATTGTTCGTCTCCACAGTTGAGGAGCAAACACAGAGCAGATTTAACTCAGATCAGGCAGTTCATTTAGAGGTGGTAATGATGGCTATAATTCTCCACCTGAGCACCCATGGCCATATCTTCAGCCCGTGTTAGAAGTTTTTGAAATGAAGAATGATACGTATCATTTGAAATGTTCTCCCTGTTTCCCACTCTGCCCAAACATACAAAAATCCACTGTCCAACCTGAAAAAGCGTGTTGAGCTACGTAACGTTTGTTTCATTCCAGATGAACATTTCAAACTAAGTCGTCTGTGCTTGGAGTAACTAGTTTCTGTTTTTATTCCATGGTATAGTTTTTAAAGATTTCAAGTAATGGTTTCTAGATAAGCATAATGTAACAGAATGTACTCCTATGTAGTCTTGACTGCACTCATGCTTTGTGAAAATACAAAGTTTTGAGATATTTTAAAAAGTACATTGAATACTGAAGTATTTTTAAAAGCAAGCACTTCAGTACTTTAACTCAAGTAATAATCTGACAGAGCAACTTTCACTTGTATTGGAGTAATATTTGACCTGGAGGATCTATACTTCTATACTAATGAAGCTGTGTACTTTGTCCCCCACTGGTGATTTGCAATACCATACAGTATGATATGGCATGCTTTAGGCACAATAACCATCCAGGTTGTTTCCAGTCAGCTTCAACCCCTCTGTAGCCTAAAGTACAACTTCTGCCATATGAGCACCGGGGTAAGTCTAGTCCCTCATGTTAGCGTGTAGCACAGAGCAATGCATTCTCCACTTGTTGTCAATAAAACGGGCAGTAATAGTCACACAGACCTCTACTCATGGCTTGTGAAGTCCACCTATCCCAGGTGATTGCAACTCTCTGCAGACTCAAGTGCATCCTCCACCATTCCTCTCGTCTCAGCATAAAGAGCTGGAATAGCCTTCCTTTTTTCCGTCTTTCTTCTTTGTGGTTTTGAAAGTGTGTAGTGTGTCTCTTCACTTCTGTCACCATTGTCAGACATCATCCCACTGTCTTCCTCTTCTATTATGTCACTGTCAGTGTCTCCTTCAGCCACTTAACTTTAGCTCACTTTACTTTCATTCATGTCATTAGTGCAGCCATAAGAAGTCATGAAGTAGTGATGCATTGAGTCAAATTGGAAGAGTAATCTTTTTGGAGTGACAAATTTTTCAATTAGAATATCCATATTTGGCGCTGGTGTATCAATGATTATATCACACAAGCCAGGACAACAATACATCGTTGTATATTAATATTGATGTTTTGTCCCACAAATAATAGTAATCATTTAGTAAGGTAATAATGCTTAAAAATTTTCACTGCTTCATACAAGAGAGTCATTTGCGATGGTCCACCATGTAATTTATTTTAGGGCTGATATGTTTTAATGTGTAATAGCTTGCTTTATGCATTCAGAGTCTGTGTCCCCTGCCAGTTAAATGTAGACTGTAGCAACACAAAGACCTTTAACGGGTTGTTATCCTACCCTGGAACATTTTCTTTCAGTGGATAAACCTGCACCATATGTACGCGGGAGCATCATGTGAATTACATGACAACCTTTAAACAAGCACATCCCTACTTGCAAAGTCAAATGTTTATTTGTTCAGTTAAATAAAAATTGTGTTGCTCGAACAGTTTTCTCTCTACTTATGTGTCTCTTGATGTGAGTGTTAGAGACATTGTCAGGGGGCAAAACCAACTGTGTGATAAAAGGAAAAGAGAGGTTTTGATTTGTTATAGTGCAAAAAAACTCAAAGCTTAATGATTGCATTGGTCTCATGACTAGTCAAACAAGACAACTGCCAATTTTACTCATTACAGTAAGTTAAGTCCTTATTTTTGGCTTGTGATATCTTGACATTATATTAATATCTGGACTTGTCAGGCTAAAGGGGCTTATAGAAATGCAATGACATTCTGATTAGTAGAAAACTGACTTTGATACTGCCTGTAATTACTGCTATTTCATCTAAATTCCATTTGTAACATTGTATATATCTAAATTGTATTCTATCTTTATTTATCTATTATTTTTACTTATTTTACTTATTGAAACTTCTTCTTGCTTGTACTTATGTCTGGGTTGCTGTAACAACTGAATCCCCCCCCCCCCCCCCCCCCCCCCCCCCCTGGGGATCAATAAAGTAATATCTTATCTTATCTTATCTTGAGTCTCAAGCAATTAAAAAGTATGATTGTTTATTGAAATTCTAATAATATTTACATAATCACAATGCATTTGTTTGGTATATGTTCCTGCACTTGTTTTCAATATACAGAGTAGAAAGAAAGGATATTGCAGTGTCACTTTCCTCTAACATTGTGCAGCCCCAAAATGCTTCCACCAAATATTCTTTCAAACTTTAATCAGAAAAACCCAGAAAAAGCATTAATATGATTTTCCTTTGCAAACGATAAATACGAGCTCTCTTTGATTTGGGCAGACATGATATACGACACCTATCTTTAAGTAAATGCAGTATATCAGCGGAGTAAAACAAGTAACACAATAAAGTTTGTCTGTCCTCAGAGTTTTAACCTGGGTTTTGCAGTCTGCACAGGTTATCTGATAAGCACCAGAAAACAGCCTGCAGAAGCCCGCCTTCTGCTTTATCATTCTGTCAAACACAACAAACCCACAACACAAACTGGCCAGAGACAGGAGAACAACACGGGCTCCTCGGTGCTTATTGTAATCCTTTGCCTTTTAATAACTAACAACCACAGTCTGCACATCCATTCTAAAGTCTTCCAGCAATCTTGCTGGTGACACAGCACAATAGTGAAGTGGCAGGTGATAAATGGCTGGACCTTACAGGACCATACAGTATTACCGTCTCACTGTGCTTTTGGCGAAGCCTGCACAAACCTGAGGCGCTGTGGCTTTTTTTTATGTTCCAGGGTTGAGATGAATGTTAATAAACAGGCTCACCTGAGCACAGTCACCAATCCTGTTTAACATGGAGTGATTAGGGAAAGCTTAGCTGGTTAAGCCTAATCCTCAGCGTTGTAATCCTCACTGTATTTCAACATATCAAACATTTAATTTCCCCCGTAGTGTAAAAATGTCGTGAAGCAACAGAATATTTGCTTTAAATCATATTTAAAGGAGGGGATTCATATTGTCACTGCCAATGTTGGCATGAAAAGCTTGCAGGCAGAAAACTGCATGTGCTTTATGTCATGTCCTTTTAACAGCCCCATGAATTCACATGGACTTTATATATTTAACTTTTTTTTAGTCATCTCTGCTGTTTTAGTACAGGGGCAAAGTAAAGCAAATGAATCCACATCAATAAGTCATTACAGTGTTTCTTTGCCTACACTACAAAGTCCCTGAAGAACAATAAACAAGAAGAAACATTTCAGTAAATGGCTGGGAATAGTATAAGAGGTGAAGAGAATTCACTTCAATTTAACATTACATAGAATTGCTGTTAGCATCTCTTGTCTCTTAAATCAAGTGTAAGAAACTTGCATTCAGAGTAAGCTCTGCTGCAAGTAGAAAGTTGTACTGAGTTGACTGGACTGTGACTATTCAAACACAGTGTCACTCTCATCTCCAAACAGCCGGTAAAAAGCCTGATCCTGCTGCTTTTCAACTTTCCATCCAGGAGTTCTGAAAAAGGCCAACGTAATGAACAAGCAATCACAGTTTAATGGGTCGACCGACCCTCCTGGCTTGAACTCAAAACTTCAGAAACAAAAATTTTACTGCCAATCACACATTACTGGAACAGATGGCTTGTTCTGAAATAAAAAAAAAGCCATTTAATAGTTCAAAAGCAGAATTAACTGAGTCTGGGGAAATCTTTTGCATGGAGTGACCCTGCAGAAGCAGAGAAAGTCAAAACAGAGACAAAAAAACTGTTAAACTATTGCATCAGGAGGGACAGATGATATTTCTTTTACACTGCTTTGACTAAAAGTTGGAACTTCATAATGTATTTGTAGGCTGTGTGGGTATGAAGGACATTGAGGTTTTCAGCATGCTTATTTGAACTGTAATACAAATGATTTTTAATCCTGCATTTCCTCTTTATTTTCAACCAAACGCCTTTGTCTTAACTCCTTCCCACTTCATCCTTTGTCTCTGCTTAGTTTGGGAAGCTGTTTTTGTGAATCTTACTGTCTCACCCACTGTAAAATAATCACAGCCAATGTCCTTTTTAGTCTCTATATTCCATTCAGGTTTGTTTATGCCCAGACCACAACCCTTATGACCCTGTAGCACATACCCTGCTATGATATACAATTTCTTAAAGCCAACTGTGCTTACAGAGCAGCATTTATTCCCCACTTCATTAAGAGAACAGTGTTCACTCTTAGTGGCTGTCTGCGGCTGCACATCTGTTTAGATGAGCTTATATAAGCGTGATTGTTCGAAGCACGTCTTCAAGTACAAACTGAAAGTCAACCCAATAAATCAAATTACAATGGCTTCACTCTAATTAATCTGTCTTGGAAAGAAGTTAAAAAGCTTATGGCAACATACATGTCAGGCTATATTTCCAATCTTTTTTTGTCAGAGCTGATTAGTTCACCTCACGTCCCACACTGCCAAGGGAGGCCATCTTTCATTGTCTTTGATTCTGCGATCTGAGCTTTGAAGATAGAGATCAGTAATAGACCAACACGCTATACATACCACATTCTTCAACTCTTATCAGAGGGAGAGTGTGCCATAGTAAATCTGGAATACATTTCAAAGAAATTACATCCCACAGTATAACCTTTCAAGAAATTAAGTCATGTTAAGTATATGGTTGGTATTCCCAAAGTGTATCCAGCCTAGGTTTGAATTCACCCTGGATTAATGTGGATGAATACTAAGGTGGGTCTGCCTTCTGTGTCCAGATACTAGAGGGCTACTTATAGTTAGAGGAAGATCATTTAAGTAGCTGACAGACACACACTGGTTGAACTGAGACAAATGGAGTTAACTCTGAGGGACTGTGATAGTCTGTTAATTTTTAAAGTAAGGAAGGAGGGAGGGCGACTGCAATTAGAGGACAGTAAGAGTGATGGGACTGTCATTTTAATATGAAGGGCAACAGCCGAACCCAGGAAGCCAGTAATACATATTCTTCAAACATGAAGCTAATACTGAAGGCCAACATAGCCTTTCTTTTTTTCATTAGCCAGTGCAAGAACCAATTATGAATTGTATTTAATGTAGCTATAATTGGATGCACGATATATCTGTCAACGGCCCGATGAAAGGAATATTTCATTATTCCATAATAACATTTTTTCATAAAAACAACCAATAAAAGTTGTTTTCATTTGCTTATTATCAAGGCTTCACATTTTGACACAGTAGGCGGTATGTAATTTGCTATTGCATACAGAGAAGAACAAAAAGCTAAGCAAAAACAAGCTAACAATAGGCTAAAAATGGCGCCACTGGTGTGGATGTTTTCATTCTTTCAGAAGATAACATAATTGTATCTTGAAAAACATGTGCCACAAGTATTCAGAGAGATGAAAAAAGGATCTGTAGTTTTAAAGCGACAAATCTGTCATCGCAATTAAGATGTTTTGAAGAAATACAAAGTAGCATTAGTTACAGCTAATGCCAATAGTGCTGATTTCAGATTTAAGACTGAACAGGTCAGTTAATGGCAAGGCAAGTTTATTTATAAAGCACCATTCATATAAAGAGCAATTCAAAGTGCTTTATAGAGTTAAAAACAAAAACCTTAAAAGTTACAATCAACAAAAACATACAGCAAACACTTCAAAATGTTATATGCAGCTAGTTATGTTTGGTCTACTCTCTCTCTCTCTCTCTCTCTCTCTCTCTCTCTCTGTACTTATGTACACAGAGAGTGTATGTAACTTAACATACATAGTAAACAGTGTGTGGTCTTATAATTTTTTTTTTTTTTTTTTAAACATATCTTTATTGATCATTGTACAGTCAATATGCATACAGAGATATAGAAAAATTTTCAATTTTTATCACCCTCCCAACCACACAAAACACAAATACTCCCAACCAGGTTGAAGGTCACAGCACAGTCCCAGTTAACAGGCAGGATGAGACATCATAAGTAACAAGAGAAAAAAAAAAAAAAAAAAAAAAACCATCAATTTAGCAGATATACAAATGAGATGGAGGAATAAACACAAACACAATAGTATATATCAAAAAGAGAAAGAAGAGAGAAAAAAATAAAATAATAATAATAATAAAATAAAATCAATAATAATAAAAAACACAGACAACAAGACCATCTAGCGGCACTCAGAGACTATTACTTGGTCTGGGGAGGACCTTCCAGAATATGTTAGCTATCCTTGGTCCCACGTATTCAAGGAATGGAGTCCATACAAGATAAAAAACACCAATTTTGCCCCTCGACCAATAAGTCAGATACTCCATGGGTAGAAGATCAAATACAACTTTATGCCACTCTAAAATAGTTGGTGGTTTATTTGAGATCCATTTCAGCAGTATGCTCTTACGTGCAGCGTAAGTTAACACGTTCAGCAATTTTTTACTATGAATCCCCTTGACTTGAGGGTGTGATGTTCCCAATAGGAAACAGGCAGGGTCAGAATCCAGCTCTTTGTTGAAGATCAAACTTAGTTTCAAGACTATATTCGCCCAGAAATCCTGTATATGTACACAAGTCAAAATCATGTGTAAAAAACTTCCAACCTCTTTGTTACACTTTATACACAATGCCGACTTATCAGGGTTCATCTTATGTCTGAGTTGAGGTGAAATCTGAAGGCGATGCAGCAATCTGAACTGTAATTCTTTAGCCCTATTACATATAGATATGTTACTTGCCGACTTCCATATATTAGCCTCTGTAGCCTCATCAAACTCTAGTCCAAGATCATGAGCCCATGTCTGCAAAATAGTATCTTGTACTTTACAGGATATGTTAAGTGCTTCATAGCATCGCCTCACTATAAACCTATTACCATCTGTGTTATAAAGTAGTTTCTCAGTTGGTGATCTTTCAAGTACAAATCTACAACCAGCTGTGTTCTGAATGAAATGTCTAACCTGTAGGAACCTAAAGAAATGTGTTGAAGGTAGTCTATATTTTAACCTCAGTTGGTCAAATGACATCATAATGTCTCCTTCAAACAGATCTGTCAAAATTTTAATGCCTGCCTTTTCCCAAACAGAGAACCCACTATCTGTCAGGCCTGGGACAAAATCTATGTTGTCTCTCATTGGAGTAATTGGTGATAGAACATCAGTTCTACGTTCCCATTTCCTAATCATGTCCCATGCTTTAAGTGTAGATTTAATGAGAAAGTTACCATCTGCGATGTCCAGTTGCTTCCGATTTAAAATAAAAGGTAGACTGGCCAGTGTCAAAGGTTTGCCCAGATTGAAGGATTCAATATCTAACCAGACAGACGTTGGATCATTTTGTACCCAGTCTACTAAGTATCGAAATTGACAAGCTAGCTGGTATAGTTTAATATTGGGGACTCCCAGCCCTCCTTTATCTAGTGGCAGTTGCAGTTTTGGAAGTTTAAGCCGTGGTCTTTTACGGTTCCAAATAAAAGTTCTAAACCAACTATTAACTGCCTTAATGGTGTTATTATTTAGCATAATAGGAATCATTTGGAATTTATAAATAAGCCGTGGCAAGATATTCATCTTAATCAGAGAGATCCTTCCCAACATTGAAAGAGGTAAAGAGGCCCATCTTTCTAAGTCATCATGGATACGTTTCAACAGAGGATGGAAGTTGGTTTTGTACATATTCTGAAGCACAGGAGTAACAAATATACCTAGGTATACAAAGCCCTGCATTGCCCATCGGAAGGGCGAGATTCCAAGGGTTAGGTTGTGGCGTACTTGACCTAGTGGAAGTGCCTCTGACTTATTAAAATTTATTTTATATCCAGAGAATTTGCTGAATTGATTAATTACATTAAGGACTGAAGGGATAGAGATCTCTGGTCGAGTGATAAAGAGTAAAACATCGTCTGCATACAATGAGATTCTATGTTCTCTTTGGTTAATATTTATACCGTAAATGTTAGGGTAAGTTCTTATAGCTTCTGCAAGTGGTTCAATTGCAATTGCAAACAGCAAGGGTGACAGTGGGCATCCCTGCCGTGTTCCTCTCCGGAGATCAAAATATGGAGAACATTTCCCATTTGTAAGTACAGCCCCACGTGGGTTGTGATAAAGCAATTTGACCCAATCAATAAAATTTTCACCCAAGCCAAATTTTTTAAGTGTGAAAAACAAAAAATCCCATTCTATGCGATCAAACGCCTTTTCGGCATCCAGTGAAACTACCATAGCTTTAAGATTATTATGCTGAGACAGTTGAATAATATTAAGTAGCCTTCTAACATTATTGCAAGAATTCCTTCCAGTAATAAACCCTGTTTGGTCATTATTAATAATATGTGGGAGGACCCGCTCTAGCCTCAGGGCTAGTATTTTAGCTAAAATTTTGAAGTCTGAGTTTAACAGACTAATAGGCCTGTATGAAGAGCACTCATCGCCTGGCTTATCTTTCTTGAGAATCAAGCTAATATTTGCTTCTGTGAGTGTCTTTGGAAGAGACCCTGTGTCAAGGGAGTGGTTTAACATATTAAGTAGAGGCTTCAACATCAGTGACTTAAACTGTTTATAAAATTCTGAACTTAGGCCGTCCGGGCCTGCGGCTTTCCCTGATTGTAAAATGCCAACAGCTTCAGTTACTTCCTCTAATGATATTGGCTTATTCAAATCTGCTATTTGTTTTTCGTTAGGTTTGGGGAGAGTTAAGTTAGAGAAAAAATGCTCCATCAGCCTCTCACTATTAGGTGACTGCTCACTTGTATACAACCTTTCATAAAATTCAGCGAACGTTTTATTTATGCCACTGCTGTCTAATTTTATCTGGCCTGAGGAGTCCTTAACTGAGGAGATGTGCTGAGCATCAGCCCTTCTTTTCACCAGATTGGCCAGATACTTGCTGGGTTTATTGCCAAATTCGTATAATTTTTGCTTCGTAAATCTTAAGCTCTGCTCTGCCTTCTTAGTGAGCAGAGAGTTAAGTGTTGCTCTTGTGGCCAGAATGGCTTTGAGATTAACCTCAGTTGGATCCTGATTATAAGTTCTTTCTAATTCAGACAGTTGTAACTCTAACTTTTGTTGTTCTTCCTGACATTTTCTTTTTGTGCTTTTCTCATAGGAAATAATAAGACCACGTGAATATGCCTTGCACGTCTCCCATAGGAGGGAGGGCGATGTTTCGGGTGCATTATTTATAGAATAAAATATCTGAAACTCAGTTTGAAAATATGAGACAAAGTTAGAGTCTTTTAACAGATTAGCATTAAACCGCCAACTTTTTGAGCGTTGATGGACCTCTCCATGAAAAAATTTCAAATAGACAGGGGCGTGGTCTGATATTGAAATACTTCCGATAACACAAGACTGGACAGACTGTAACATTGTTTTTGGCACAAACATATAGTCTAATCTGGAGCTACTTTTATGAACCCCTGAAAAGTATGTGAATTCCTTATTATTAGGGTTAAGTGTACGCCACAAGTCCAAATAGCCCAGTTCCTTACATATAGCAGTTGTTGCTCGCGCCCGCTTAGTAGGATTGTTCCTTTCCCCGGGAAGTTTATCTATACAAGGATTTAATATACAATTTAAGTCCCCACCAGCAATTGACTGAGCACAGTCTAACCCTGCAAGCTCTGAAAAGACCTTGGTTATAAGATCAGGAGGGTGGCCCGGTGGGGCATAGATATTTAAAATTGAAATGTTTTCATTAAACATACGTCCCTTGATTATAACAAACCGTCCTGCTTTATCCTTAATACAAGATTCTGATGTGAATGGAAGCCGTCTGTTAATAAGGATACAAACTCCCCTGCTATTAGATGTAAAGGATGAAAAATATACTTGACCCACCCATTCTCGCTTGAGCTTTTCATGTTCAGTGTCTTTCAGATGTGTTTCCTGAAGTAGTGCAATGTCAACCTCTTCTTTCTTAAGATATGTCAGAATTTTTTTCCTCTTCACTGGATGATGTATGCCTCTTATATTCCATGTGCAAATTTTGAGTGCCAAATTAGTCATGATGGTGGTGATATACCCGATACTGCCAGGAGTGTCGTTTGCCTGAAGTCTATACTTATTTCCTTAACATATTCTATTCCTCCCAATATAGTGAACCTTATGATCGGTTTGAAATAAAGCTGTGCTGTTCCCCCCAAACCCGAAACCCAACCCTTGAAATAACTACAAACACTGAAAGTTCCCACATGAACAAACAAATAACAGAAACTCAAACTCAAGATAACAAACAAGGAGTAGACCCCACCTTCAGAAGGGAAACCCATACCACTAGGGTCCCTTGACCTTACTTTGGATGCGGTTGTGATGTTGATGATCCTGAGTCCGCAAAAACCAAGTGCAATCAGAAATTTACTCAGCCCTGCATATCCTCTTAATGGTAATGCTTCAGTTATTGTGCCTCATTTCCTACAATATTAGTATGAATATTGGTATCAAAATAAAAAGCAGCGAAAGTTATTAAGTAGTAATAACCAATACCTCAGCGGTACCTCTGAAAACTAAAAAATACCCCAAAAGAAAAAAAAAAAATTCTAAAGGAGGTGAACATAAAGAGCAATAAAAAAGGGGATAAAGGGGCTAATTAAGTCTATGCCGCCACCTGTTGGTATAAACATCCTAGGTACTTCATAAATGGACCTGTCAATCAAACTGCCATACAACAATCAGCTCTTTCAACAACTTGCTGCTTTGGCATATACAGTTCACTTCAACGTAGTAACATAACTCAAAGAGGCAGTAGCGTTACATATCAGCATGTCCCGACAGGACATCAGAGTTTGTTTCTTTCTAAGTTCGTTCATCACAGGCCAGGTAGACTGCCAGAGCCACTACTCACGGTTATCCATTAGGCGCCGTGTCCGCTCCACTCAGGCTCTTTATAAACGCCATCGCGTCCTCCGGTTTGTTAAACGACTTGGTGGTGTTGTTTGCGGTGATTCTCAGCGTGGCCGGGTAGTTTAATCCGTAACTCTGAATCCCGATCGACTGGAGCTTCTTTCTTGCCTCGTCAAAAGCCCGGCGTTTTCTCTGCGTCCCGCTGGAGAAGTCTTGGAAGAAGGAGATCTTGCTGCCATCAAACTGGACATTCTTAGCCCGCCTGGCCGCCTCCAGCACCCGGGCTCGGTCGCTGAAGTGGTGAAACCTCACAATCATGACGCGGGGGTAGGGTCTGCGATGCTCGGGTACTCTGCTCACCATCCCCGACACCCGGTGCGCCCTCTCCAGTTTAACTTTCCCCGTCTTGGTGACCAGGTTGAGGATTTTGGGGATCCACGTCTCCATTAAATTTACGGCCGAGGAGCCCTCTGAGGATTCTGGCAAGCCGATGATTCTGAGGTTTTTACGCCTACCTCGGTCTTCCTGATCATCCAAACGCTCCTGCAGTACCCCTACAGTTTTCTCCAGGTAGGAGACCCGCTCCTCTGTTTCCACATTCGTGTCCTCCACCGCTGAAATACGTTGCTCCGCCTCGTTGACGCGCATGGTCGTGTCCTGCATTTCTTTTGATATGTCCCCAATTTTCTGTAGAAATGAGTCCAGTTTAGAGTCTATCGTGTCTGAGATGTTCGCCGTTAAAGTAGCCATGGCCTTGGTCATAGCTGGGCTTAGTAGCTCCGTCTCATCCGACTCTGCACCGCCATCATGTGCTTTCTCAGCATGGCTAGCGGCTGTACACTTTCTTTCTGGAATCTTCTTAGTAGCTTTAGAAGCCATTTTAACGGAGGAAGCTTTGCCCCAGAAGTGCTCCAATGACATTAGATTTACCCCTGACCCGTTTTAATGTAGGTTTTAGGCTGAAAAAAGGATGAAAATCACGATATTTTGCACCGATAAGCGGGAGCTCACACCAAGCGCTGCTACTCGGTCCGCATCACCGGAAGTCCCCCCGTGGTCTTATAATTTATTTAAATTAGGAGGGATTATTCTAAATAATCAGCCCCCTTCACTGCTCTGAAGTCCGTAACTTGCAGAGTCTTACTGTCCCGCCAGACACAGAATCACAACTGATCTTGTCTTAACCGAAATGAACCCTTTAGTTATTCGATTCATTCGATTTGGACTTCAAATGCTGGTTCAGTGAGATTGCTCAGTTTGAGTGGTTATGTGGAGACCAGATATGATCACATTTCCATGAGTATGGACTGCTGATTTGGAGAATTGCTTTAACACAAATGTCCAGTTACATTGCATACATTCTAAAAATGCTACTAAATGCATATTAACTACTTTTAAATGTAAGCTTGTTCATAGAAGAAATCTGTTATTGTTACACTAATAAACATAGTCATTTGGATAAGAGTGTTGGCACTAAAGAATGCTTCAAAATTAAAACAATGACTTGTCAATCGCCTTTAATGTGAAAACGACAGAAAGCAGGTAGTCTAAAAACACAGTGAAGTTTGTGTGCAACACGTTAACCAGTCTACCTTGAATGTGATAACAGTTCAATCACGTCCATTCAAAGCTTTGGAACGCCAAAGACTTTTGTTTTATTTTATTCAAAGGACATGCTTTAATTACTTAATCAGTCAGTGTTTGAAGATTGCCTCAGCCTTCAGTGAGTGTTTGAGAGCATTGCAGCTGGCAAACTAAAGCTGCAGAAAACTGATTCCTTTAGGAGCACCGTCATTGTGATGCAAAAGACTTCAAAAATAAGGGCTGGAAAAATGTCTGGAGTTGTCCTTAATGTTTACGCTTCATTAAAACAGATTGTGTGTGTCCTTGGACTAAAACTATCGGGACGCTCTCCTTACTCATTAAAACATTTTCTAAGCCTATTTTCAGAGTGTCTTAACTCCACGTGTCTGACATCCATGATAAGAGGGTAGTCTTTGTTCCAAATACATCAGTTTTTGAAATTCATTTTCTCTATTCACTGATCGATCATTTAATCCTTTCACCTCAAGGATGAATGATGATTAACAGGCCTGAACTGATCAATAGACCTGTGCTCTTAAAACAAAGGTGACTTGGGTGAGGAAGTTGGGGTGAATGATAATAGATTTGAGTTCCCCCTAAGCGACAACCTTCGGAGGTGAAAAATGAAGCCAGTGCAGAAGTGAAAAAAACAGCAGTTTTTATAACTCGTACATATTGAGATAGTATGGCTAACACAGGACTTCCACCACATCCATGTCCGGTCCGTCTCCGATCTGCTGCGGTCCGGCTCCGAGCAGGACTGCAAATTACATTTTGTTGTAGTTAAGTTAAAAATGATCTGGGGATGACACAGAGTGTTATAATCTGAAAATTAACCGGATGTTTTCTTTTTGTTTTGGTGCCTGACTTCCTGTCCCGCTCAATCTGCTCTGTGCAGATTGATGCGTCGTTCTCTGGCACCCAGAAAAATAGAAGTCTTGTGTATCTGATCCGGAGGGTTCCAACCGGCCGGATCAGATACACAGCCGGAACACAACAGAGCAGATCCAGTGGAAGTTAACACATTGACTAGAATAGAAACCTATCAGATCAGGTGCCGTGACGGATCAGAGACTGACCGGACATGGATCTGGTGGAATTTGTCTGTAAGAGTTATACACAGTTTTGTATAATTGGGGGGGTGGCTGTGTTGACTGGAGTGATGTAGCTGAAGCAGGAGGCTAAAGGCTGCAGCTCAACTTCTTTATCTGAATCTGTTTTGACTGAAAGTTAAGTAGGATCAGTGTGTCCAACATGGTGACTTCCATAATTTGGCTTCATATTCCTCCATATCCAGTGATCATGAAAGAGACCCACACATCCACAAATTCTTGGTGCTTGGTAACAATAACTTGCTTTAAAAAAATGAACTCTTACTTTCAGCTGTACTTTTATTTAAAATGAATAGAAGAAGTGAGAAACCAGTGAGATGATTATCTTTTCCATTTTTCATCTCATAAAAATATAACCTTTCAGTGTCCCAGAGCGCAAAGGCCTGAAGACTGAGGAGCAGAGGCAACTATTAAAAAAACACTACAGCTCAACAACTGGGCCACCCAGAGTTCATTTCATGGATTTAAAATAAATTCAAAAATCTAAATCACATTTCAAAGTGTGATGCTTATCCTGCGCCCAGGGTTGAGGAAGTGGCTGTTGTGATAAAGGAGCCAAGTCTTTAAAAGAGAACCTTTTATTCACAAGAATGCATTTTCTTCAGAAACCTCCCAGCTGCCAACTGATGAGAAACTTTCATCTGCTTCCTTTGTGTTTTTGATTATTGTATTTCACGTCTTCACCACTTTTATATTCACACACAGAGGGAGGGAGGGAGGGAGGGAGGGAGGGGGGAGAGGGAGAGAGGGAGAGAGAGAGAGAGAGAGAGAGAAATACAAATGGTAGCCTTTTGATTCATAGAAGATCTGATGCAATTTTCTGTACCGTGCCTCAACATGTTTGGAAGATGCATCCATAAAATCATCAGATGTTCTGCTACTACACCAGAGGTTCCAAAATCTACACCAGAACTCAGTGCACGCCTACGCTGGCATGTTCATAACACTCTTTGATATTCCACTAAGTCAAAACATGCATGTGCATCACACAGGTATATTTTTTAACTTGCTTTACATCTGATTGTGAAAGAAAATTCTGTATTCAATTAAGGAAATATGAATAGAAAACACAGAGGTTGAAAAGCTCAGGGAGGATGAGTCAATGCATCCGTTTTATTTTAATGCCTGATAGTTCCTAACTATACTATCCACCACTTTTTCCAGATGTACTTTTGTAAAAGGAGACTGATACCACTTGGCGGCACACAAGGGCTTGCAGCTGAGCGCACACCCCCTCACCCCACTGCCAGTCCCCCACCACACACACACACACACACACACACACACACACACACACACACACACACACACACACACACACACACACACACACACACACACACACTATGGCTTAATACTCGTTCTTAGAGGAACACTGCGGCTCTTAGTGCCCAAGCATCCAGGCCAGGGCGGGGGTGCACTGCAGCACAGAGCGCTCTCTTCAACAATAGTGACTCGGATTTCCCTCTATTATCTTTTTGAGGAAGGACAGCAATTGTGTTTCAGTTTTTATCTTTGACATTGAAAGATGAAACTCTGTCATATTCAAAATGCTGAATTCATGTATGAGAGCTGAATTTAATTTATGTGATGTTTTTTTTTCTATCATTTCTGTACATTCATGAGATTACACACAGGTAAAGTAATTAAAGTCCAGTTTTTGAAAGTAGCCACTTTTCTATTGTGTAGATATCAGTCTGTGTGCTCGTCTTTTTTGTCAATACAGGTATTAGGATTTCCAGACATCTGTCAGTCTCTGCTATCAAAATAAAAATCACATTGCTTCTCCCTCCAGACATAAAGTTGCCCGCACTGTGAGCTCCTGAAAACGTCTCCCAGCTTGGAGGTTAATCTGGGATTTGTGCAGCTGTATGAATCAGCATTAAGCCACTGACATTGACATAATGGCGAGGTTGCGTTCTCAGACACAGTTTAACGGCGTAATGGAGATCTCATTGCTGATGTCCATGGAGACGGTCTAGGGGAGGCTAGATTGCTGCAGTGCTCAGCCTGCAATCCTCATCAGTCCTGCTATCAGCCTGGACTGCTGGAGCTGACCCCCATCGTATATCAGAACCAGATCTACTTCTATGTCCCCCTCACCCTGTGCTGTCACCTCAATAATGGGTAGAGGAGCGTTGGAAAGGAGCTTATTTCTCTGTAAAAGTTTTTAAAGAAATATACGTGAGCTATTTTAAGCTTTGACACAAAGCCATATTCTTTCTCAGAGGATGATGAAGCAGATATTTTGTTAAGTATTTCAAAGAAATTACAAATTGATATACCTCAAAAAAGAAACTAGAAATTCCATCTTTTAATGATGATTTCTGTTTTTCACAGTCTGGGTGAATACTAGGGATGTTACAGAGAGACTCATTTCCAAGTCTCTTCAACAGAAATTTAAATTGCGACTCACCGACTAGTCGAGAGGTTAGAAAAAACACAATTAAGCACAAGTCATTAAACACGGTTAACCACGGGATCAAAGAGTCTACAATAAGTGTATGTTGAATCGGTGTGCCAAGTGTGGCTAACATTAGCAGAGCTAGCACCACCAGCCTTCAGTCCTCTTGCAGGTTAACACCCACATGTCTTTGCTGGAATACCTTGTGCCAGTTTAACCAGACACAGCCTACATACAACTTCATCTCCATGTTCCACATCAAAATACTTCAAAACCCCACTACACCATGAGATGCCATCTGTCATCTGTGCCTGTCTTGGTAGTAGAGCACTATAACCTTATGGCAGTAGTCATTAACCAGAGTTACAGCGACAACCATTCTTTATTAATGCACTGGCTCCATATCAGCATGGATCTAAAATGAGTATTATAGTACTATAGCTAAAGGGAAATTTTTGAATCCTCAATGTGTAATTTAGCACAATACAAGCTAACATTTCGTTACAATGGCCACGGTTACATGATGTTTTTTAATTCAGAATTAATTATTCAGAATTAAATAATTCGGATTTAAAGTATTCTCCTTCAAGTTTACATGGAAATAGTAATTCCAAATTGAGGTTTACATGGAAAACACGTTTAATTGTCTTTATTCAATTCAGCTTAAGGTCTGGGGGTTGGGAAGGGTTCTGGTTGGACAGGGGCCGGCGTGAGGTATTTACGTCTAGCAGAAGAAAACAGACTCGAGCCCGAGCCTCTTTTGTTGTTGTGTGCCTTTGTTTTGCTGTACTCCTGCTTCAACAATTTCCACTTGTATTTTACCTGGGTGGCGTCTCTGTCAGGGAAACCTCCCTCGATTAACTTGGATGCTACAGCTTTAAAAAGGTCCACATTTTTATGCTTCCGTCCATCAACTCTTTTCATGAAAACCATTTATTCTAAGGCTCCTATTAAATAAATAATCTTGGCTCGAGTTCAACGCTTGCTTCGGGCGGCCATCCAGGGAACGAGCATGTGCAGAATGGCCGGAATTAATTTAAAGCGGAATGAACGTATACATGATTGAGGAATTTTTCGATTCGGATTTAAAATCAGAATAAACCAGCCACTTACTTTGGATTTAAGTTTAATTCGGAATTTAATTTTTATTCTGAATTAAAGAGGAATTAAAAGCCTCATGTAAATGTAGCCAATGAGGGACTTCATAACACTTTTAACTGATGTGAAAAATATGACATATCTTTTTTACTATTTTTATAAATAAAACAACTGTTATCCCTCAACACCTTCACTGTTTTTCCCATTGCATTAGAAACATATGGAATAGTAGTGATTTTTCAGGTATTAGACAAACAGAAATGGTTTAAAAACTTTGCATTTTAATCCCAAATTGCATTAAAGCATAACATGATGTCCTAACTCTATTCTTTAACACTGTTAAAGCAGAATAGTGCCCTGCAAGGTGTCTTTAATCAAGAAGTTATTGACTCGGTTGATGCAACCATCCTCTGCTGCACACCTGACAGTTCTTGCGTCCACATCGTCCATTAAATCTTGGTAACGACAACCTGGACACCTTGCTGTGCATTTTCTGTCATGTATCTTATTGTAAAGAAGTTTCACTTTTACTGTTTTTTATTGCTCCATGATAAGACTTAGCTTATATTAAGTAGAGATATCTGTTTGATCAGTGTAAACCATGCCCAGTTATACACATCACTACATGTATTTATAAGAAAACCAATTAAAATTGATGAAAAGTTGTGACTGGAAAGGCCTTCCTGGGTGGGAGAGCTCAAACTCAGAATTGATGTGGAGCTGAATCAGGAGGGGAGTGCTATGTAGGAGGCGCAGTGGTTTTCATTTCCAGAATCAATTGTGTCGGCACTGTGGAGAGATCATGAACTTGTGGACAATTATCCCACTGATGACAAGAAGAGTCCAATCATGGCGAGGTAATGGTGCTTCATTTTTGTTCTCTATGAAAAGCCTCTAAATAAAAGCTATAATCACTCTCAAGCAATTACAGCCCAGCCGACTCCCCTTCCTGAATGCTTTTCAAATCTACTGTGGAGGTTAAACTGGACATTCATCCTTTTCTTTTTTTTCCATTTCTGTGAAAGGAATGTGAATATTTTTTTCAATGGGACATTAACATTAGAAACGCAGCTTACAAGTAAAACGCAAACTAGAGAGGGCAATTCCTGAAGACATTGCAGTGTGAGAGCTGGCAGCAGCTGGGAGCCGCAAGCTTTCAGCACCTGAAGCTGCTAACACTGATTGTCTACAGCCTTTGCTGCTTCTTTAGCCTTTGCTGAACCCTGAGGCTGTTTTCAAAACCGCCTGCTATACTAGTAATACATACTAGTTTAGCCAAAATTCAGTATGTAGTATGCAGGATGTGAACAAGAGCAAAGAGGGACTATCAGTTTTTAGGTGCTGTGAAAATTATTAAATTCCATATAAACCACTTAACTTTTTAAATTATACGTGAATGCTAAAGAAGCAGTTCCACTATTGGCTTGGCCGTTGTTTACTTCCGCTTTCTGAAACCGGAAATCCAGCAACACCTGGCCCGGCATACTGCAAAACAGATCCAACAGAACAGTCACACTAATTATAAAAAATGTCATGCATGTAGGTCAAACCCAGTGGTGGGGCTGAATTTCATGGGTTTGGCTTTAGTTTAAAGGAAGACATGCTGGAGATATTTTCACTCCTAAAATCTCAAGACAAAAAACATGCTTAGGTGGGCAGCATCATAAATCAAAATGGGAAGCTGCAATATAGAAACTGCCAAAGTTTTAATTCAATGTGCTTTCAACAATTTATGTCCCTATAAGTAAAAAATGTGTACTTCAAATTTGATTTATTGCTGTAATCTATATGTTTAAAAGCACTGATTCAATACAAAACATGATTTAATGCGTAACTGCTTAAACTAAGCGTGCTCGGTATGGCTCTGTGTTTTTGGATACTATTCAAAGACCAAGTTATTTAAGTCTTTAAATTTCAGGACATGTTAGGTCACTTGATTAATTTCCCATACAGTTATATACCTAGTTAGTATATTAAAATAGCCAGTACCTGTGGTTTTAGTTGTGTGTATTGTATCCGAGTCCCTTCGTTGCAGTTTTAAAATATGTTCAACACATCACACAGTCTGTACCTTTAATTACCTTTCAAGTATCCATATGTGATATCAGGGTAGCTGCAACAAGAGATAATATGTTAACGATGTGATGAGGCTGTCGCGTGGGAATAAATAAACTGAAGAGTGCATATTGACTATCAAGATCATACGTCTCCCTGCTGTTTGGCATGTATAACACAGCATGTTTGTAATGCATCGTCTCTTCTGACAACTTGTTTTTTGTTGACCACAATCATCCCTTTGCTGTTGCAGCTACTGCAATAGCAACATTGCATGTTGCAACATGTCTACCACAAAAACTCCAATAGTAGCTAGTAGCAAGCTGGGCTTCATCTTATTGTACAAAAGGTGAGAATCCAAGGGACATGTACCCAGGGCTTTATCTAAAAAGGTCAAACGTCTGCATGCTGAGTGTGGATGCACAATTAGTGTGCATAAAAAGTTTGTCTTAGTCTTTGTGTTTTAAGCTGTGAAAGTCTGTGTTTATTGCAGTGGAAATGAAAATACGAGTTATCATACAGTACTAATGACAGATGGCAGTAACATAAGCTGTTTGACATTTTATTAAAAAGGTCCACTCTCTGTTAAAGCTGGGGTTGGTAGTCTCGGAAAACTAGCATGAATTTGAATGTAGCATTTCCTCAGGACTCCGTCTAACCCCTCCCCTCCTCCCCTCCTCCCCTCGGAGCTCCTCCAAAACGACGACCCCCCCCCCCCGCTCACATGCATGAGCGCCACTGATTTGCATGCAAGCGATATGATCGTGACTGATTCAAAACCGGTCATCAGCAAAACATTGTGACAGTTAAAAACACAAACAAACATGACTATTGTTAGTATTCACAACTGTCATGCTAGCATTATCCAGTTGTACTGGTGACAAAATATCAGGAGAAAAGTTATAATACATGTAATACTGTAACAGCTCTACTGTTTGTTGAACGTGTTCAGTGTAGATGTTCTTAATTCCTACAGTGTTGGCGGTTAGTGAATGCATCAGGAGAGGTGTAGAGTGTGCGAGTGGGAGAGAGGAGAGACAAGAGGAGAAGTGTTTCATTCATTCAAACATTGATTGTTGCTTTGTTGGTTGGCGTGCTCACCACCGACAGTGACCGGTTAGTAAAGATCAACATGTTCACGAACCGGCTCGTCATCCCTACAGCGTATGGACGAACGCTACAGTACATACATTTTCTGTAGGACTTACTAAATTTCATTAATTATTTTGCTTGTCAGAGCCCCCGTGGTGAGAGCTTTTTAGACTCTGATCCGGACTACAGTCCTGAGCAAAGCACCTCATCGGGTCAGAGGGGACAGGCCCGAGGACGAGTGAGAGGGGCAGTCAGTAGAGTCAGGGGAAGCAGAGGCAGGGGACGGGGACTCGGTGTGCACGCTGAGGAAATGTACGAGCAGGAAGCGGGCAGAACGGCAGGACAGGATTTGATTGGTTTAAAATTTTGGACCCCAAAAAACGTGATCGGTTGGTGTTTTCCCAGGTTTACTCCGGCTGTAGATAGCAGCTTTTTTTCATTCTTTTTTAAGAACATATTATGTATTGATTGCTGCCGTGACATAAAGACCATTTTAATCAGTATGACAAAAGGTGTATCTACATCTGATTACCAACCCCAACTTTAAGCACCCAAAAAACTAAAGTGCCAAGACCTCCCATCATTGATGATTTAGGGATTCGTGTCCACTGAGCGTTTTTTGTGCCTCTCGTCAACACAAAAAACAAAGCAGTTTAGCATTTTCAGCACTAAGGTCCTGAGATCAAAAATGCTGTCAATGTCAGCTGTACTTTGTCGTTGTACTCACAGCGAACTCTCAGTAAAAAAAAAGTTCAACTATTAGAATACAGCTTGTTAAGGTAAGTTCTCAGTCACCCACCAATCAAACTTCTGATATCAACTTTTTTAACAGAAATAAGGATATCTTTATGGAGAAAGAAACTCCTAAACTATACTCGTCTTTCAATTGAACTGTTTTTTGTAAAATTGTGTTTAATAAAACTGAACATGCAGCATCCAGAGCATCATAAAACAGACTTAACAGTTATGTCTCAGAGAAGCAGAAGTGCCGCGGGACAACTTTTGTAATTTAGGAAGTGTTCGCGTTAGTAAGAAGCACTCTGAAATTGAGGTCTTGTGTTCTGACAGTGCAAAGAAATGTGCAATTAGTGGAAAAAGGCCCATGATCTTGATTTGTGATGTAATAACACCCACTCGAACCAATCGAGACAAATTGTGAGAAAGAATCTTACCTTGTAAATAAAAGTTAAATTTCATTTTAAAAACTTAAAAGGGGTCACTTAAGGACATTTAGTAGACCGGTGGACATCTGCTACAGTATAAAGTTTGTGGGATCTGATAGCCAATGCCCCTAGCTTTAATTAGCTCACAACACTGGGCATGAACATTACACCAATTATCCTTCTTCAGGCTTCCACTGGGAAGAAATGTTACCCATGGCTGGTTCTCTATAGGGGACGGCTTGGCAGCTGCACATCTAATTACACCTATGGGGAGAATCTCTTGGATATCGAAATGGTCCCATTTTTGCTCATACTGGGCAATTAACAGGCCCTGTACGCCCATGGCAAAGACTGAGCATTTTGTTTTATTAAAAATGGTGCATGTGTCATACTAAGAAATCTACTGTGTTGAGATACACCTTGTATAAGAAGATTTCTGTGGACATGTGTAACTGATGCATATAAGGCTTAACCTCCTCTAAACCCTGTGCTCTCCAAGCAGTGTTTAATTACATGAATATTTCAACAGTTACTGCAAGTCCTTTCACATGTTGTATCAGCAAGATCGCAAGTTTTTAGATACTAGCTTGAATAATTCATTTTAACACACAATTTTGTGCAGCAGTCTCTGTTTCATGCAGAGCTCAGCTATTGAAAGACACAGAGGACAAATGAATTGTCTTTGACTTATACTGAGACCTCATGTTGATCTCTTTTCTTTTTGTTTCAGTCAACTGTAACATAGTCCACACAAACAAAGACGCATACACGTATACTGAAGTGAATGAGATATGCATAGATATTCACTCTCAAAGGTCAGTAGAAGATCTGTCTATTAGATTTGTTTTCAAATTGCCTATTTGGCCAAAAGAACAACACAGAGAATGAGACACAGTATCTTACATTTCCATAAGCCTCATGTTAAGCTGAGCTGAAATGTGAACTGCAGATTAGACCATACACTGTTTTCAATATTTTCCCATTCAGTGTAATCAGAGATTAAATTTTCAAAAGGTCAGCTGGGATAACACAGCCCGCAGCAAACTTTAGGCACACCGTTTCAGGAGGGTCTATGTTCAATAATGTATGAATGCATGCTGTTTCATTAAAATACCTCCCAATTCAACGACGTCTTTGATGAATATCCTATTACTGAGATAACCCTTTTATGCAAATAAAATGTCAGACTTTTTTGACTGTTTTTTGGCCGGAATTCAGAGTGAAATGATTCAGAGACCATTTTTCAGCTGGGCGGCTTTGTGAGCGATTGCACCCCACAGTCAGCCGGCTCCTAACGAAAGGGGATGGCACTCTGGAGCAGTTTCAGCATCACTAATGATTACTCCGTGCTTCGTCATGCACTTGCATGCAAGAATCGACCAGTCACTTATTCATGATAAAGCTAATAAATTATAAATGTCAATTTTTTTCTATCATGGAATGGATGACTGTCTGGCTACAGGACTCACTACAAGTAGACGGTGATGATTTTAATGGATTATTTTTTCAACTTATGGAAAGAAGTTCATGTTTATCGATAAATGACTTATTTCACAGTTCACTCTGTGATATGGCCCCGAGGATATTGATGTTTACCATTTCTTCATGGAAATAGTTCCCTGCATTCTTTGCTTTAGGTCCAATGGTATGTCGGTTTACCCATATGGATAAGCCTCATTTTTATTTAGCCTTTCAGCTGCCATGCTCGGATGAATGGAAAGAAAAGCCTGTGGGGACTCAGAATACAAATGAGACTGAAAATGCTTCAACACTTGCCGTGTCAGAAATGATAAGTTTTAATATTTTTCCCTTCCAGTTTCCCGTTGCCCTCTCAGACTTTGCATTCCTGACAGGCCGTCACATATTTTCCCGGATTTTGAGCAAGAGCGAGGTTGCAGGCCTCACCTATAGCAGGTGACCACAGGTGACATCTCTTTGATAGAGAGGGTCATGGTCACCTGTTCTCCCTGCCACTTGGCAGCTTGCCTTCTTCTCCAGATATTTTGCTCTCCCGTCTTGTGCGCGTGACTGCTGACACAGAGGCCACTCACGTTGACTTGTTTGTTTGTTGCCACAGATACACTGACTCTTAGCACTGAGTAACTACAGAACTTGATTCAGATTTTGCTGATGTGAGAAATACAAAGCATGTATTGGATAAGACCATAATCTTAAAACTACATCTGATATAGAATAGTGAGCAAAATAGCAGGTCCACTGTGGAAAATCGTCTCTTATACTGAGAGCTGGGTGAAAAACAGGGATGTGCGCGTTTAGTCAACTGAATGATCAAACATCTTCATCCTCATTGGCACTAGATTCACTAGTCTTTTAGCCAATTATACTGGTCGCGGGGCATTTTGTGTTTGGTAGTTTGGGGCTCAATGTTCATATAATCGTCAGCTGGGCAGTCAGTGGGCTGTAGTTTTTCTTTGTCCACTTTGCTTGTACATCGGCCTCTTCGTCACTGGTATCAGTGTCTGAATCAATCTCAAATCACTGTCTCCATTTGTGATGGCATCAATCACATCCTGCACACTGTAGAGAACACATCTCTTTGTTGGTGGCTTTCTGAAATGGAAAAAGTAAAACAGACAAATTAATAACAAATATGTACCTAAGTGAGTAATACAGATGAGCATATATTCTCCAGGCTAAATAATTTCAATTCAAATGTATCCTCATCTTACTTTCACATTCCACCAAATTCACACAATAGTGTCTGGATGGCCTATTAGGGTCTCTAATTATCATACTAAAAGGAAACACCTCACATCCCCACATTCCAGAACATTCTCACCTCTCCCTGAACAATACAACAAGCAACCCCCCAAAACATTCAGAACCTGTTTCTGCCTACTCTAATGCTACAAGAAGCTATTTGGACAAAAAACAAAGCCCAGGATCAGTTAAATTATATACTTCAACTGTTAATTATTTTAAACTGATGAGACACGGATGCAGTTTCAAATACTGCTACATATAGAATTTCATATGGCACCCAAAAATAATTTAATCAATTATTGTCTAAACTCAATTTTTGTAACAGGAAACACATTAATAGTTTGTGTTAATAGTAATCATCAAATACATTATATCTCTAAAGCATATCTGTCCATTTGTGAACATGTGAGAAGTGCAATGTCTCCATGGAATGTGCCATGTGCAACTGCTATTTTGACTACCACGTTGACCCAGGGTTGTAGAATTACAACTGATTGTGGAATTCAGTCATCAAATGGGATTTTGAGCATGTTATGTCTCATAACATGCTCAAAATCCCATTTGATGACTGAATTCCACAATAACTAAATATAATCATGTTAAAGACATAGTAATCATCATCAAAAAAAAATATTTGATACATTTTACTCACTTGAATCTTTGGAAATCCAGTCCAATAAAATAAAGAGATGAGTCTGAAGAAAAGTCTGCAGGTTGTGCGAGTTCATGGCCCTCTTGCCGGACCTATTAACACATTGACCACCCAATTGCAATGCAGGGTTAAACAAAAGGACCCATTGACTATGTAAATTTGGTCTTTAAAAAAAAAACTTTGTTGATTTTTTTTTTTTTAATATTTTTAAGTTATATTTTTGGCCTTTTTTCCTTTATTTGAGAGGACAGCTGAAGAGAGACAGGAAATTTGGGGAGTAGAGAGAGGGGGAAGACATGCAGGAAATGGTCGACCGGCCGGGAATCGAACCAGCGACCCCTGTGACAAGAACTGTAGCCTCTGTATGTGGGGCACTTAGACCGTTAGGCCACCAGCTCCTCTGTTGGATTTTTTTTATTGAATATCTTAAACTGATGTTGTAATTTTGCAACAGTGGGTCTTACAGGGGTCAGCACTGGCATGTGGAGGTTAATCACAAACTGGTGGGGCTAGCTTTGCTGATGTTAGTCACTCTCAGCAAACCCATGTTTTTTACCCCAAGACTCTGATCCCGAGTTTAGCCAAAATAAATACATTTTACTAATATTTGACATTTTTCTGTGTGTTTTCAAGCTGAATTTTAATTTCTGCTTAAACAACAAGGAAGTTGATTCAGCAAATGCCTTGGGGATACTTTTCCTAGCATTAGCTGTGGGATTTCAATTAGCTCCCATCCACTAGCCTGATCCTACAATTTATGCAACTCATTCAAAAATGAACAATAGGGGACCACAACATTCATATTACTTATTTGAAGAATAAATGACTGGAATGCAGTGCAGTCCTTCAGTGTCTCCTCAAGTATCACAGAATATTACATGTAACAAACAACACTGCCCCTCTAAACTTACTGATACTTTAGATCAGTTGTTCTCATGATTAGGACCCCTGGGGGTCCCAGAAGCATAGCGTGGGGGTCCGTGAAATAATTTGAATACATTTCTAATAAATTATAAAATTGTGCTGTGTCATTACAAAACAGCATACACCATTGTTATGATACCATTTGGTGGATCGAAGGGATATGTGAGTCTTGCTACTTTTAATTTTCTGAAAGCGTTTAAGATCAATTACTTGAAAAGTATAAATGCTGTCATGTTGAGTCCACAAGGAATGAAATGACCCTCTGTTTTAAAGTATACAAGTGGTATTTACTTGATTCAAATTGAAGTGTTATCTGTTTATCACTATGGTACAGGTCTGAAGTATTTACAATGATACGTTTTACAAAACAAATAGTTCCAGGGCAACTAAGACTGCAAATGGTAGTAGCATGTGCTTTAGTGATGGGAAGTTTGGCTCTTTTCAGAGAGCCGGCTCTTTTGACTCAGCTCCCAAAGAAGAGTCAGCTCTTTCGACTCCCGAACGGCTCTTAATTTAGGATGTTTTGTAGCCGTATATTTTACCTTAACTTTGCAAAATACAATGGTTTGTGTTGAAAACCCTTTTACGTACAGTGTTTTTATGAGAAGCCTTATAATTGCACAATTTTGTGCACTTATTCTGTTACAAAACCATTCTTACCCTAACCCTAGGATTAGGGTTAGAACCAAACTCATGCAAACAGAACCAGAACCAAACTCAAGCAAACAGAACCAGAACCAAACTCAAGGGGTTAGGGTTAGGGTTATGATGAGGGTTAGGGTTATGAATAGGGTTAGGGTTATGATTAGGGTTGTGATTAGGATTAGGGTTAGGGTTATGATTGGGGTTAGGGTTAGAGTTATAAATAGGGTTAGGGTTATGATTAGGATTAGGGTTATGATTAGGGTTAAAGTTCGGATTAGGGTTAGGATTAGGGTTAGGATAAGGGTTAGGGTTAGGATTAGGATTTAGAACCAGAACTAAACTTAAGCAAAAAGAACCAGAACCAAACTCAAGCAAACAGAACCATAACCGAACCAGACCAGAACCAAACCAGACCAGAACCAAACTAGACCAGAACCAAACCAGACCAGAATCAAACCAGAACCGAATGAAAACCGAACCAGAACTGAGCCAAACCGGAACCTAGCCTAACTAGAACCTAGCCGAACCAGAACCTAACCGAACCAGTACCGGACCAGAACTGGACCAGAACCGGACCAGAACCAAACTCAAGCAAACAGAACCAGAACCTACTGAAGCAAAAAAAAGAACCAGAACCAAACTCAAGCAAAAAGAACCAGAACCAAATTCAAGGGGTGGGGGTTAGGGTTATGATGAGGGTTATGGTTATGATTAGGGTTAGGGTTAGGATGATTAGGGTTAGGGTTAGGATTAGGGTTAGGTTTAGGATAAGGGCTAGGGTTAGGATTAGGATTTAGAACCAGAACTAAAATTAAGCAAAAAGAACCAGAACCAAACTCATGCAAACAGAACCAGAACCAAATTCATGCAGACATAAACAGAACCAAACTCATGCAAACAGAACCAGAACCAAACTCAAGCAAACAGAACCAGAACCGCACCAGACCAGAACCAAACCAAACCAGACCCGAAGCGAACCAGACCAGAACCGAAGCAGACCAGACCAGACCAGAACCGAACCTAACCAGAACCGAATCAGAACCGAACCAGAACCCAGCCCAACCAGAACTTAGCCCAACCAGAACTTAGCCGAACCAGAACCGAACCGGAACCGAACCGGAACCGAACCAGAACCAGACCAGAACCAAACTCAAGCAAACAGAACCAGAACCAAACTCAAGCAAACTGAAGCAAACAGAACCAGAACCAAACTAAGGCAATCAGAACCAGAACCAACTGAAGCAAACAGAACCAGAACCAAACTCAAGCAAACAGAACCAGAACCAAATTCAAGGGGTTAGGGTTATGATTAGGGTTAGGGTTATTTTTAGGCTTAGGGTTATAAATAGGGTTATGATTAGGGTTAGGGTTATGATTAGGTTTATGATTAGGGTTAGGGTAAGGGTTAGAATTAGGGTTAGGGTTATGATTAGGGTTAGGATAAGGGTTATGGTTAGGGTTAGGGTTATGATTAGGGTTAGGATTATGATTAGGGTTTCGGTTTAGGGTTAGGGTTATGATCAGGGTTAGGGTTATGATTAGGGTTAGGGTTAGGGTTATGGATAGGGTTATGATTAGGCATAGGGTTATGATTAGGCTTAGGGTTATGATTAGGGTTAGGGTTATGATTAGGGTTAGGGTTATGATTAGGGTTAGGGTAAGGGTTAGGATTAGGGTTAGGGTTATGATTAGGGTTAGGGTAAGGGTTATGATTAGGGTTATGGTTAGGGTTATGATTAGGGTTATGATTAGGGTTAGGGTAAGGGTTAGGATTAGGGTTAGGGTTATGATTAGGGTTAGGGTTATGATTAGGGTTATGATTAGGGTTAGGGTAAGGGTTATGATTAGGGTTAGGGTTAGGGTTATGATTAGGGTTAGGGTTATGATTAGGGTTAGGGTTATGGTTAGGGTTATGATTAGGGTTAGGGTTAGGATTAGGGTTATGATTAGGGTTATGATTAGGGTTAGGGTTATGATTAGGGTTAGGGTTATGATTAGGGTTAGGGTTAGGGTTATGATTAGGGTTAGGGTTAGGGTTATGATTAGGGTTAGGGTTATGATTAGGGTTAGGGTTATGGTTAGGGTTAGGGTTATGATTAGGGTTAGGGTTATGATTAGGGTTAGGGTTAGGGTTATGATTAGGGTTAGGGTTAGGATGATTAGGGTTAGGGTTAGGATTAGGATTTAGAACCAGAACTAAACTTAAGCAAAAAGAACCAGAACCAAACTCATGCAAACAGAACCAGAACCAAACTCATGCAAACAGAAACAGAACTAAACTCATGCAAACAGAACCAGAACCAAACTCAAGCAAACAGAACCAGAACCGAACCAGACCAGAACCAAACTAAACCAGACCCAAACGAACCAGACCAGAACCGAACCAGACCAGAACCGAACCAGACCAGAACAGAACCAGAACCGAATCAGAACCGAACCGGAACCGAAACGAACCAGAACCTATCCGAACCAGAACCGGACCAGAACCAAACTCAAGCAATCAGAACCAGAACCAGAACCAAACTCAAGCAAACTGAACCAGAACCAACTGAAGCAAACAGAACCAGAACCAAACTCAGGCAAACAGAACCAGAACCAACTGAAGCAAACAGAACCAGAACCAAACTCAAGCAAACTGAACCAGAACCAACTGAAGCAAACAGAACCAGAACCAAACTCAAGCAAACAGAACCAGAACCAGATTCAAGGGGTTAGGGTTAGGATTAGGGTTTAGAACCAGAACTAAACTTAAGCAAACAGAACCAGAACCAAACTCATGCAAACAGAACCAGAACCAAACTCAAGCAAACAGAACCAGAACCGAACCAGACCAGAACCAAACCAGACCAGAACCGAACCAAACCAGAACCGAACCAAACCAGAACCGAACCAAACCAGAACCGAACCAGAACCGAACCAGAACCGAGCCGAACCAGAACCGAGCCGAACCAGAACCGGACCGGAACCGGAACCAACTGAAGCAAACAGAACCAGAACCACAACCAAACTCAAAGCTACAAAAAGTTTGAGAACCCCTGCTTTAGATCACATAGGTCTTCCCCCACATTGTATGCAAAATTTGACTGCCTACTGTAAGCTGCTGCTAATGGTGAAATGGATTTGCCACTGTTTTGGTAAAATCTGACGTAAATTCCGGTACAATGAAAGGGCCGGATAGCTAGTCACGTTGTTCAATAAACTGTGAAATCATTTTTACTTTTTGTTAACAGTACGTGATGTGATTGACTCTTAATCCTGCAAGCACAACATTAGCTTTCCATCTTAAGGCATTCTATGAGCTACATTCTATTCACTGGAGTAATGACCATGTTTGCACTGCATCAGAACCTGATGTGATTGTAATGATTTTTTCCATCTATTAATGCGACCCTCAGGTGTTAACGGAGATACATAATTACAGTTTGATAAAACAGATTTTGATTTTGAAACGCAAGAGACAATAACCTTTTGTTTCTTTTGTTGTATGAAGTAAGGGAATATAGTATAGTTCCTTAGTTAATGCCCTTCACGGCATCAATGATCAGGAGTTTCTGGAATCAGCAGAAGCAGTTCTGCATCATTCATACATTTCTGTCAATGGATGCAGAAGTTAACCTCTTCCTGTTTTTTTATTTGCCATCTGTACTAATCTTTATCCCTTGCATATTTGACTGAGAGCTGTGAATTAACTAACCTCAAGTTTGTCCATGTAACTTTCTTGATTGGTCAACAAGGAATTGAAAACGCAAACTATACAATACCTGATTGCTTCTTGGTCAATTAAGGCTTAGGGGGAGGCAGATGAGATCAATGTTGTTCTTCCAGAGGATTTAATGGAGAATTAAGACATGTCCAACATTCCCCACCATTACAAACTTTAGAGCTTGTGTGGGAGTCTGTGTGTAAATAAAAGAGGGCAATAATAAGCTCCCCGGCCCTTATAATTGCTGTCAATTTAGCTATGAGTAGATGTGAGGGTGAATGGAGCTGCTGTTATCTACATGGGACCAGCCTGTGATAGTAACGCAGAGTCCCAGGGTCCTGGGAGACTAATAACACAGTAGGATTACGGAGCGCTCACTCTGCTTGCACCAAGGACATTTGCCAATAACAACTTTATCTGCCTCCTCCATGCGCCTTGGGTTCTGGCATTTGTAACTGCTGGAAATTAAGAATCGCTTTGTTTTGTCTCCAAGCCGGGGATTGCTGACTGTGGCTGCAATCAAGAAAAAAAGAAAATCTTTCAAAACTCCTTTCTGATAAAACCTTGAGCAATCTCGTCATGTCACTGTCATTTTGCCACGTTCTTATCAGTTGATTAATCAGGCAGAGTTGGCAGCTGAAGACGACCATTTGAGGTTTAAAAGGATTTTCTTTGTTTTATAATAAGGCGGCTGCAATCCTCATCTTTCTCAGGGATGTCATCATAGCACCTCCTGCTAACTTATTAATGGAGGCTGACAAAGGCCTAAAAATCTTGATTTGCATACATTTAGCAAAGCCATTTTAACCTTCATCCCTTAATAATTGTCTCTTTACTATAATCTCTTCAAAATCTGTCATTATGATCCACAGTACATTGAGCATGTGCAGCACGTCGGTCCCAGACCAATTCTTTCAATGAAACAATGAAGTGTATCATATCATATCATATAATATCCTATCATATTGTATCGTATCACATCATAATGTATTGTATCAATGTGGATATTTGTACTGTAGCAATAATTAACAGTTTCTTTCATGCTGAAGTTTATCAATGATTAGCAGATCAACTGTTTATCAGTTTCTACTTTTAATAAAATAATTGGTCAAAATAATCTGTTTTTCCCTCTCGGTACTCTCTATTGGCATATGTGCAATTTCAGGTATAAGAATGAGTACTGATTTGTTGCATGGCATCAGTCTTGTTTGCTACAAATAGAGGTGTGAAAAAATATCGATACAGCAATATATCGCGATACTTTGACCTCCGATAAAATAGCGATATTTCAACTCTTAATATCGATATTTTTGTAAAAAGAAAAATTCATAGTTGGAACTAAAATATGACTTTAATATTTCAAAAACAATTAAGTGGAAAAGTTGTTTTCAATCAAATAGTTTTGACTTAATTTGTCCCTTCAATTTTGAGTAATATTGTGTGATTTACATATACACCATCTCTCTTTTTTCTTAGTTAACTGTGTAGAATATTGCAATATATTACAATATTGTGATATCGTGATACTATCGTATGGTGACCCAAGTATCGTGATGCGTATCGTATCATGAGGTTCTTGCCAATACTCACCCCTAGCTACAAAGTGTATCATTTTAATGAGAAACTGTTTTCATCTGTTATTTTACAGGTTTTATCACTGGGTCTATTTGCTAAGAGATATTGTGACCTCAGAGTGAAAAAAAAAAAAAACCATGTTGATGATTGACACTGAAGGAATCCTCTCCCTAGAAATAGTCTCAGGAACAAACTGAGCTCATGTCTGTGGCAGCTAAACTGTGATGATTGAACAACATGCTTCACCAAATCACAGGAGAAACACTGACTTTTCACTTGGAAACTACTTCATAAAATGGAGCTCTGGTGAATCTTATCTTCTGCTACTGCTGCTCTGTTGTCAACTGTTCATGTTAAAAATAGGGATGGGCATTTCAAGCCAAAATACTATTCGATAATCATTGGCATATTAGAATATCATGCTCTCTAATTATTGGTATCGGCACCGTCCACTGAAAACTTAAGATCAGTCGACCACAAGTGTCCAAACGTTTTTCTTGACTGGAGTGGCCTAACTGGAGCACTGAGTTAAGAATGGGTGGCATGAAGTATGTATGTGCCGACACACACCAAACAAATATATATATATATTTTTTTTTTTAATTTATCTTTTACGGTGGGGGTATAGACTGTATAAATAATGGACGTAGTATCCGTGATGTCACCCATCTATTCCTGAACACTGTTTTGAAGCCAATCATCAGCGGGAGCCATATTGGAAATGCTGAAGTCAACCTAACTTCTGTTGAGCTAGTGTGAGGTAAAGAGGCGGGCTTTGAGCCTCCTCGCCAGCAGCTACAGTGTTCCCACCTGTCAATCAAGTCAGTCATGTCCTTAAATGGGCAAAACACGTAACCTGAATATCTTCTGAACTGTTGCGTTATAGAAATAATCCACCCCCGTACAGTGTGTGCCGATAGAGAAATTAGCTACTCAGACCCAAACCGTTTTTTGTACCAGGCTGTAAACGTGTTTATTAATGCTGCAAAGATCGTCTTTTTCAAATGGGTGTGTATGTGGTTTCCGGTGTTTCTGCAGCCAGCCTCAAACGGACACTCGATGAACTGCAGTTTATAACACTCCCACATGGGCTTCATATTTTGAGACCGGAGGTTGCCGCTTGGGTGGGTGTCACCCTTCACCACCCCTTTGGACACACCCCTGCTTTTCTTAGGTATACAATATTGTGACATGTGTATTTAAAAAAAAAAATATTTGAATACAGTCAATTAATTAGTCCACAAAATCTTCCCTTTAATCAATGATTAAATGGCAGTCCTAGAATTCAACAAAGAAATCTACCACCCTTAAGGTTATATCAGTCACACTTGTGCAGTCTACACTTGAAATCTTTACTTGCAAGAAGCACACTGATACTTTTTTAAACATGGTAATAACTTCTTAGCAAACCAGTGGTACAATTCTTTGCTACTGTTGTAAGGCACATCTGCTTTCCACTTCACACTTCCAATAGGACGCGATACAGAATATGAATAGCATCCTGTTGACAAAGAACCTATGCTATTCTCTTACCTCTGAGGTAAAACATGCAGATGTTCCCCCATTAATTTGTGCCTTTGTGCCATGCTGCATGTTAAGAAAAATGTTGCCCCTCCTCCCTGAAATGAGCCAGATGCTCCTGACATTGCTGCACCGTAGGGAACACCTGACATTAACACAGTGTTCTTCAGGGCGGTGTTTAATATGTATAGGAGCCCTTTTCTCTTTTAGCAGACAGACCCCTCACTGCTGCGCCTCACCGTCTCACTCGCTTGAAGAGATGAATTCAAACACTGACCCCCATCCGGCAGCTCGCATGCACCCGCCCGAGGTGATGAAGTGAAGCACAGACAGAAATGTTTTGAGTTGTTGTCTGTTAGGTTTTAAATTGTATGAACAGGCTCATCTCTCACGTGTCAATTGTCGGTGTGGAGTTCAAACTGTGTTCTCAGCCTTGTTCCTCCCGGGCCTAGCTCAGTTTACTTCTTAATTGCTGCCTAGGGCTCATCTCGTCTAGCTAAGAGATATCAAAAGGGATCTCAAAGGACAGGTCTCAGAGTCTCTTAGTTACCATAGAAACTATGGAGAAATGCAGGTGCTGACTGGTGTTTAACTTAAGTTGTTTTGGTGGCCTTTTTTAGTTTGTTTTTTGAGTATTTTTCATGTAATTCTCACAAACACAGTGAGTTTGAATAACCTGTTTAACCTTAAACAGCCAAATTTATTAAGATGCCATGTGTGAGAGATAGTATTGATTTATTGCGCCTATAGATTCGTCTTTGGGGTTGTAATGTAGGCGAGACATTCAAGTGCTTTTCAATTAAGCGACAACTCTCACAGTTTTCCCAAAAGGCACCTTCCTAATTTGCAGTTAAGTCTGTTTGACATACACAACTGCCAGAAATGATTGTGCCGCTACACTAGATGTGAGCTTCCTGCGTGGTTAGGATTACTTGTCACTGGCTGAATAAGTTCCTTTCAATTATAGTGACATAAACTGTCTCGGAGATGATAAGAACCTGAGTATATGCCACTGAATAAAGTGCTGGAGGTTCACACAGTAATGTATAAACCATTCTTTGTCTCACACTGAACAGGCAGTGTGGGGAGGAATGGAGCTTTTTGTCATGTTTGATATTAAACTTGTGGGTACAGAGCTCATACTAAGGGCATTTATTACTGCAGACCACATCCTGGAGTATATTAATAGCAGCACATTAAAGGGCAGAACGTAAAAATCAAGAATGGGCTTTTATATATCATGTAGAGTACGACAGTGTGTACCTGCTTCAAACAAAACCTGTCACCGGGTCCACTTAATCTAACAGTCACTTTAACCTCCAACCTGCTATCACTATTTAAAAACAGATAGCATGTGTGTTCAGAGGCGCAGAAGAAGATGAGTCAGCAAAGGGGGACAGGGCTGGATGTTAGAGCTGCTATTAAGTGAAAAGCATTGTACACATGTTACATAACATGCATAAAAGGAGACATGAGAGAGACATTGTATGATGGCATGAGATGAAGAAGCGCAGAGATGTGAGACGTGGCTGCCAGTCTTAGAGCTGATGGCAGCCTGAGTACTGGAGCTCAGTGGCTATTTCAGTGCTTGTTCCCATCGGGGATGGGTCTTAGCAACATGCCACAGGACATTATTTCATGCATGGCTGAGCTGCCTTCAAACTAACACAGCCACTTCTTGATTTTGGGGGCTTCTTCTGCACAGCCGAGTTTTCATAGAATATTTTGATATTCTGAAGCTTGATCTGTGTAACCTCAATGGACCTACTCCATGTTTGAACCTGTATGGTTAATTAAAAACACAAACTTTACCAACTCACAATGGGTGTTAGTCATATAGTGTCAATGTAAGCACAGCAACGGAAACTGAATTCTGCACTGGCTGCATATGGAAACAAAGATAATGTAAATTTGCATTTTAAAGGTCCTTTCTTTAAACTGTGAATGCCATTGTAACACTGGGAAACAATAGACCTTTAGGAACAATGGTTTCAGTGCAGTAGCTACACAAAACACAAAGTTAAACCTGTCATTTTGTGCTTGTAATTGGGTGCTGTCATATCCTGCTCTGATTACTCCATATGAGCCTGTCTATAGCATGATGCTGATCTTTGGCCTTTTCCAGAAAACAAGGATATTCTTATTAGACAGAATAATTACAAGTGTTGCAAATTATAGATTCACTGTTATTTATCCTGTGAACCGTGATAATTATGTAATTGTCACAAGGTTCTTTATCTCAACTGCACTCATCAGCTCAAGATGTCAAATGAAAGGCATATAGTGTGAAGATTTCTACCCTTTTCCACCCTTTGGTGCCTATAATTAACAGCCTAAAAATATGCATAGGAAGCTAACTTCATTCATTCTTACTGTCAGGGTTGAACGTGCATCAGTAAGCAGATATAGTGGCTGCTTTGAACCTTTATAAATAAATATAACAATGTTATCCCACACGGGTTTATTGCTGTGTAAGGTTACATATCTAAGGAATTTGTATTGCTGTTTGGGTGCAAAACCAATGAACATAGAAGTAGATAAAAAAGAGAAAAGCTATCAAACAACAATACCTCTACAACCAAGAGACTAATAGAATAAGAAGAATATATAAAACAATATTTTAAAAATGATGTACAAGAGATGTAATGGATGAGTTGTACTATTATGCAGGAATTGCTCAAGGTAGTGCAACAATATGACAGTGTGCAATGTAAACAGACTATGCTCTAGTCTGCTCTGTGTCAGTGTGAGGGATGTACCAAAGTAATTTTCAATTGATAACCAGAAATTCAAATTGTGACAAACCAACTAGTCTAAAGGTAAGAAAACACTCAGAAAACACTCAAACTGAGCACAGTATGTATTTAACATAGCTAGAGTGTGCAGGTAAACGATGTTAAGTATGTCTGCTGAGTGGGGCTAACATTAGCAGAGCTAGCACCACCAGCCCTCAGTTCTCCTTGTAGCTTAACATCAGAGTAGAAATGCACACCAAAGGATTTGTGAAAGTCTCTGACAAGCAAAAAAATGAATGACGTTTAGTGAGTCCTACAGAAAATTTAGATGTATTATATGTGTAATAGCTTTTCTCCTGATTTCATGTCACCAGTAAAACTAGATAATGCTAGTCAGATAAGTCAGAATAAAATAAATGATATACTTCTCATTTCACATATTTTGATCGGATACCATCCATCCATCCATTATCTTGACCGCTTATCCCGTTAGGGGTCACGGGGGGCTGGAGCCTATCCCAGCTGGCTACAGGCGGAAGGCAGGGTACACCCTGGACAGGTCGCCAACCTATCACAGGGCTGATCGGATACCATCAACAGATATTCCTAGATATTCCCTAGCTATAACAGGTCCATTATAGCCAGATAGAGAACATGCTCTATTTCTAAATGTTTAGGAACTTTTACTCCAGCTCATATGATAAACCTCTCACCTGTCTAACACAGAATCACTTTTCTAATATAGCTGCCTCTTAAAAAATGATATATTACTTTTATATTTGTATGCTTCTAAGAGCTAAAAGTTTAAGAAATGAAAACGCTACAGCTGTTGAGATAAGACTTTTACAGATAAGCATGAATGTCTTGCCGAGTTTTTGGAGACGGACCAAGGCTAGCTTAGCTCCAGGTTATTTGACATTAGTTATATGTAAGTGGGTTTCCTAACAGAGTCACACACACTGACGCATATAAATACATCATGAACACAAAGGAAGAAAACCACATAACAAAAATAATCTTGGCAACCCCTCGTGCTCTATTGTGATGCAACGATTTCCCTGCCTGTAGAAGATATAGTGCTTGCTTTAAATGTTAATCAGTGGGCCAACATAATTAGCCGCTGGTCCAGTGTAACACCCCGTGTCAAATGAAGAGCAGGACTTTCTACTGGAGAGTGATTGCACTTGAAAGTCTGGGAGATTACCACACATAAGCATAGCCTCAGACGAAATTTCCCGCTTGGCAAACTTGATATTTGCTATGCAATTGCCTTGAAGGTTTTGAAGATTTAGCAGAGGAAGTTGTGATTGTTGGAGTGAACATCTACTGAGACATTTGTGTGAAACTCCACTCACATACTGTAGCCTTATTTGAATTCATAGTGGACCCTCACGGCAGCGCTATAAGCCTCACAGAGACCCGGGGCAAGCAAGGATTGATGGAGTTTTAAATCTTAATGCCCTTACTTGCTTTGTCATTTAGGAGTGGACACATCAGCAGATAATGATATTAAAATAAAATAAGGCTGTGCCAATTTATGTCCTTGTCGTTTTGCCTCACCAAAGACATTTGTTCAGACCCTTAAGATTTCAAATCTCTGGAGGCCTCGTTGGTGAAATTAATTGTAAAGACTCAGGCCCTCTTCTCTGTTTCATGATAAAGGGAATTAGACTGTCAAACAGCAATATCCATTTGCAGCGTCTCCCTGTATTGATTTTTGAATTTTATTCTGAGACACTGCGACAGACTGAGAAAACCAAACTGTGTGTGAGCGTCATCTGGGATACATTTACCAACTTCTGACATACTTATCTCTGCACAATCCTTACATTTCTCTCAGGGGAAATCAAAGAGAGGCAGAAAGGAATGATAACTCGAATTTATCCAATAACTACATTTTGGTTCCACCACAGAAAAAAGACACTACACTAACAGAAGATGAAGGCATACATCTGTGATGTGAGCCATGAGTTGCATTCAGTGAGTTGACTGTTAGCCGGCCAGAACCTCGTGACCTGGGTCCAAATTGCTGTCTGGCATAAATATTGATCAAAGAGGTAGGCGCTTCCACAGGCTGACAGAGTTTAAAGGCAGGACAGGCCAGACAAAGACAAGTGGACAGCTATGTGGATGAATGTACAAGTGGTCCACAAGAAACACACACACACACACACACACACACACACACACACACACACACACACACACACACACACACAGAAACACACACTGCACCGAGAGTTCAACAAGATAAAAAGCACTTCAATTAGTGCAGGAAATATTGATTGCTATGCTTTTCTTCAATGTGCCTATTGCTAAACAGGACACGCAGAGAACCAGGCAGATATAAAGAAGAAGTTGCGCCATCTTCTATGGCAAGGCATTTGTAGTGTTAATAGTCAACAACCACATGCATGTATTTCAGATATTTCACAAGTTTCATTTTTTGAGTCTGAAACTGCTTTGGAGACCTCCCTTCCCGGGTCCCTGCCTCTTCATCCATCATCACAACACTGCATGATTTACTCCTATGAAAAGCATGCCATGTTCGCAGGCGCCCAGCCCACATTCTGCTCCACATGCATTTTCCGTGACTATTTTAGCAACACAATTATTAATGTGACAGCAGTGTTTACACGTGTCAGCATCAATTATTGACATTGGCAAGCGCTCAGCTATAAATAGTGTTGCTGGAGAGGGTGGGTGCCTTTATCCTCTGACAGCCTTTCCATTGCTCCCATCAACGGTCCCTCTAAGTTTATTCAATACTATAGTAAATGGGCGTACAGACACGGAAGTGTGCTTCTCATCGGCACGATTCAGCTGTCAGGTCAATCTGTGTCTTGTCTTAGATAATGAAGTACATTACTAGATTACTGCAACTGTTGAAAAGGGCAGTTATTGCCATGTCAAGGAGGTTAAAGGCCAACAGAGAGACAGCACCAATAAAAACAGGCAACACTGTCAGGGTAAGTCCATGTGATCCTTCTTGGATCTTTGGCAAATGACAGTGAACTATTCAGCAAGATATGTTCAAGTTCAGTCAGGAATAATGTCTCCAGGCTTAGTAATAATTAAATTAGATTAAATCATACAAATCTAAGTACTTCTTATTAGGGTTGCAAAATTCCGGGAATTTTCAAAGTAGGAAACTTTCCATGGGAATTAACGGGAATGTATGGGAATTAACTGGAATAAACCAGGAAATTACTAAATTGAAGGTTGGCTCTTAATAGGGAACTTAAATATAGTTGGGGAAAATATATTTTAGCATCATACTGACTAAAACAACCAGATTTCATGCAATTACAGTTGAATATCTATGCTATTCCTCAACCACATGCACATAGCACACTGCTTATTGCAGGGCTATTGAGACCATGCCTCCTACATGCACTGTGCATTCCTCCATCACATGCACAGATGAATTCTAGAATCCTGGACCACACTTTTGAGCCCAGAACTCCAGCCTATTGAAGCCACACATTTGAGCCTTTGGACTACAGAAAGTGAAGTAAGTTTTGATGATATTATGTGGTAATATATAACAAATTTGGTTTATGGTAAAAAAAAAATATTTATGCTTGGATATGATACCTTTCCATTTAATCAATTCCCAGTTAAATCCCATAATTCCCATAATTCCCATGGAAAGTTTCCAATTCAGAATATTTCCAAAATTTCCCAGCTTAACTTCCCATGGAAATTTACAGGAAATTTTCCCTACTTCTTATCAAAAATGAGGGATGTCCCGATCCCAATCTCAACTATCGGATCCGATCCGATCCAGACGTTTTTTAATTGATCCGAACACAAGTTGCAGCTGAAGGCGCGAGTGTAATTGAGCATTCTGAGTTCGCTTAAAGCTGGGGTTGGCAGTCTCGGAAAACTAGCATGAATTTGAATGTAGCATGTCCTCATGACTCTGTCTAACCCCTCCCCTCCTCCCTCAGAGCTCCTCCAAAATGAGGGGACAGGCCCGAGGTCGAGCGAGAGGGGCAGTCAGTAGAGTCAGGGGAAGCAGAGGCAGGGGACGGAGACTTGGAGGAGTGCACGCTGGGGAAATGTACCCGCAGGAGGCGGGCAGAACGGCAGGACGGGATTTGAATGGTTTAAAATTTTGGCACCCAAAAAACGGTGATTGGTTGGTGTTTTCCCAGGTTTACTCTGGCTGTAGATAGCAGCTTTTCTTCGCTCTTTTTTAAGAACATATTATGTATTGATTGCCATCAGGACATAAAGGTCATTTAAACCAGTATAACAAAAAGTGTATCTAAATCTGATTATCAACCCCAGCTTTAACTGTTTATATGAGAATATAATAAATCGGACATTGATGTAAAACTTGAGCCATGATTAAAATTTTATTGTAGAACTCACATGTGCATCGCCAGACACATTACAGAAAAAAAGGATATGCTCTGCGCACCCTACGGCAACTCTCCAGGGACATATGGTTCAAAAAGGCGAAAACATAAACCTGCCGTTGCCGTTCTCTGCATGCCACACCGTAGTGGCATGCAACCGGGCGTGTTTCAATCTCGCTGTCATTCCCAATATTTACATTCTCTGTCTCACAGCCGAATGCACACCAGTTTCGTCGGTTTCATAAAGCAGAGCTTGTAAACAGATTATGAGTTTTACAACAATGCAAGCTGGATTAAGTTATATGGAATAAACACTAGACATAATTTAGTTCTTTTTTTAATTACTTATTTTTGCTAAAGGAAAAAAAAACAGTGTGCAGCTCAACTCTCTAAATTCTTGTACAACTATTATCTAGGCAAACAGTATCAGATCAGGACTTGGTATCTTATATACAATATAAAAACATTGGATCGTGATCAGGAGCCGCCGAACGGGACATCCCTATAATATATCTGTATTAGCTCAAAAAGTAGGATCCAAAGTCTAAAATAAGAGTTTTTAAAATCATAAAAGAAGTAATGAAAAAAAACATGAATACTTAAGATATCAAAAGTGTGATATTACTACAGTTATTGTGTGTGAAGTTAGTGGGTATTCAAAGAAAGAAAAAAAAGTACCTTGCTTGATGAAGCATAATTCAAAATGTTAGGAGTCAAACCAGCAACCGCACCAACGAGGACCATACCTTCTGCTCATGGTGTGTGGGCTTTAACCGCCAAGCTAAACTGTCACCCCTGAAGTAACCATTTTAAAAGCCAGATATAGGGTGAGCACAGACCAGCGTTTTCAACAGGTGAATTTTAATAGAGCTTTCTAATGTCAAACTCTGAACGGGTTAGGTCAAATATCCAAGTCACATTAATAAAACACATCTCAGTGAAGAGGGACTTTTGAACCGTCAGTGACAAAGTGACAAGATGGGTTTTAATTTGACAGCTTAAAAGATCATCTTCAAATCTGTGAACTTTGAATTTTAACTTTGCTCTTGTCACATGATTTCAGACAAGAGAGTAAGGAAATTCTGATTCATAAAAAGAAAGAAAGAGCTAACATATTACATGCCCGGTCTCTCTTTTCTTATCTGTTCTCTTTCTCTTAAATCCCTCCTGCCAATTCTTAAAACAAACCACCTCCTCCTTTCTCCTTCCTTTCTCTCTGTCCCTCCTTCACTCATCATATTCTGCTTTTTACTCAGTTCTGCGCCCTTGTTGAGTAAAGTCAGTAAACTCGTAGATCTCTGAAAATCCAAACAGATTAGAGGGTAAGAAGGACCTCAGAGACCTTGACTTTTTATTCTCTATATGGTGATAAATGTCAGCCTGGGTTTTAGTAGCAACACTGATGTGCATTACAAAGAGGCATCAAACGAGACCTGTTGATCACTCAGATTCAAGAAACGATCTGGATCAGAGACAAGGCCATTTTTTTGTACCAAAGCCCAGGAGTTGGTTATAGTATAGGTATCAGGACATACAAGGTTGGCTCAGGCTATCTGTTAATACAGCAGCCTGTTAGGCAGCAGTTTTTCAAGCATGTTAACTACATGCCGAAATACACACCCATTGGTGCTACTGCAGCGCATTGTTTGGGCTGCTGTTGCATAAAAATGGATTTTTGCAAAGATATCTAGTGGCACAAACAGGTTAAAAATAAACTTCAATTATCCTGAGAAGATGAGGATATAATGGATTAAAATAGGTAACAGTGAGGCAGTTCTAAGGCAATAATGGCTGTTCGACTGGAAGCCCCCTAAAGATGCTTCATGTGTCCATTAATTCACTTCTTTTTTTTTTTAAAACAAAGATTTTTCAATGTGAAAATGCAGTGTGTTTTTCTAGTTCTAAATTCTGGGTCCATTTGTTTGAAACGGGGAAGACTTCTATGAATAGCAATGCTCCTGTTTAAAAACTTTACCAAAGTAAAAGCCTCAAAGCTGGCTCAGTCGATAACATGCTGGCATCAGCTCTACCTGCAGCCCCTTCTGACCTACTGTGTTCATTGTAGACTGTCTGCAGGACACTTGTTACCAAGTGCAACACCTTTGTGTTGTGTTTTACTGTTTGGGTCTATCCAACAAGAGAAGCTGATATATAAAAAGGACTTCTGTCTCTACCAGTTAATGAACCACTCTTTTTTCCACAAGTGTTTTCTTGAATGTGTTGACTTGCTGAAGTTATATTTACCTGAAAACTTGAGGCTAGCACTGAATGTACTGGAAACAACATACACACCAATTCAAAAAAGCCGATCTTTACAGCAGAAATAAACATGTTTACAGCCTCATTTCTAGATCGGCACACACTGTACGGGGTGAAGTTTTTTTCATAACGCGGCAATTTCAAAGGTATTAAGATCACGAGTTTTCCATTATGAGAGGCACAGTTGACTTGACTTACAGTCGGGAACACTGTAGCTGTTGGCGTGGAGGCTCAAAGCCTGCCTCTATACCTCACACTAGCTCAACAGCAGTTAGATTGACTTTAGCATTTCCAATATGGCTGCCGCTGCCGATTGGCTTCAAAACAGCGCTTCAGAAACAGATGGGTGACGTCAAAGACATCCATTATTTGTAGAGTCTATGGTTGGTACAATATTTGCCAGGCTAATGATACTCCTGGTATCTTCAGGCCTCTGTCACTTTAACGCCCTTGTGAAGAAGTTATGATTTTTAACAATTTTGGTGATCCTTATAGAGGGTATTCTTATCACTTTGTTTCTTTTCTGTGAACATGTGTAAAAAAAATCCCCAAATATGTTTTATTACAAGCCCTAAATTCCTCACTGAATTTTCAGGGATACTCCTCATACTGGCAGCATTATAAATGATCATAGTTTGAGTGAAAATGAATGGCCCTGATGTTTTTTATTTTCATTTTGGCTATCTCACACACTCCTCAACAGTGATCATAATTCAGAAATTTACTCCAACAACTTTTGGTTTTCAAAAATGATTCCACCTGACTCAGGCCTCTGCCCAAAAAAGTTAACAAGCCCTATCACTTTCTGGTGACTACAATTACGGGGTCTGTACTGGTGAGGATGGATGCAGAATCAGGGGCTGCAGTGACAGGCTATGCTGGGGAGCTGCATGTTGTAATGGTTTACCATTGCTCAGTGTCTGTATGAATGAGAGAGCATGCCATTAACACCACAGGCTGCTCCATGTTGGTGTCTCCAATAATGGGGCCAATCAATAGAAACACAGGACTCAGGAGTGGAGAGCACAAAAACAAGGAATTGAAAGCATTACTGGTTCCCATCTAATGCTTTCGGACCATAAATGGTCTGTATGTTTTCTCATATTAAATGGGTAATAGACCCTTGAGCTCACAAAATAACGCACCAGAGTGATGTAATTGAAGATGTATATCAGCAATCATGAAAAAGAACGACTTTTTGTGATATTGCTGCGAGAAATTCTGCATTGCGGCATTAATATTTTTCAGCAGCTGAACTGTCCTCTATTGAGGGTGCCAAACAGCAGCTGAAATCTGAAAAGATGTGTCCGCGCGGGCTCCTTTCCCATTAGCAAGAGGAAGGGGTTTGGAGGATAGACGTTCGAAACTCTCCACATCCAAGAACAGATCCCAATTATAGATCTGGGCTGTGCCCGTCTCCGTCTACTTTCCCTCAGATCATACTCTGGAGTGCATGCATTGTCTCCCTCAGCAAAACAAACACAAAACACATTCACAGTCTAAACTGCTGGCGGTGAGGACAGCAGCAGCAGCCAGAGAGAGCAAGAGAGAGGGACTATTTGAAATCATGTCAGTATGTTCTAGTTTGAGATAGTTTTTACCCAGAGCTCTCTGGCATCGGAGGGAGAGGCCCACTGTGAGGATGCAGCTTCAAAGTGAATAACTGTGTGAAACTACCATCTGTTTGCACTTACATATGAATACTGCAATTTAAAATAGGCTTATTTTAAGAGTAGGATGTAGTCGGCTTTGATTCGGATAACATGCTTATGATACTTAAAAAATCGGAGTAAATACATATTTTGCCTAAATTCAACCCAAAATTGCAAAATAACACATTCATATTACTGTGTGGCTTTTTCTGTACTTTTTCTCAAGTAAACTCACCAGGCGTCCTTGAAGCCCTGCACTGCTATAGGTCTATGAGTGCTGCGGGAGCTTATTTAATTTGAAACATAGTGCAGGCTGTTGAGATCTCTCTGGTGCAAGGACTTTCGTTCTCACTAGAACATCCTTCCCCTCTCCCCTTGTGATTTCACAATCAATTCCTACACATTGCAAATCTGTGTCACCCCCCACTGGTATAACTGGACACTAAATATCATCCTCAGAGTTGGTCTGTTTACTCATCAGACTACAGCATAGACTCTAAATTCACTTCTGAGTCAAGTGATACTTCATCAAATGATGTTTTCAGACATGCATCACTAACTAATGGTGGCCCCGGAGAACATAAAATTTACAAAAGATGAAACACTTTACAAAGTTGGAGAAAAATTTACATTTTGGAAAACATTTTTACATTTTATAAAACAAAATTACATCAGCAATACATTTTTACTAAGGCCAAAACAAATTTACATTTAAGAAAACAAATTTACAAAAGATGAAACCCTTTTACCATTTCTGAAACAAATCAACATTTCATTTTTACGGAAAGGGAATGTACCAAATACCGGAGGGGATCCGGAAGTGATCGAGTGAGGCGTCATTAAGTTTGTTTTGATGGAGAGAAACCAAACTGAGCGACATGGTTTACATATTAGGACATCCTCCGGTCTCAGAGTGAGGTGTCAGACCTCAGATGAAAAAGCATCATCTCTCCAGAAAAGCTCCATCATATCTCCACAAAACCTTCATTATGTGTCAGAATTCAGATGAAACAGCCTCAGACTACATAGCCTAAAGCCTCGCGTCCACAGGATGCGTGGCGTTACGTTACGGCTGCGCCACTCCGCGCACTGCGCAGACGTTCCCATTCTAGTCAATGCTCTAGGGTCAACAGGGCGCACTGCGGCGCGCTGTGGTGCGTCTCAGCTCCGTCTCTGGAGCGTTGCCCTGCGCCACTCCGCCAGAGATATGCTTCAATCTATTTTCGTCGGAGTCTGCACCCAGCACGCATCAATATACACAGAAAAAACAACCTGGACAGGAAGTCAGGCATGAGGATTGCATGCAGCATCCGCCAATCTCAAAATGAAACATCATACACAGACTCCCGACCGTTTATAGATCGTATAGATCAGAAATACTCATTGATTATGGATGTAAGCTACAAACAGTCACATATGCGTGATCCATGTCAACTACAACAGGACTTTAAGATGACAACTTTGTCAGAAGGTAACAGGACAACAAAATAGAGCAAAATTAATATTATTAAACTCATCTAAACCTGCAAAAACGAAACTTAACAGTTATGCAGCACACTCAGTGATGATTGAAGCACAAAAGTAATGGAATACTCTCCAATTGAGAAGAAATTCAACCACAGAAAGGCTCTGTGACCTGTTGTTTGTATGTGGTTCTCTCTATGCTGGACCCAGCTGGTCCTGCCCGCTCTGAGCTGCGCTACGCTCCCAACACTCGTCCTGGGGACCAGGGCGCAAAGCCGTGTTGCAGCCATGACGCGGCGCACACACATCCTGTGGACTCCCCGGGTCAGGCTAAACGGAGTCAGGCTGAAAGGAGTCAGACTTAATGGTATAAGTATTCCATTGTTTGTAAAATTGTCTCCAACTTTGTAAAAGTTTTTCATCTTTTGTAAATTTGTTTTCTTAAATGTAAATTTGTTTTGGCCTTAGTAAAATTGTTTCATCTTTTGTAAATTAGTTGTGTCCTTCAGGGCCACTGTACTGACTTCTTCATCTATGGGTCTATGAAATGTGAGAAGGTAATGTATAATGTGAAAACATTTAATCTGCACAGTTCAGAGGCTGCAAATATTGCAGTTTTCTGAAACAACAAATGCATTAATTTCAGAATAGTTTTTGTTACATTGCATCTGTACACCGTGCTAACTTTGAAATCTGATCCCATTTAGCCAGTGCAACAACAAGGCCACACTTCAATCTGCAGACAGGGATTGTTGAACCAAGAGCAAGAGTCAAACCATCAGACAATTAAAGGGAATTTATAATATAACCCCGATCAACAGCTAGAATACATGAAATCAAGCGCCAGTATATCACAGAAAGCATAACTCATGTAGCACGTGTCTGCTCACAGCATCTATATTTGAAAACGTCAACACCACAGACAGCAAGAGTATGCAGTAAGGCAAACCATAGCATTTTCACAGCGTAGCAATAGCATTTTTAAGATAAATATTAACTCACGGTTGAAGTTATCGATGATTCTGCGTGCTTTCCTCCCAGGATAACATCCTCCCGCTTGCAAACATTTCTCTCAAAGGCCAGTTAACCTTTTTCCTGCAGCAATATGGCTCCTTCATGTTCAGTCACAGTCTTCTGATGTCCTCTCATTATTATGCAGTATCTTCCTCCACCCTGTATTTCAAAAAGTCTCTATCCATGTGGATGCTCCCACAACTGTACGCCTTATAACCCCCATATAAAGGGACTGGGTATAAATAAACTAGTTTGGTTGTCGGTCTGAGGATGTGGCCTGTGGCGACCTGAAGTCCCAGGGGAGAAAACAGCCTGGAGGTGTGGTGCACTGAGGTTTCTGCACCTGACCCGAGCTATCTGCTAAGGTGCTGGCTATGTCGTAGCTGCTCGCCACGCCAACACGTGAATCATGTTAACTCATGAGCAGCGTGGCTCCGACTCATCTGTGCCATAAGTACATTTTAACGCGGGATAACTTTTTTAACATGTAAACCAAAATTAATCTCGTTGTATGTTCATGCCACATTGACTGCAATGTGGGAACATGCCACCTGGCCGTCACACTCTGGCCTATCAGCATTGTATTCAACAAATGCAGCGTTTAGGTTTTACGGAAGAGGATTAGGGCCACTGAAAAAAAACTGAGGTTACATTTTTTAAATTATTATTATTCCGTGATTTGAGTCAGAATTCTGAGAGCAGAACTCTGAGATTAAAGTCAGAATTTTGAGAATTCTGAGAATAAGGTCAGAATTCTGAGAATAAAGTCAGAATTCTGCGTAAAAAGTCAGCATTCTAAGATTAAAGTAATAATTCTGAGAAAAAGTCAGAACTGTGAGATTAAAGTCAGAATTTTAAAAATTCTGAGAATAAGGTCAGAATTCTGAGAATAAAGTCAGAATTTTGAGATTAAAGTCAGGATTCTGAGATGAAAGTCAGAATTGTGAGGTTAAAGTCAGAATTGTAAAAACAAAAATTCAGAATCCTGAGATTAAAGTCAGAATTCGGAATAAAAAATTAGAATTATGAGATGAAAGTCTGAATTCTGAGATTAAGGTCAGAATTCTGAATAAAAAGTAAGAATTCTGAGATTAAAGTCAGGATTCTGAGATTAATCAGAATCTCTAATCCTCTTCCATAAGGTCTCTACCTGTTTTTACATAACATTTTCAAACCTCATTCACTGTTATGCTAAACAGAATGTAACAGTATAGGACACCTGAGAGATGCTAGGTAAAATTACTGTAACTTATAGTTCTAATTATATAATAACCATATCCGTTTCCATCCCATATTTCCACTTGTTTAAACAGTCTAAATATTTCAAGCACTTAGCCCTCATTTGATATTAATAAAACAAAAGATGGACAAGTTGCATAATTTATTAGGCATATATATAATAGCAGTTTACTGCACATAGCCTATACATTATTTACTATTTCACCCATTTTAGCATGATGTGTTTGGATTTGATAATTGCATTTAATAATTCACATCCTCTAGAAAATGTTTCTCTCTTTTTTTGGATGTATTTTTTTATTGTGTGTTTATTCATTACTCATCTACCTACTTGCTTTCCACAATACTCGCTTGCCTTTTTTGCAAGCCTTGTTTATTATCTGTGACGGTGGTATGAGTGAAGAAATTAAACTGAAGCACAGAAAAAAAAATTTTATTGGAAATTGTTAATGAGATTTTGCTTTGAGGGCCAGTTCTCAAAAACTATATCAAAATTAAAATGTTCGCTTGTAGGAGCACTTGAGTTGAGCACTTGTTTGGAACACTCCAACCCTCTAAATGCTAAAAGTTGCAGTATCAAGGGCTACTGTGCACTAGCTGAACATGAGAGGTTAAAAGTACAGGTACATTAAGAACTAATATATCAACAGAAAAAAACAACAACAAAGAAATTACACTACAAAAAAATGATGCATTTTTCTTTACAAAAGAACTTAAGTGATCACATCAGTCATGTCACCTAAATATGAATATTTAGGTAGGAGTTTGTGGAACACCAAGGTGACCTTTCCAGAGGGATTATTCTATTTATCACTTGTTTGCTCAATGAAACCTCCAACTTTACACAAACAAAACTTTCAGATATACAAATGACACATGCACACATGTATCCAAAATAAATGGACAAAATCAATTACTAATCCAATTCAAATATTAAACATCCATCTTATACAGTTCACAGTACATTAGCAAAGTTGCCCGGGAGCAACAAAAACACCTCACAAATACTGAATGACTTTGAGACTTGAAGTGTCAAGTGAACAATATTATTAGATACAGCACTTTATTTCATGGGGTAAAGCGAAGATCAAATGAACTGTGCAGTTTGTCTCTCAGAATTAATAGGCATTACATTGAGGCTCTCCCAAGTGATGCCAGCAGCTCAGAGCCCCTGCAACACCTCTCCTATGACTAATCGGTCTTTTCTAGTGGCAACAGCCTTAAGACTCATGCATGCATTGGCAATTCATGGCAACACTACAGAAAATGACAAGATAAGGCGACATTGTGAATACAGTAGAATGTGCTGGAAGCTAAGACATTTGTTGGGTGAAGAAGAAAAATGAACTCACTTGAAAATAAAACAGAAATACAATAAAGTTTTTCAGGATAATATTCACTTTTGTCCTTGAACTGCCACGGAGATTCGGCCCCTTTATTTTGTGAAGCGAGAGAAACACATTATTATTTTGCAGAAGAAGAATAGCAGTGATATACAGTGTCATGTACGAACAACCTCAATGCAATTTACTGGAAAATACTCATAAGCAGTAAATCTATCAATAGTGCAGAAACGGGGTGCAGAGGGGGAAACTGCAAATAAAATGTGGCCGTACTGGAAACCTCAGGAAAGCAGTGGATGAATGGTTGAATTGAGTTATTTGCATAACATTGTTGTATTTACAAAGAACTGTCAGACAGCAAAATTATTGAATACTGTAAATACCCTTTTCTTTGGAGGCTTACAGTATGCAATTTCTTTTAAAGTTGCAGCCACTGGGAGGCGTTGTTTCACATTGCTGACACACACTTTTAACAGCGGTGGGAACAGTCAACAGGATGGCGTTTTCCTCTGAGTGATTAAAAAAAAGGGTAAAGAATAAGAGACAACTTTATGATTGGGTAAAAAGACAGAAATGTCATTTTTTTTAGCTAACCAGCCTTTGTTCTAGGAAATTCAGAAACATTTGCAACCAGCTAGCTTAACTTCTGTTTTCTGTCGCTTTCTATGTTCAGGTCAGTTCGAGTCCTTGTGGCGCTGAGCAGGGTGGTGGATGCTATACAGAAGAGCAAAGAGCAAGCACCAGGTTGAAAGTAAGAATTCTCACTCTGTTACTGTGCTTGATGTTTTCTGATGGTTGAATGATCCGATTAGCTCCGTGGTTTACTAAATGTCAAGCAATTGGAGGTGTCTCTTTATCATCAAGCTCAAAGGTACCTGCAGGTTTCAGCTGATGCCTTTGAGGGTTAATTGGTGTGGTATACCTTGGTGTAGTTATTAATGAGAATTTGCTGTAGTTATTTATGTTAAACTGGTATGCTAGTTAATGCTAGTTAATCATAAGCTAAAGTTAAAGCTGCTTCTAAATGGTAGTCACCAATTACTGTATATTACTACTAAAGGTTTTAAACTTCCCCTCTCACTTCTCCTTCCGTGCTAGTAATTCTGTTGATCGGATCAGAGTCATTGATCATAATGTTTTGATTATCATATCTGCCTTCCCATCGATCTGTCTCTGTGCATAGCATGTGGTCTGCTCTTTCATTTAACCATTTATTAAAAGGATGAGGGATCTGTCTGTTCTTTGTATTCGAGACCAGTTGCCCAATGGTCCATAATAAGGTCCTGTTATTTCCCCTTTTCCTGCTCTTTCTTTGACCCTTTGTTTGTGATCTATAAATGCATTATTTCATATGGAAATTACCTTGTCTTTACTTTAGCAACGCTTTTCTTTTCTCTCTCCCAGCACTATATCCAATGTGCTGTCTTTGTACTCACTGTATGACCACCGGGTCACTAAAGGGAGCTGAACTTTATGGTCCTCTAGCTCTGGAAAATGTATGTTCAGAGTACTTCTTTGATGTATAGATGAAAATCTGTCGATCCATGTGATGGACAGATATAGATTAAGATTAATAATAGATTAAGTCTGCAGAATCTATAAACATGATTCCTCAGAGCTCACATCAAAATCAAGATCGTAAGAACTTGGATATGTGAACCAGATTTATCCTGGTCTGTATCAGATATTTCTGGGTTTTTTTTTTAGCAACTACAACTATTGCTTCTATTATTTAATATTTTTTTTGTTCTGTGCATGCTTCTCAACACATACCTAGAGTGGGAAAATATGCACTACAAGGAGAAAAGGGGGACAAATGGATAAGAGGCATCACTCTTTCTCAAATATGAAGCATGTCATGTCAAATACTGAAATTGTCTAATGCCTGCAACCTCACCATGTTTTGATTACTGTGCAGACACAATCAAGTTGCAGAGCAGTGCTTGGCTCCAAAATAATAAACACAATCAAATTCTCAGGCCTTTGAGGCAACCACATCAATTCCCATTGGTGATCAATTAGCTTTTATAACACAACTTTGAGGAATTTATTTTCCAGAAGAATCAACTCTGTCCTCTGAGGAAGAGATTCAAATTATAACTACTGTATGACAATTATTTTTACCGAAGCATAATTGTATCTAGATGTCTTTATCAGCAAAAGAGATAAGAGAGAGGGAATTAAGACAGAGGAGATGTGTTGTGGAAAAGGACCAAGCTGTGGAAACCTGAGCAGCTGCTCTTAACCTCAAGGACTGTGATATTGACCCCTAGGCAAACGAAAGAGACCACAAGAACTACTCTATGGATCACAGGGGCTCTACAATGTCCCTGTGGCTAACTGGTCCAGACAACAGGACACAGTGATCTGTGTCAGCAACCATAGTCAGTGTACAGACCTGAAACAAGTCTGCCCAACCAATGGCTGACTTGCTACCTACCTACCTGCCTGCACAGCTGCTCACACTGGTTGTTGGGCCATCTTCCAATTTCTTAAAAGCTAGTTGCACAAGAAAGGAGTTGGATATGATTCACTGTAATCCTCTTTTCAAGGCTTGCTTATTTTGAGATGGATTGGTCATACTTAGAGATGAGGTTGTTGGAGTGTTTTCGGGGTTGTCTTTGGTGTGTTTTTTTTAGTTGGACAATTTCAGAATCTACTTGGAGTGTAGTCCTTTTTTTTTCTTTTTTTTTTATACTTTATTTTTGTAAACAGGCATAGGTAGACAACACAGCTCAGTGAAACAGACACAGTAGGTCATCTATACATCCATGTGTTATAATAGTGGAAATACAGTCAGTTCATCCAGTCATGGCTTATTAATCCTTCAATGCTATGTACACAGTCCATTTTTCCCAGTAATGCAAACATTTTTCTGTTCTTAGGTTTAGTGAGTAAGTAATTCTCTCCATATTTTCAATAGTAGACACAATGTCTATCCACTCAGTCACTGTTGGGGGATTGGGTTGCAACCATTTTCTTGAGCAGTCCCCCCCCCCCCGCATGGAGTCAACCTCAGTATGGCCATGTTTTCTCTTGTGAGCAAATTAGGTTTTATTTAGACCTTTTCCGTGTATTTCTGTCTATTACACCTCTATTAAACATCTAATAAGGTCAAATCTGACAAGAAGCGGAAAACATGCTGTTTAGATTGCTCTATTTTGACTTGAGACTTCCAGTGATACAGATGGAAGTAGAGTTTATAGAGAAAGCCAACACAATGACAGCAGTGGAGACACTAAAGCTTCTTTCCTCTAAATCTAAAGTACTTAAAGCACCGAAAGTGATCATGTGACGAAATAAACAAGCACTGTCTTCGGTGGAGTTGTTCTATTATTAGTTCAGGCAGCTAACAACTCACTCCTGTTATTGTACTTACAGTAAAAGGCTCTGACGTGTTCCAGTTGGACCGTATTGTTTGCTGCTCCAGCCCCTCATCTCTAATTATAAAATGCCAAACTTCATCTGTCTGGTTCTCTTTCTGGTGGGTCGACAGCAAGGCTCTTCATGCTTCGCAGCACTTCACCCTCTCAAGCTATTTCCCCCATAGCCTAACCCAATATTGACTGGAATAGGAAATTCCAAAGCTGCTGTAAACATACAAACGTCTGACAAGCCCACTTCCAATTTCTCAGATACAGGCCTGGGACTTATTATGGAAAAACAAACTGCAATCTTGGCGTGCATTAACAAGAAAAAAAGACTTTCCTTCCAGTCCTGTAAACCAAAAAAGGGAATATTTTATAAGGAGAGCTGTATCAAAATATCTGGTTGATTTGTGTTTTCTCAACACAACACCATTTAACAGGTTAACACACAGCCTCTGCGGGGAGTTTGCTGAAAATGATGGTAATAATTGGCATTTAAGGAGCCAGTGTTTACCTTTTAGGATTATCTCAGCTGGGGTCAGCCCCATACCTCGCTACAACTTGAGTGATTTTGCCCCCTCTGTGCTAGCAGGCCTTGAAGAGGTCAGAAAACCATGTCAATGTGTCCCTCAGCTTAATTCTATTACGCACAGGTTCAAGCTCCAAATTAAAATGCAAATTACCTCCATAATAAAAGTGAGCGAGAGTACAGGCAGAGATAAGGTACATCCTTCCCTTTCATTGGCAGCGCTTGTGAAGTACAAACCTCCTTTTAATGTAAAACTTAATTTAATTCTGAAGAACAAAGTGTCTCAGAACACATTGTCTCATAACAGGTTCTGTCCGACTTGTGTCATGTTTGAAACAAAAGCGAATGATGGCTTCAAAGTGTGGGTTGAGTCTCTTTTTTTGACTGGATAACACAGGCAGTTTCTAGGCATTTGCATTTATTTAAATATTACCCACTACATTTGTACTGGATCATAGGGAATTTTGAAAACATGAAACAAAATATGACTCTTAATATCATGCAAAATCATTAAAATATGACCTTAAACTGCCAAGGGTAAGCAGATAAACCTGAATTTGCTTTATTCTGACATGACAGCATGAATAATTAGGTACAATGGGATCCATTCTGCTAATTTAACAACAAGTCAGCCGATAAAAACATCCAAACTTCACTCTGGAGGTACAATTAGTCTATTTTTGAATTTAGATTGTGTTTAATTGTGAAATATGAGCAGTTTTCCTCTTTATTGTTTCGCCTCTTTGCTTCCCTGCAGCCGTCTCAGTGAGAGCCCTGTACCTTTTGGACACATGTTACCTAGTATATGAGGTGAATGTCAGCATCAAGGAGATAACAGCTTGACGTCTCGCCGGTCTGTTATCACCACGCAATGCTCCAGAGCGGCACAGCTGCAGGAGCACAAGTCTTATCACTCCCAGAGTTCGGGTGAGGGAGGGAGTGGTGGATGAGACTGAAAAACCAACAAGCATGAGCCCTTCAGGCTCCCCCCTAACGCCGCCCTCTGACTCCCCCCTGCTCAGATAGGCCCTGCTAATGTTCTGAAGGTTCGACCTTTGCTTTTCTATAAGGAAAAGAAACTGGAATAAACAGTGTCATAATCCGAGCTCTTTAGTCATCCAAGGACGATTAGTATGGTGCCCTACGACACAGAAGGTGACGCAGACTCTCTGATGACTCACTGCATACAAATTAAGGCTTTCGCTTTGCTAAGTACACACACTGTACACCTCAATTATAGGTCACCTCAAATCTCTGGGCTGTAAGTAAAGTAGTTAAAAACAGCAAAACATGACCAGCATAAACAGAGAAGAAACCAGTGCATGATACAGGGAGAGATTCCTGAGTCATTTTCAGGATGTGATTTTATTAAGTGTTCTCAAAGATAGTATCACCTTGGTTATCTTACAGCAGAAAAACAAGATAAATACGCATGTAGTTCACAGTCAAGGTAGAGTTGTTAAACAATTCAGTGAAGGTGCACTGAAACAAGTGGGGCATTTAAAGTGAATATATTTTGTTTTATAAATGAACATCTGCTAAATGCCCCCGGGCTGTTCTTCACCTTTCTCGTTGATACATTACTTTAGCTCAGCGGTAAACAATACATAATAGATAACTCTTGTTCTCTGAAGTGTTCTGGCCTATATCAAGGCCATGTGTACTTGCATCTGTTGCAAGTCACAGGCTATGTGAACTGACAGTAAACCAAGGCAAGCAAGTGTTTCTGTATATATTTGGCCCTGCAGTGCCTCCTTTGTTTCCAGCTAAGGCTGTGAGTAATGTAAACCAAGGTATCTGAAACCCCCACAGCGTCATTTTAAGCACTGTGAAATGGAAAATGGTAAGTGCAAACAGAGTGAGTTAGTGTGAGTTTGTATATATTTGTATATATGTATGTATGTATATATATATATATATATATATATATATATATATATATATATATATATATATATATATATATGTATATATATATATATTAAGCTTTGTAAAGCACTTTAATTGAAAGTGCTCTACAAATAGAATTATTATTATTATTATTATTATTATTATTATTATTATTATTATTATTATTATTATTTTATTCCCATAGATCTGTTTATTAACGTAGGGTTCTAAATATGTTCAACAAAATGATCCAAACTAATCTGTACAACTCATATAAAGTATGTCACTATTAAGACTCCAAAATGCTGGTCTTGTCCTTGAGCTTCAAAATGATCTACTTATGAATCAGTGCAATAAGTGAGTTTTATTATTATAGTCAGTCGTTTTATTATAAGGTTCGAATAATAAAATAAGTTTATAGAGTTTGTTTTCATTTTCAAAGGACAAACATCCACTTTATCCAAACACATTATTTTCTTACTATTAGTCAATTATTCCACTGTGTTGGGGTCATGAGTTTCAAAGCATAAAATAATTGGACCGATCTGAATGAGCTCTTTTTTATTTTTTCTGAATGGAATCAGGCTCTCTGCTGTGGTGCTAACCTTACCACCACATGACCTTCTGTTCAGTCTCTAACATCCATTATGAAAGGCTTGGGGAAGTGCTTACTCATAGGGTTCTGGTGTTACATAAGTGGCTGTGCAGACATTGAGGGCGCGCCAAAAATTAATCGGCACGATTAATTACAAGAGCCATATGGTCAGCAGTGTCTCACTGCCATTTCCAGTTAGACTGCTTGGGAGGTGCTGGGAGGCCTGCTGACATTTGCACAAAGTCCCTGCATCCAACATCCGTGTTCAGCCACAGTCACACAGCCACTCTCTCTCTTACTCTATCTCTCTAACTCTCTCTCTCTCCCTCTCACACACACACACGCATGCACGCATGCACGCACGCACGCACGCACGCACGCACGCACGCACGCACACACACACACACACACACACACATAAACAGATGTAATCTTGTGTAAGATTGGTCATATACACTTTATTTTGTTGCATCATCACTATATACCTTGGTACCTGGTTGATCATTTTCTGTTAATATTTCCCTCCACATACGCATTCATCATGAGGTCATAAAAGTACGGGATGTTTATACAATATTTAAAAGATTGCTGAGCACCCAAAAAGAGACAAGTCATTAGAGACCCGACTTCATAGGGAGTCACAGGTTTTATCCTCCCCTGCATCTCGCCCCTGTGTTTGAGTTTCCATTGGAAAAATGGAAATTGAAGTTAATAACACCAGAGGAGATTCAAGAGCTTACTTAATCAAACTGACAGGTGCCCGTTCAGCGTTAAAAGACGACAAAGCAGAGTATGGCTCCAACACACTCTGCAGAAATTAGATGGATATTGTCCTACCTGCCACGGGCTGTGTGAGTCATGGTAGACACTAGTTATATGGTGAGTGTACCGTGTATACACGGGGTGTATTAATCATGCATGCATTCCCATAGGGAGTAGATGGAGTTTGCAGCTGAACTCTGTATCTTCCTGCTGATAAACACTTTGCTTTGCCAGAGGTGCTGCAACATGTAGGAAACTCAAAATAATCATATAAGCAGTGTACTTGTTCAAGAGGCATCAAACATGCATTTGCAAACATGCATTTGAATGTGCTGTACTGTTGCATAACAAAAAGGATACAGTATGCCCTCACTGCATCCAGTTGTTGACAATGTGAATGACCCATAAAGTATATTTTATTAATGATGGCGTGACATTGTGGAGTGGGTCTAGCAGGCAAGAGTGACACTGAAACATGATTTTATTGCATGATATAGACATAGCCCTCTTTTACATTGCTCCTTTATGCTAAAGCCTCTGAGTCATTTATGGATGGACCACACATTCCACGTGGAGAGCTAAAGCAGGCAGAATGCAATCTGCAATCTGCAGTAATGGCATCCCAGCTCCCATCAGTGGTAAGCTGACAACGATACAATGAACAATGATCTAGGATATCAGATATCTGCACATTTCAATGAGAGCAATGCATCTGCTCCATGCTGTGCAGCAAAAGCCAGGATTTCCTCGCCTCCTGAAATGGATCAAAAACAACTGATACATCCTTCAATCAATGAACAAGCATTGTGAAAGTGGTTTTCTTCTCCTCTTAAGGTCGGACCTGGCAAAACATGCATCTTTACCTTTTACAAATCTTTTTGTAATTTAGGAAAACATTCATTGTGAGTAAATCTGAATAAAACCAGTTTCTTTTTTGGGTCCAGACGACTGAAGTGAGCCAGAGTGAACTCTCTGTCTAACTTAATGCATACAATGAAACCGAAACTAACCAGAAACAGAGGAAGGGCGCTTCTCCAGAGGATTTAATGAACCAAAAAACTGACCTTTATTTTGCAGACATATCTGGAGGGGCAAATACAGCCCCACTTTTGATTTTAAAACAATTTTCCTCCTCAAGTTTTCCAGTTGCTGTTTGTATTGTAAACAATGAAGCACATGGAAAAAAGTAAAAGCTGGAAGTTGTTTATTTCTCTTGGAATTATAGCCAACTCTTTGGAAAGTGGTGAGCATTGACTGTATAAAATATGGACGCAGTATCCGTGTCATCAACCATCTGTTTCTGAGTGCTGTTTTGAAGCCAATCGACGGCGGCAGCCATATTGGAAATGCGGAACTCAACCAGGCATAGTGTGATGTAAAGAGGCGGAGTTTGAGCCTCCTATCCAGCAGCTATGTGTTCCCGTCCGGGAGTCAGGTCAGTCATGTCCTTATTTGGGCAAAAACTTGTAATCTTAATATCTTCTGAACCGTTGCGTTAGAAAAAAAATCACCCCCCGTACAGTGTGTGCTGATAGAGAGATTAGCTACGTAGAGCCATGCCATTTTTGTACCAGGCTGTAAACATGTTTATTAATGCTACAAAGATCGTCTTTTTTGAATTGGTGTCGATGTTGTTTCTGCAGCCAGCCTCAAGCGGATTCTCGATGAATTTCAGTTTATAACACTTACGCATGGGCTTCATATTTTGAGACCGGAGGTTGCCACTTGGTGGTGAGCCATAAACTGTCATCAGTTATAACATGAATGTAAGTCTGGATTTTAAGTCCTAAATGTGTTCTAGTTATCATGGTCAAACCTTGCTCTCACTGTGTGGTCAGTGTGTTTAATAGTTATGGAACAGTATTTGAAGGTACATACCCACACTGACTGTGAACTGTAGCTTTATCCAGTGCAGCATCAAGTTGGAGTCACAGTAGAGCAGAGGGAAGTCCCCAAGGAGAGCTGCATGAGCCAGCCACAGTGTGAATCACTGTGATATTAAATATGAGATACATTAACAAGTTCTGGCACACTTTCTCTCAGGAATACTTGTTTTAATCTTTGTAATGTTTTTTAGGACAAGCCAGATAGTAGAGAGCAATTTTTGCTCAATTTAAACCCAGTTTTGAGTACAATATGGATGCTCTTACAATCTTTATTTTGAAAATTAAGTGTCTTTTTATTTCAATGTAATCAAATATTGTTAGTCCCCCTCTAGGTTGTGACTTTTGGTTTTAAAGATAGAGTTTCTTCCTTTCTTTCATTTAGATGCACTGTTGATGTACTCTTCATGTCTGAGTCACATTTAAGTTTGCCATTCAGGCTTTGAGAAGTATTAAACTTTCCTCTTTCAGTTAATGCATTGCCTGAGCAGTAATATGCAGATTCTGCATACAAATGCAATACTGTTGACTAGATTATGGTATCAGAAGGTGAACAGAATAGTATCATCCACAAACATTTTTGCTTTACTCAGAGTCGTTGAAGAGATATGTGACTGTAAGTCAAGGGAACATATACGCTTTAGATGTTGTCTCTGTATACCAACTCCATCCCACTTCTCAAGTTGCTAGTTGAACTGTAAAAATTGACAGTACACAGATAAGATCATCTTGTCTTGAAGTCTTTTATCCAAGTAACAGGATCGAGACTTGTTCGACACCTACTTCAGTTTATAAATTTGTTTGTGCTTTTGTGAAAATAGTGTTTTATTGCTGTAGCTCAAGACACTTGGAGATTTTTGAAAGGGGGCACAGAAACCATTCTGGAGGGTTATGGTAGCACCCACTGAAAACACTTCACTGTAATTTTGCCTTTTAAATGTTTCCTCTGTGTAGTTTGTATTGTGACAACCAGCTGAGGTCAAATGCTGAATGGAATTTTACCATCTTGTAACTTATTTAGGCAGTATTTCTTTTACCTTATCACCTTGGAAGGATGAGACTTGGTGCAACATTGCAACCCTTAAGCAATGTGCCTAACCCTAACCCTAACCTCTAAGCTTATAAGCAAGGTGCCTAACCCTAACCCCTAGGCTTGCAAGCAAGGTGCCTAACCCTATCCCCTAAGCTTACAAGCAAGGTGCCTAACCCTATCCCCTAAGCTTACAAGCAAGGTGCCTAATCCTAATCCCTAAACTTACAGGCCTGATTGGATAGAACCACTGCTGTGCTGCTCCAGTCTGAAGCGACATGTTCATATTTTTTGCAATTGTGTGGGCAAGATTTAATGATCTGACTGTTTGGACCATCTGTGTGGTCACTATGGTAGTGTCATTAACAAAAGCCGAATATAACTGAATTTATGACAAGTGTGCAAGAAAGTATTGCATATACAGCATGTTTTTTTAGAGTGCACAATATATGGATGTAGTTTGGAGATACGTTGGGTCATCCACAAAAAAAGTTTGATCCCTGGCCCCTTTTTGTATACATTAAGGCTGATTTATACTTCTGCGTTGAATCAACGGCGTACCCTATGCTGGGGGTCTGCGTAGCTCCCGTACCTACGCCGAGGCCTACGCACGTAGCTGACGTGCACCTCCTCCAAAATGTAACTCCACGTAGAGCCGACGCGGACCGCAAGCCCTGTGATTGGTCCGCTCAGCGGCTTTGTCTTTCCCGCATTTTCAGCACTTCCGGGATCCCAGACATCGGCCGCACATCGGCCGTGTATATATTCTCCTCCTCTCTATTCTTCATGTAATCATGTCTGTATGATAAACAGCAACATGTTTCAGCTGTAGATTAACATAACACGTTCTGAATCGCTGTGGAAAAGTAAACAGAGATCGTAGCGGGACCGGAAGCAGGCGGCCGGCTATCAGAGACACCGCACTGCCCTCAGGCGTTTCGGCGGAGAATTGCTGTGCGACACAGACACACCGACGCACAAGTATGTGGTGCTCATGTCCGCGTCAGCCCCTGCTGCGTAGGGGAGACGCAGAAGTATAAATCAGCCTTTAGCAAATCACTGAACCTCAAATTGCTCCAGGAGGCATAGCCTGCGGTGTATGAATATGTGAGGATGATCAGTTTATGAATCGCCTTGCATTGCATATAATTAGTTTATTAATGTGTGTAAAATGCTGAATGCTGATCTGCAGTGAAAAACACCTGGAGTGCTCAGATGACTCTACAAAGGTTATACAAGTGCAGTCCATTTACACTCCACTTACACTATTTCCTCATATATTATCAAACTTAGAATTTGAATTTCAAGTCTTTTGCAGAGACCTCCTGACCCTGCAGCTCACAGGGTTAAAGAGAAACTGAAACCACCTTACTTAATCAGATCTCAGAGGAACAAGGGCCTTTTAATTAAATCAATTAAAAAGTCATACATAGAATTAATTCTTCATCAAAGTTGAACTAAAAGAGAACAAAAAGAAATCAAATCCCTGCAGATAAACCGAGACGGTCACTCTGACTGCCGCTCTGGTGTTCAGAACTCATCTGATGTTGCACTGATCTGCAGTAACTACCATCCCCTGTTTATCCTATCATATTCCAGCTAGCTTTGAAAGCAGTCAAAGCAGATGAGGACTTGTCAGACCAGATCCAAATATGCTGATTTTCAGAGCAGTGATTGACAACAGCCCCTAATGCCCCGGGATATTCTGTCCTCCTACCATTCCAGGCCGATAGGACTGAATGACGGCTTTTCTCTCTCTTCAACAGCATTTTACTTATTAATCACATTGAGAGTATGAAGCGTGAAATGAAAGCCATCCCACTAAACTACTCCGGCCTTGACTAAATAAATGGTCCTCCAAGGGAAATAACTTTTCATGGGATTGGTTCGGTGGCAATTTTCTGAGACTATGCAAATTACTCCAAATATGCTTTAAATCAAATGCCGACATAAACCTGGAACAGAATTAAACAGGCGACTTCTTTAGCTCTGGTTTCAAAAAACACTCAAATTACATGAGAGCATTTTGAAAACAACAAAAACAGTCAATGTGACGTGAGTAGTTAAATTTAATGTTGTCAAGGTTTCGCTAAATTGTCATTTTCTTTTAATTTTCTTCTGAATATGAAAACATAAATATGGCAAAGAAAAACTCACATGCATATTGTTCTTTGCAAAATGTCTCTACTTTTCTTGACAGTTTCATCTAGATGTGCTTCATAGGTTGAAAAAAGTCCAAAAGCAGACTATTATTTTGAAAGAATAACAACGTAGTTACAAAAATAAAGTAGTTTTAGAGTCACATTCATGCATTGAAACCAAATTGCTAATGCAAAAATAATACGAAACAGAGGATAAATCACAAGCACATTGTTGAAGTTCAGCAGTACCGTATCATAGCGGCTTGAACCACCATGCTTACAGGCAGCAGGCCAAACCTGGAGTCAAATCCAGACATAACAAATAAAAAACCTCCCAGATTTTCTCTGAAACCACATTTTCCAAACAATGTAAACACAGCAGGTTCTAATAGTAAGCAGAGCTTGGCATCAGCCTTAACATATTATATGAAAATGACTCCGTTGCATCTCTTGATTCATTTAAATGAGCTCAATGAACTGTGAAAAATGTTAATTTTCTTCATGGGGGCCCTTTGTGTTCCATGTCCCTGAGGAAATGGCAGGAATACATTTTCACAAGTTGGACCAGCTTAAAGTTGGTTCAAATTCAAAAGTGATGTCACTCTCTGGGCAACTGGAGAGCCTGTCCGTCTTTAAGTTGAGCTTCGCTTGACTGATCTAACACGAGGCTTTGAGTCCAATATAAAGGCTGTTCACTTTGGCTGATGATACTCTGGGGACTCACTGTATATAAAAATGCAGACTCCTCCATTTAACAAAGACAGCGTTTATAGTCAGGACACTGTATAACTTTTGTCAGCACATATACACTCATATGCTGCCTAATTAGGTGGCTATATTTGAAGCTAAGCACTCAAGTTTAAAAATAGCCTTGGCAATAACATAAAGTAATCACCATATGTCACATGCAGGTTGCTGTGTGTATCAAACTTTATATACAGCACCCATTGTTACATGTGTTTCATGTGCACATCTAATACAATGATGTAACTGAGCTATATTGAAGCCCTTTATCACATTTATCCTCCTACTCTATGCACATGTGAAATATGGTGCATGCTCTCATTAAAGATCAGAGACTCATTCTCTGACACAAGATAAAAAGTGCCATATATGCCCCCTGGTATTCTTGGACATTGTAATGCACAAAGTGTTTAAGCTGTTATTTTAAACTATGCATGTTCACGATCAACTCTGACATCTATAATTATCATTATACAATCCATCAAAGAAAATGTGACTCTCTAAGACCTTTCATCATTAAGTTCAAAGACACCATGTCGCTCTCATTTGATATGTCTTCCTCTTTATCTGATTGCTCTATTTGTAAGAAGCTTTAAAGCTATAAACTCAGTTGAGTTAGAATGACACTGCCTCTCTCTCTTTAGGTTTTGTTCCCATCACAGTCCCATGTCTAAAGTTCTTTGCTGTTTGAACAAATACAATCCACAATATGACTGTGAAACTTGCAACAGTACTTACAAGGACACTGAAGTATACACAAATGTAGGGATACTACGGGCTACACAAAGCCTGAGGAGGGCCTTTAATTTGATTGCTATGGATGTGAAGTAATTTTGCAAGCTCTGTGATTGATGGTCAGAACTGACTTCACACCACAAGCAACTTTTAATACGAAAATGATTGCTCTATGTTGTTAGTTTTGATTATAGTCACTCAGGAAGTATTCTTAAGGCAGAAGTGCTGTGGTCATTTTCCTGATGAAAGGTGTTCAAAAGACATCAATGGTCACTTCTGAAAAGATGGAAATTGGTTGAAAAGTGAATGTGCAATCAAAGTCTATTAATAGATGTTGATTAAATGGTTAGGCTTGGGCCTGATTTTAAGAGGAAATCTGCTTCTGTCAAGATTGGTCGGTGATAACAAGTTGCGTCTCATACATATTGTTGCTAAAATGTTGTATTACAGTACAACAACTAAAACATTTAATATTAACCCTTGATTTTAGCCCTGCAACCTTTGGTATACACATCCAATTTTGCCATTGAGTCCTTGCTTTACTATAGGCCTGAGTGATATTTCTACCTTCATAGTCAGAGTGGCTCAATCAACTTGTGTAGTTTTCTTTTCTCTTCTTGTGGGGAATTTTTAAAACTTCTTTCTGTATTATAAGAATTTTTTTCTTACAGACATCCTTTTTTCAACATTTCAATGCAAAATTGAACAAATTATCAAACTAATACGACAAAGTAGTGTTTTCTGAAACATGGCTGAGTCTATGTGTCACCCCTTAATTTAAGTTGCGTGTTCAACTTAAACTTAGTTGGTTGAAAAACAATAGAAAACCGGTATTGGACATTCAGACCTCATAGTCCACAACATTCTTCATATCAGTGATCTTATCCTGTTAGTAACGTTGTGGTTGCCCCATGCTGAAACCTCCAGTCTCAAAATATAAAGCCCATGGGGAAGTGTTATAAAATGCAGTTAATTGAGCTCCCGCTTTAGACTGGCTGCAGAAACACCGGAAACCACATACACACCAATTCAAAAAAGACGATCTTTGCTGCATAATAAACATGTTTACAGCCTGGTTAAAAAAAAAGGCTGGGGTCTGAAGAGCTAATTTCTCTATCGGCACACACTGTATGGGGGTGAATTTTTTTCCTAACACAACAGTTCAGAAGATATTAAGATGATGAGTTTTGCCCATTTAAGGACATGCCTGACAGGCAGGAACACTGTAGCTGTTGGCGAGGAGGCTCAAAGCCCTCCTCTTTTCCTCACACTAGCTCGACAGAAGTTGGGTTGCGTTCAGCATTTCCAATATTGGCTTCAAAACAGCACTTCAGAACAAATGGGTGACATCACGGATACTACCTCCATTATTTATACAGTCTGTGGGTTGCCCTCCTCTGCATGCTGTCTTCACTTTTTTTCGACATCAAGTTAAAAGTTACACTACTGATCTCATATTTTATTTTTTTATGCTTATTGCAGGATGCATTAATCTGATCCAGCTATATCTCTAAGCCGCTTTGATAGAGACTACTTTCATGACCTGGCTCAAAAGGTCACGACGAAACAGTGAGACAAACACCATCTACCAAATTCAAATAATCTTTTAATGAATCAGATTAAACCAAATTAAACCAAATTGTAATTCCAATTAAATATTTGCAACGTGAGGCCTGGAAATCACTAAAATCAGTGGTGTGTGATAAGCATGAGTGGAGGGTATGTGTGTGTGTGTGGAGGGGGGGTAGTGAATATAAGATAACATTTCTGAACAGAAAATCTAAAATGCAGTGTACATGTGAGGAAAGAAGCAGAGAGAGTGGTGCAGGACTTTAAGTCCCCTTAAGACGGGGGGGGGATCCAAAGGGAACCACGATATAGAAATAGCTTTAACTAATAGCTACAAAACAAAAATACATTACCGACCACAGACTCCAGTTAGTTTATTTGGTTAACAAAGAAATATACCCTGCAGGGGCATGTGAACGGGCATCTGCATTAACATTATCTTTGCCCTTGATGTGCTTAATGTCCAAACCAATTGACTGCAGGAACATAACTCATCAGTCTCCGATTCGGACAATTCAAAGAACAAAGCAAAGTAAGGGGATTGTGCTCAGTTTAAACCACAACAGAGCTAACACCAGAACCAGCATAGACCTCAAAGTGCGTGAGAGCCCAGATCAATGCTAATGCTTCCTTCTCAATTGTTGATTAATTAAGTTGGTGTAAGTTGAACTTTTTTGAGAAGTTCATATGAATTGGCTGGTTAATAATCAGAGGTCCCATATTAGAGTATTTCATTGAGCTTAACTATACCAAATCATCTAGGGAATAATCTATTCTAATCTGGAGAAAGGACATTATGGTTGTAACCTTGTTGTCTTAGATAAAAAAAATCTGTAAAGCTGACCACAATTTAGCTGTGATGTCATTAAAAAGTCTCAAACAAAACAGATGTCTGCATCAGTGCTTTCATGACATAGTACCGCTTGGAATAATTTAAGTGTATTCATATTTAGCATACAGTTAGTTTATTTTAATGGAAAAGAGACAAATGACCTCTCATTGTGAGAATACTAATGCAGATCTATACCTCTGGGTAACTTTGAGTCCAGCCGTTTTGATGAATGAACATCAGTGAGCGATTCAGGAGGCCGTTCTGAAAGTCTCAGGTTTGTGCTCTTTCAGAATCCTGTCAGTGAAGATGAGAGCAGGTTCATGCAGTGCGGTCTGTGACAAGCCAAGGCATTGATGAGAGAAACAGCGGGGGCCACACACTCTACGTCCCATCTCCATGGTGCAACATATTAAACTCTCATTTACTGACAAAAGACATTCAGGCCTGCTGTTAGTCACACTGGTGCTACAACGAGGAGTGGCAGGATGAGAGATGGCCTCACTTTGTCTTAATCACTGTTCAACAAATCTGCTCTCTACTTTGAGCTTTTCACTGGCTTTAGATGTGAAATGCAGAAAGGATGAAACACCCCCAAAACTCGTACTGAAACTGTTTCAAAAACTCATAAGAAGCCCCAGTATGCTGCTGAGCGCTCTGATTGTTTTCTTTTTTTTCTTTCTCAGGAAACCCAGGAAATGTAAATTCGCTGCACACATTTTGCTTCTTGTGTAGATAGAGTTGCTATTTTCATTTCAAACAGGAATTAGAGAGAGAATCCTTTTAGCAGAGCAGTCTAAATTCCTACAGTACAGTAAGTGGTTTTAAATCTGTGGACGGGGATACAAAAAAACATGACTATCTAATAGGCGGATTTTGACATGGAAACACCCTAATCGGCTGTTGCTTCTGTTGTAAACAAAGGCGTTGAAGGCAGCTTTGTCAAATGAAACAGCGTCACTTTATGCTGCTGCACCCATAAATGATCAGAACGCCTCTTTGCCTGTCTTCTGAATGCATGTTTTCAGGGAGCAGTCATTTAATGACAGAGGTTGTTTGCATATTCTAGAACATTCTCAGCTCAGTTTTCTCTAAAAGGTTGTCAACTCAGACGGAACATTTAGGGCTCATATTATGAAATATTGTTGAAAACACCTCAGACACAAACCTTTTTCTTCTTTGTGGTGTTTCCAACACAAAAAAAATGCACATGAAAAACATTCTTATACAGAAAAGCTTCTAATTATTTTTAGAAGAGTTGTAAATGCAGATATGGTGGCTTATTGTGTTTATTTACAGCACTCTGTTCATATATTAAAGCTCCCGTGGGGAGCTTTTGATATGTGTCACCTTTGGCGCCCCCTTTGGACATCATGGTACCTCTTATCTCTTTACTGATTTTCACTTACTCCACAAAATACATCTCATCCTGCTTTCTATAGAAAACAAATGAATCACTCATAAAGGATCTTTGCTGGGAAAAGGCTTATATGATAGTTAACACTTCTACTGACACCTACATCGCATGGCAATGGTTTCAGACTTAAAATATAACTTTATAGAAATAGTCTATTTTAATGCAGAGAGTATAGCTTCCTTTTGGGGGCTCTAAAAGGGCATCCGTTTTCAATCAATCAATCAACCTTTATTTGTATAGTGCCAAATCACATCAAACGTTATCTCAGGACACTTTTACAAACATAGGAGGTCTAGACCACTCTATGTCAAATTATGAACAGAGACCCAACTTCAAGACAGGGTAAGACTCAGTCTGACCCCACCTTAATCCATCATGAGCATTGCACATCGCAGTATTTAGCTAGTTACAGTGGCAAGGAAAAACTTCCTTTTAACAGGCAGAAACCTCAGGCAGAAACAGACTCATGTTAGACAGCCATCATGCCTCGACCGAGTTGGGTCTTGAAAGAGGGATAGAGGGGAGTAAGAGAGAGAGGTGATAGTGATGAGACGAGTAGTAGTAGCTGTTGCCGCTGGAGTCTAGATCGTCCTTATCAGCTGGAGTCCAGAATGTCCGCAGCAGGAGGACGTCTACGGCAGCTCAGAGGGACCTACGAGACAATGGAGCTCAGGGACTCCAGAAAGGTCTATGATTAGTAACTTTAGCTAGGATCCCAGTGTGTCAGTGCGCCAGTTCCCCCAGCAGTCTAGGCCTATAGCAGCATAACAAAAGCTGGTCCAAGCCCGAGCCGTCTCTAACTATAAGCTTTATCAAAAAGGAAAGTTTTAAGCCTACTCTTAAAAGTGGAGAGGGTGTCTGCCTCCCAGACCCTGACTGGTAGATGATTCCAAAGGAGAGGGGCCTGATAACTGAAGGTTCTACCTCACATACTACTTTTAGAGATTTTAGGTACAACTAGCAATCCTGCATGTTGGGAGCGTAGTGTTCTAGAGGGGTAATAGGGCACTATGAGCTCTTTAAGATACGAGGGTGCCTGATTTTTAAGGGCTTTGTAGGTTAAAAGAAGGATTTTAAATTCTATTCTAGATTTTGTGGGGAGCCAGTGTAGAGAAGCTAACACTGGAGAGAGTTTTGATTTCAGTACCATCATCAGTATTTAAAAACTCCTCACAGGAGCTTTAAAATCAAACTATGACTTCAGGAGGGGGTCAAAAATACGAAAACGTACTATAAACTATACAGAGGAATCATAATGTTATTCAGACTATTGCTCTCCACTGAAGTGTCTCACTATAATGTGGGCAGGGTTGAGCTGATCTGAAGACTGCTTGATACATAGAGTGTCTCCAACATAGTTTGATTGAACAGTTCTAGGTCAGTTGGATCCATCAGAGGAAGACATAACCATGTCAATTAGATGCTTGGCTGTCAAGAAGTATTTCAAACTATTCACACTGAAAAGCATCATACAACATAGACTGTTCAGTGAAAGAGGAGTCCAAATGTGGAAAATTATCAGAAATTAGATTATTCTGAAAATTAGTAGCAGTCAGTCCTCATTGGGAACTTAACACAATATTTATATTTATACTTTTTAATATATGCAACTGCATCATTTTCATCAAATGCATATGCTGAAGAATGCAAATGGGTTATCCTCTAGAGAAGACTTGAAGTCACCAAAGCACAGGTCAAGTGTTTCAGCCAGTGAAACCAGTGGGCAAAGAGTGCAACACAATTTGATAAGCATGCTCTGTGCATCCAACATCCCAACATTTTTATATCTACAATGCAGATTTCCAGGTCTGGAAATTATGGACAGAGTGGACAGGAGGAGATTACATGAATTTGCAACTTTGAGATGCTCTTAGCAGCTCTGCTGCTGTTGTCTGGACTGCAGGACAGGACCTCGCTCCACTTTATGGAGCCCAGTAGCTCCTCAGGCTGCTCGCTTACTGTCAGTGTTGTTTGGCCTATCAATGTAGAACACTAATAGGAAGTAACATTTTTGCCACAGTGTCAACAGGCTGAGGTGAAATGTGCGATACTCTTTTCCACAGACTGATTAGTTATGATGTGTGTGATCGGGATGTCCCTATTGTCATATTTGCTGTTAATAATCACAGTTGTGAGGTGGAGTAAAACATGATATTTCCATTTGAAATGTAGAGCAGAGAAGGTATATAGTACGATTCTTTGGATATAATCATTGTATCTGTACATGACGCATTTCACGAATTCTACCATAAACTTTGCACCGTGGTTACAGAAGTGGGAGTATTCAGCTCTAATATCCCAATGACAATAAATGGCATTAAGTCCTTTTCTGTGTATTAGAGCATTAATAGCGGTAATGTAAAACAGTATTCGTGACACATCCATAAGTTCCCATATGTCCAGCTTGTAACAGCATATGCTGAGTTGTTAGAAGACACATTTTCTCGCTCCCTTAATCAAGACTGCCTGAGTGTGTTACAGTTCTCCAGAGGTCCATAAACTCACTAGCTTTTTACTCTCCTTGGGAAATCTCTCTTTCAGGTTACTATGTATATAAACGCTGAGTGGCATTTTAACACATGCATGCAAAATACTTCTTTTGTTGTTTGTTCAGGCTTCTCATATAGAGCACAGAGCAGACTCTGATCACTGCAGACTTTATCTTATCTCTCCTTATGCAGGCTTAAGTCTGCGAGCTCTCTTATTCTGCAGAATAGTGAAACAGCAGTATTTTCAAAACTGCCTTGACTCAACTGAGTGCAATATTTTCTACAACGTGAACAGAAACCAGAACAGAAACCTATCCAGCAACATTTGTTTCTGCAAGATAAACACACACAATAGTCAAGTTTAACAATAACCGGCACAGATTCTCTCCGTATGCCAGAGAACGACTGCTGCCTAATAAGGATGGAAGCTTTATGGAGTTGACATAAAAAAAATGAAAATGGCAAGAATCCAGACAGAGAAAGATGAATCTGCCAGAGACAGAAAGTGATTTGCACATTGCTCAGCTGATGATAATGTGAAAGTTTGCCCTCAGGTGCTTTGAACATGAAAAAAAAACAAATGTTTGCTGCTCCCAAACTGACTTAGCCACACTGTGTTTATTTCACATTGCATATTTTAACAGGTGAGTAGCAAGACTAGTGACAAAATTATGTTTACGGCAACAAATTTAACATAATTTTAACATTTCCTTGACTCAAAGCCCAGTGTGTAATCTCTGTTCAGACTGGATTGCTTCCTTGTCTTAACTAATTCACCTTGTTCACTGTAGCTTTGGCTGACAAACCCAAACAGAACATAATACAGTGAGGAGTGTAGCATGAAGAGGGATCAGTGCCAGGGGGAGGAAAGCAGTTCACTGCAGACATGCACATGTCAATGAACTACAATGTCTGAAAGACACAGAGGCCCCTGCTGGACACAGTTTGGACCGTGTGACACCTCAGGGAGCAACCAGGCCTGATTGTGAGTAGGCTTCACTGCCAATCGACTTGTGAGATCAATAGAGGTTTGTGTTGAATTCAAAGACATGGATCTTCTTCCTCAAGTTTTCTGCTATTGTATTACCCTGATTTGAGCATGTTTTATTCTTCTTACATAGACATGCTTACCCAGTGCTTATTTCTGCTGTAATACTCTGTAGAAATTGCAGAATCTGTCTGCAGCAGACCTGACCAAAACCCTTCATCTGTCTATATGTGGTCAGGGTAGGATTGAGTATTTAAACTGGCATTTGCTATATGCAAGGGGGAAACAGCCCATGTGGATAGAAAAAGGTCAAACACACTGTGCCATAACTGCAGTCCTGAAGCCATCACCAATGATGTGTGGATAATTTAGCTTTGATTATTGTCTATAAACTGATATTGTCATACAAGTGTGACTTACAATCTGTTCTAGGCCCTGTGTCTGTCAGCTGTAGATGTGCTGGTTGGTTGAATTTGATAGGCAGACTGCCTGCTGTACCTTTATGGGCCAAAGAAGTAACTTTTTTTTTTCTAAAAATGCCAAAGATACATCAACTAACTTTTCTAATGCATGACTGTAATGTAAAAGTTTTACCTCATTATATGCCAAATAAATAGATAAATGTATGTTAAGCCTGGCTCTTACATTCTTCCATACTCTGGATGCTTTCTGTTCTTATTGCTGAAAATCTAAAAAACATATGGCCTGAGATTTCATCAGATAAGACCATTTTTAATTCCCTACTAATCTGCGTTTTTTTAAGTTGTGTGCTTCATAGTCCTTGTGTAATCCTTGTTGAACGGATAACAACAGTGCTTCAGTTTTGAGGCTTCATGTTCATATTCTGACACTTTCCTGTTGGCATTATGCAAACACTGTGTGTATTTTATTCTCTGCACCCTGCTGTGTGTGCATATTAGAGTATTCAAATGGGATTGCATTATGCTTCTAAGCTTTGGTACAACATTTGTCTGTTTTTAAATAAGGACAAGGCTCAACACTCTTAGGTTTTTGTAAAGGATTCATTTAAAAACACAATTCTTTATGTTTTTGTTGTCTCTTTAACAGAAAAGGGAACTTTGTACCTTTCACATAAAAGGACATTTAACCTGGTATTTTAGAATAAGAGCATTCAAGTGCACAGCTCTGTGTGGCATGCTTCATGCAGTGCAAGCTAATTCAGTGGAATGACAAATGTGTTGCAATTTGGGCCCATGTAGAAGAAATCATTTTATAGTATATTGGTGTTTTGACTGTGCCTTTAGAGCTCAGTGAAAATCCCATTACCAATTACTGTAGCTGCCTGACAAGTTACCACATGAGAGTAAAGCCTTTATCATAATGCAAGTTCATTTTTACACAAATATTCTGTCGCAACAACCAGAGGCAAACACAACTATTTACTGTATATAAATTACACTACTTATTAGATTTGTAGAAACGAGAAACAAGCACACATCAGCAGCCTTTGTACACAGCAAATATGAACATTTGTGATTACACTGTGTTGGTTTGATTTGTTGGGAGAAGTTGTTGATAGAATCCGACAGTTTACTGCTAGCGCTCAACCACTGACAGCTCTGGAGATGGTTTTTGTGTAAGAGCGGTAATAATACACGCAGTTCTCCTCAGCTGTCACAAACTGTGTCTAGACCATGAATACATATAATCATGTCTTTACAGAGTAAATGAGTCACTAATTCACACATGTAATTTCACTTATACTATGTTACCATTATGCTCTGTCAGGTTTTACAGGAAAGTTAAGTTGTGTTCAGCCACCTTTTGATTTGTCCTCCCTTGCTGTCAAGTTACAACTGGACTAATCTCTTTTTACAGTTTCTGCACAAATATGCAGGAAAACAGTGTGTGTGCCTTACAAAAAGGACAAAGCATAACGTGCTGCAATATGAAACGAAGGAACACACCAGCTATCAGTTCAGCTTTTATTAATGTACTTATACAGATGTTTGAATGCTACCAACACTCTACTCTTAGACATCATATTTTATCTCAAACTCCCCTCTTGCTCTTCAGCGGGCTAGTCACACTGGAAACAGGGATCCCTCGTGGAAAAGGCAGGAAGTCCTTAATAGCAATCTCCAGGAGCCCTGTAACTTGGGCCATCTCTTCAAGAGCTAAAATCAGATTTTAGACGATGGGTTCAAAGCATATACTGTATAAAACATATAACATGTCAGTGACATCACCCATTTGTTTCTGAAGAGGCTATTATAATTTTGTGTAATAAAAAAAAAGAAATGCTGAATCAGCTTAACCTAAAGTAAATACAGGAGAAGAGGTGGAGCTGAGACTGGCTTTTAGCCTCCGGTCAAAAAGCTAAAACTTTAATTCTGCAGTAAAACTGTGTTAGGCTTTCCTGGTGGATGTCAGTGGAGCTTCCTGGGCTTTTGGAGCTGGCCTCTAGTGGAAACTTGAGTAACTGCAGTCTTTTGCACTCGGGTTATCTCCATATTTAAAGACTGGAAATTTTCACTTGGTTCAGAGATTGTGACTGGGCCAGCAAGAGTTTTTATTTATTTATTAATTTTTTACCTTTACTAGAAGTTTGGTATTTTTTAATCATTGCTTTATCAGTTTTAATGAAGGAGAGAAACAGAATCCTTACTCTACAGAAAAGAACGGAAAGTGGGGGGATGGTATGTGGCATGAAGCTGAGGGTCGGAGTCAAACTTGGGGTCACAATTTACGGACTGTAGCCTCCGTCCGCGAGAATTAAAACCAATGCGGAAGTGCTTAAAACTTCAGTTTCTCAATCGTCCGCTTGTGGCTGGATCCGGAAGTACCTCAAACCACATACACACCAATTCAAAAAAGCCAATCTTTACAGCAGAAATAAACATGTTCAAAACGCGGCAATCTGAAGATATTGAGATTACAAGTTTTTTATTATGAGAGGCACAGCTGACTTGACTGGCAGGCGGGAACACTGTAGCTGTTGGCTAGGAGGCTCAAAGCCTGCCCCTTTACCTCATACTAGCTTGACAGAAGTTAGGTTGATTTCAGCATTTTCAATATGGCTCCCAGCGACGATCAGCTTCAAAACAACGCTTCAGAAACAGATGGGTGTCGTAATGGATACTACGTCCATTAATTATACAGTCTATGGTAACGTCAAAGGGAATTCCACTATTTCGAAAGGCGACTAACTGTTGTTTTTATTATTAAAACTCCTTCATTTTCTCATAGAATTGTTCGTTAGCAAAGACAAAGGAAAAACATAGCTGAACTTGACTTCATAGGTTTAATAGTGTGTACATACAGTGGTCCATCTCTGAGAAACCTGTAGAACATGAATGCAAGAGGCGATTATCAGCACAGAATTCTGCTCTACGTGTTTCAGATTTCATCAAGGTAGACAGATTTGTCTGTTGTAAATTGTATTTTTATTCAGGGCAAAGGAGAAACAAAGGTAAGTTAGGACTCAGAAGCAAAAAACACAGACTAAAATATCCACAAATGAAATGGTGCTTGATGATAGATCTTACAAAAAGTGTACAATGCAAGTTGATGTCAGTTTAAAAAAACGGTGATTCAAAGCTCTGATAGCATCAATTTGTAGACTGGTGTTATGATCCAGGTTTCTTTTCCGTCAAGTGAAAGAAGAAGGGTCACACAACTCCTTGAAGCACTTGAAAGAAAGATTTCATAGAAGATGAAACACATTATTTAGAAATGTGTGATTAAATTATAACCCTCATAAGTTCCAAACAAAGATGTATTTGATCTTCCCCAACATTGTGACTGAAGCAGCCAAATGGAACTCATCCCTTGTTTGTTTTATTACGTACACCTGTGATTTCCCTGCTATGAAATGTTAATACAGTATGTCTCCCACTGAAACAACCTCATTGTGCACTAAAGGTTGCCATCACTGTTATTTTTAGCTTACCCCCTAAATAATTTGTAAAATCTGGAGTTACTTGTGTTGTTATTTCATAATTTGTTATGCAATGATTTGCCATGTCACATAATTTTGTCTGTGATGTGATGTCGTGCTGTCATATCTCAGTAGCGTCTGCGTTCTGTCACTGCAGCAGAGATCTGCTCATGTGTTTCCCTGCTGAGTGGGAGTACACAGAAAACCCATTTACTGATGGGGTGCAAAGCTAATGTATATAGTAGGATTAATATTGAACTGCTGAGGGAAAAACAGATGCATACTTCGAGAAAGTTTTTGTTTATTTCTTAAGAAAAGTTACCAAAAGATGTGATCATGAATATCTTTACTGAGTACAGCTAGCATTTACTCAGCCTGCAGCCCTCCCAGAGTCTCTTGACAACATCAGAAGGCTTGCTGAGTAAAAAGTGTCTGCTGTCAGTTTCAGGACATTTTCTGCAGGCAGGTGCCCACTCTGAAGATGTTACAGCAGCCTGGATGATGCTCAGGGCCACTGCATGGGCAGGTTATATAACTTCTTAATACTGAGCAGTCAGGCAGAAGAAGTCTCTTAGTAAAGGTGTCTGTTTACCTTCTGACGTACAGCAGAATAACTCTTAGAGCTAGACAAACAAAACACAGCAAATTAGATAAAAATACTCTAAATGCATCATTGTTTATTAAAAAAAACGCTTCAATTTTTTTCATGTGAGAAAACGACAATCACTCTGCCACCAAAGATTAATTATCACTGCATCTTGACCTGGTGATATTTGTCAGGTGGTTTGGTCCACGCCCCTAGATTTAGTTTTGCAGACCCATAGGCTGATAGGTACTTCAATGACAGGTGTGATTAAACCATAGACTGTATAAATAATGGACGTACTATCCATGACGTCACCCATCTGTTCCTGAGCGCTGTTTTGAAGCCGATCGACGGCGGCAGCCATATTGGAAAATCAAAACTCAACCAGGCATAGTGTGATGTAAAGAGGCGGAGTTTGAGCCTCCTAGCCAACAGCTATGTGTTCCCGTCCGGGAGTCAAATCAGTCATGTCCTTATTTGGGCAAAAACTCGGAATCTTAATATCTTGTGAAACATTGTGTTACAAAAAAATTCCCCCCCCTACAGTGTGTGCCGATAGAGAAATTAGCTTCGTAGAGCCAAGCAGTTTTTTGAACCAGGCTGTAAACATGTTTATTAATGCTGCAAAGATCTACTTTTTTGAATTGGTGTCTATGTGGTTTCCGGTGTTTCTGCAGCCAGCCTCAAGTGGATTCTTGATGAATTGCAGTTTATAACACTTCCGCATTGGCTTCATATTTTGAGACCGGAGGTTGCCTCTTGGATTAAACATGCAAAGCTCACCAAGTTGATACACATTTAAACGTAAAAACAACAACAAGAAATAAAATTGGACTGTACAGTATTGAAAAAATTATATTCCATGCATTTTCTTTCTGCGATATACTAAAATAAGGAACATTACACCAAATAAATCAAGTTTGCTTCTCATGTACAAAAACAATAACAGAAGACTTATATTTTTTTCAGACTTAATCTCTTGTCTGCTAACTTGTTCACACATCTACTATTTCTGTATCTTTGACTATACCTTGAACTGTTGTGGTACTGATGGTGTTAAGTTAAAATACATTAAATTAAAACTGACCGGTCAATAAGCTTTATAATTACAGGATACTTACTCAATGGTTGCAGGTATGGGCATGTGGTTAAAGGATCCTATACTTTAATTCAATTCACTGAGCAATTGTTTTTGCTCGCAGCATCTGTGCCATCAGCACTTTTCCCTGGAAACAAAACACACAAAAACAGCCACACATAAACTCTACTCCTGTTCTCCAAATAGTCAACCAGCAGCAGTCTGCAGGGTGACAAATGAGTACTGTCACTTGGCTAAACACCGACTTGCTTTTTTATTACAGTTATGTACTGCAGTTCAGTGTGTTGTTTTGTTATGGATTTTTGTGTGCAAAATGCTCAGAAATAACACACTGACATTTTTCTTTCTCATACAAACCCCTCCCCTGAACTGTCTCCCAAATCCTCACACACCAAACAAGAAAGATAAAAATACAAACTTTGCCCTCAGCTACGTGAAGAATGTGTTTATTTTAAGGAAGGGGAGGATCTCGTATCTAAATGTGAACACTACAAGAATAGAACATGTTTGACTAGATGGAGTAGTGGCTGAATAAACCTGTAACCCTCTGCCCTTCACGCCTCTTGGTTTACCAGTCTATATGAGGGCCATTAGTGGAGTCGCTGGGAGAGCGAGTGTCACTCTGCATTAGTCAACCGGCCTCGTCTGTCCACTCCATCTTGTCTGATAGGATACAGTCTTATATCATAACCCGCTGTGTCAAATCTGAAATCACAGAGACTGCACACAGTGTTATCGCACATGCACTGATCCTAATCACACTAATGCATTCTTCTATGTAAAGGCAGGACATACTGTGTCAGGGAAATGTACAGACTATGTTCATACATTAGGATTCTGGTTAGTTGCTGAATCTGCAGCTGGTCAGTACTGCTTATCTACAGACAGTAACATGAATCTTAGCTCTGGATATCAGAATTATATACAATTTTACTGTAATAATGACGCATGGGCGACAGGTTGAGGGAACAGTTCAGTATGTCCAGGAGGCCGTTGTAAATGTGTTTTTCTGTGTCTTGGTGTCTGTGTGCAGGTCACATTGTTGCATGTGATGAGATTTTCTCCAGTTTCTCATTTTGTCAGGGTGTAATGTCTAATATCTGAGCTATCAGCTGAACACGCCTCTTGAACCTGTCACTTCACAGCATTGTGTGGGCGTTTTATCAGCAGTATGATTATTTTGTAAGGTCTTACTGCTTCAATTAGATCCCTTTGAGCTGTAGAGCTGATATAAAGTGTCTTGAAGTCAGGAACTCAGTGTTAGCATTAAAGAGAGATGATTTTCTAGGTTAAATTTAGGTCATATTACACAGACAGAAAGAAAGACCTAATTTTAGCTTATCAGTTTTAAAGCTGCGGCTAGATGTCAGCAGTTGGGGCTAGCTAGCTTATCAAGCTAACTCTAGCTTTATGGGTAGACTTGTTTAGAATGAGTACTTTAAATATAACTTACCATATTGACCCAAATATAAGACACAATCAGGGAGTATACCCCTTATGACTGAGGCCAGCTGTGACTCAGCAGTAAAGTGCAACAGAGTTGAAAGATTGAAAGATGCGATAAACAAAGTTGCAAAAAAGTAGGACAAATCAATCAGTTGAGGCGGATATATGACGCCTTTCTTCAGACAATGGTTATCAATGCAGCAGAAACATGAAACTGTTTCAAGACATAAGGGGCAGTAGAATGTAACGTCTGAAGATAGCGTACCAGAAAAGGTTGCCTTAAAAGGCGTGCATGTTACTGAAAAATGGATCCAAGGTATATAACTAGTAGCAAACCAATCAGACATCCAATGGACTGTAGGTTATTTTAGTTATGGTATAAAAATACTGATATCATAAGTGCTTCATTTACACATGACCACAAAAATCTGAAAATTTAGTTTTGAAATAATTTGATGTTTGCTTCATCATTATTCCCAGTTAATTTGGCAATAATCTTTTTAATTTTATTAAGGAAAACAAGTCAAAAGAGGATTGGGTCTTCAAAAAGTACGCTTTTCTGAGAAATGGGCTGTTTTTGAAACCGCTTACTGTACTAGCAGTACGTACTGATTTGGCCAAAATTCAGTATGTAGTAATTGGTATGTGACGAGCAAAATCTGCAGTATGCCAAAACTCCCCGGATGTTTACTGATTTAGGAACGTGTCTCAGTATGCAGCAGACCAGTCTCCCTCGCTTACTGTTTCCCACAATGCACAGCGCCCATTCCGCTTTTCCTTCTTTTTGACAGGGGAATTCAGTTGTTAGGTGCTGTGAAAATTATTAATTATTATATAAACCACCTCCTAACTTTTTAAACTTTTTAACTTTTTAAATCATGAGTCATGCTAATGAAGCAGTTTCGCTATCAGCTCGGCCATTTTTTACTTCCGCATTCTGAAACCGAAAATTCAGTGACGTCTGGACCGGCGTACTGCAACACAGATCGAACAGAACAGTCATACTACATACTAAATGCAAAGACAGTATGTATTAGGCAGTTCCTACTGAATTCTACATTATTAAGCAGGCCATTTCCAAAACAGCCATTGTCTTGAAAAGGGGGTATCTTATAATCAGGTTCACCCTACATTCAGGCCAATACCTTGAAGAAAAACTTAATGACCACAAAAAAAGTATTGTGTTAAGAAAGGAAAAGTTTAACAGGTGAGGATACACTGTTCATAACTTTTTCTGGTGTCACCAGTGTGTGAAATATTCTAGCTGCCAGTGTCAGCCTACACTAATGTAGGAGCATCTTGGACCAGCTCCCACAGTTTGGGAATACTAAACACTGCGTTAACTACTTGAACGAGGCCTTGTTTTAATGAAACTATTCCTCAACAACATAAGAGACGGAAATGGCCGTGGCAGTGAAAACACATGCCTTGTAATCTTTAAGGAAGTTTGGTTTTAGATGGTGAAAAAACTCAAGCCTCGAACATTTTTGTGTCACGTTATTTCAGCTATATGCTAACAGTCCACTGTGTTCAGAAATCCAAAGCTAACTGACGAGCTTAAACATGGTGTGAAATTGGATAAGGGCTTGGAAATAACACATTTAAATAATGTTTTTCAGGAATTAAATATTGAACACTTATAAAACTGTACAGTTATCACAGTGTTTATCCCTCTAGCTACTACTTTATCTTCAATCCAACATGCTGACACTGCTTCTTGTGATGATGTAATATTTGTGAGATACATCTCCACGGTGATTAGCCGATAATTTTCCTCTCTGAGATGAAAATATTTAATAAGCTCGCCCTTTCAAGGGAGCTTAACCTTTTAAAATGTCAGGTGAAGAGGTTCTGAAATAAGTGTGCCATATTCTCTGAAAAGTCCTGTTTTAGGGGGGCCATGATGACCTATAGAAAAGTAGCAGAAAGGAGGGTCTGACAGTGATGAATCTTGCAGCTCAGAGCAATTTGTCAGAGCTCAGATATGTTCTTGGAAACCCCTTTTTAAGCAGAACTCCCACTGAGATTAACTGACCCGTCTGTGGGCTTGAATTACAACAACCTGCCTCGCCATCCTCAGAATTTAAGAAATGTTTCTTATAAGGTTTGAGCTTTATTTTTATGTAGCATTAAACAAAACGCTGGGTTTACCAGAGGGGCAATAGAGGATGAAGTATAACTATTCCCCTCAGTGACAGGGCCATTTGTTCACTCTGAAGAAGATCAATCCAACTCTATCTTCTCTGGATTTCCTCTGCCTTTGTTGTCACCACTCGAGCTGTCGTTAATAATCATCAGCTTTCATGTCAAATAAATGAGCTGTTTTATTGCCGGTGTCGCCGCAGCTCCACCACTGGTCAAAATAAATGGAAATGAATAAGGGTTATTTTGCAAGGACATACCATACATGCAGGGAAAAGGTGGACGAGCAATAAAGGCTTCTGCCAGAGTGAATTGCATCACACGGGTGACACATCAAGTGCACTTTACCTCTATAAGAAAAAGAGAAAAATGTGAAAATTTAATGACTCTAAGAGGAATATGGTGTTCGGGAAAAGTGACATGAGGAATGTGATAAACTGTAGCTTGTCACAAAAATATCACAAGCACAGCATGTTGAAAATGGAACAGAAATGGTAGCAAATATTTTGTTTTTAACACAATCAGCATTAAGATTATGTTTCCACTTAAACTTTGCCAATGGTATTAAGAGCTCAATATTGTAAGTTGATGATGCACACTGGCCATGAAAGCTCTATTAGTTAAATTGCATGCAGTATTCTTAATCTCTACGAACATTTAGGGTGACTGCAGTGCTTATAGAATATCTTCTCCAGCTGTCAGGTGCGCTGCATGTTTTAGACATAGAGCAGAGCATCTGCGTTTCCTCTGCTGTCATCAGTAAATAATGCACTCTATGCATCTGCAGCTCAACTTAATATATAATTCACACAACGAATGCAGTGAAGCAATCCTTAAGCCACTCGCACCACCACAGTATGTTGCTGCTGAATTTTTATTAGCATCTTGAAATGCTTCGAAGCAAGTATGTTCAATGTCCTGATCAATTTTAACACAAAATACTTAAAATAAAGAATTTAAGAGAAATAAATGACAGTGATTAAAGGAATTGTGCACAGTTTTTCGACTATTTAAAGGCTATGTTTGGGCTGTTATTCTCTATTTTATCTACTTTTTCACATAATTTACTCTCAGGTGTCCCCACTAATGGAAATCTCCCTGAGATGGGTCCAGCTCTATAACACTCTATTTTTCAGAGTACCACAGGCATGCAAAGTTGGTTTATGGACACTGGCCTTGCATAAGTCCTAAAGTAATTAAAGCAATAGTTGTCTGCTGAAGTGAACAAACACCGAAGACCCCTTCGAGCTCCACTGCCACCCGCTGCTGCCACTGACAGCACGCTACATGAGAATATGCAAATATGCATCAAACCTGAGAATATTTCCATTACACGTCATACTCCTAGGCGATGTCTCCAGAGTGATTTGTATTTTACTTCATTCTCATTCACGTGCAGACAAGCAGCCCTGTCTTGGCCTTGTCAAGCACTTGTCAGTATGATGCATGAGAAATGTTGCAGTCGAGACTTGTTTGGTTCTGTTCAGTCGTGCAAAAAAGGAAAAAGTGGCTTCATTTCAACCCGCGCTGCTAAACTATTCTGTTGAGAGCATTGCATTAGCTTGATTACAGTTTTATCTGTCAAATGAATGCGCAGAAATAGCTGACATAACGTTATGCTGCAAATCCAATTTTGTATTGATTGACAGTGCAAGATCCGTCAGGCCTGTGTTATGGCTTTCCTGCACTATTAGAGCATAGTGTGGTGTTATTTGCATCGGAGAGACGGGGCATTTGCTGGGAGTAATTAGTTAGGCTTCTCTGACTTTGGAAAATTTAATTGCAGGTACACTAGAAGCAGCTAACAATGGGATAACTGAAGCATTACAGACTGTGAGGGACTCTCAAACAGCAGGAGCCTCCCTCCTGACAAACAAAACTGGAACACACACACACGCACACAGACAGGCACACATACATACCAGCATGGACATACACAGACATACACTTTCAAAAAAAGCATACATGTCCTGACCTCTTGATTCTTTGATCCATTAATGAAATGCAATATTCATACTTGCAGCTACTGAATGATTCATTATAACTGCGACGATGTGGAGTGCATTATTAAGAAGTATGGCAAAGACTATCTACTCAATGATTATCATTTATCATGTGCTGTTGGCTTAGTGTGCTGTTTCTATAAAATGCCTGACCTTGAATGCTGCTTTCATCCGCCCCTGTTTGTTGGAAATCAAAGCACATGGGACCACCATTAGCTTAATAACGTGTGCTAAACGTCCCTGAAAACCTGTGCGTCTGTTGCATGAAGATAAATATTGTCCTTGATTTTCTAATTTGCCTGTGGTTATCATTATTTGTATGAACATGTACACTTAGCCCAGCCTATCATGTTCGCTGTTCGAAATCTGCACCAAACCTTATGGAACAGAGTTGTTAAATTACCTTAAACTGTAGTATTTTCTCATGGAGTGAATACATCACATGGTGTTATGTGTAAGATTGATTTTTTCTTAAAAGCCATAATAGCTTGGACATCAATCACTTGAACAGAGCTGGAAACGTGACACAGTGGACACTGGTAATTATTCAAAAGGATCACTGACTATTAATGGTATTTTGCCTCACCTTTCCCATTAACCGTTGCAACCAGTTTGTTTTCCTCTCAATTAGGCACGCAGGCGGTGAGCAACACCCATCTCCTATTACTGTTATATGGCAACAGGGGCCATGGGGGAAGGGAAAATAACAGGCTGCTGTTGTTGTTACCTCTGCTGCTGCTGCCTCTGCCACTGCTAAGGGATTGTTTTAGTATTTTCTTGGCTGCATTTCATTTCTTTTTTTCTCTGCATCATAACTTGCCTCTGCTATTAAACCTGTGCCACTCCCTTTTGGAGTGAGAAAGGCTGGGTCACTAAAACCTAACCTGTGCCAAAGCCATTGTTGGTGTTTTGTTTTTTGTTATTTCTGTGTTTTGATTTTGGCTCTGCATACTACACCGAGCAAGCCAGAGGTATAATGAAGCCATCTGAAATTCAGCCAGTAAGAGACAAATGGGATTTGACATTCCTTTCGCCATAGCTATTATAGGTAGCACTGTTTCCTACAGAGAAAATGGTCGGACATTATCATAATAACCACATATGGGATCTATGAATCAGATTTCATTCTGTTAGCTCATGGTCACCCCCTAGCACCACAAGCACTCCAAGGCCCACTACATTGATTGAGTGTGGGCTGCACGGAAATAGGCAATCTGTAAAGTTTTGCAATTGATTTATCAGCTGATTACTTTTCATGAATTAACCATCAGTATAAGTACATTCCTAATTTCCAGATGTCATCTCAAGTGCATATTGATTTTCTGCAAAAAGTTACTTACCCTCCTGTATGTTCGTTTCTCTGCAACAGCTATAATGTTCCTGGGTCAATTTGACCCGGGGCATATTCAATTATCCAAAAGTGTCAGAACTCAAAAAAATCCCAAGAAACATTTTTTTTAATCTAATTTTTAACTCCATTACTAACCATTTAAATCAAGACTTAGTCCATTGATGTTTTTTTAATTATCACAGATCATGGTTCAATGAGGATAACTCACTTGTTTTTCATTAAAGGTGACATATCATGCGAAATCGACTTTATAATGGTTCTCTACCTGAAATATGTTTCCCTGGCATGTCTACAAACCCCCCGAAAATGAAAAAAATCCATTCTGCCCCTGTTCTGATTTCTACACCTTTCTGTAAATGTGTGTGAAACAAGCCGTTTCAGACTTCCGTGTTTTTGTTACGTCACAACAATATCCGGTCTGTCACGGAGTCAGAGCTCGGAGCTTGTTCAACCCATAGACTGTATAAAATACAACTCAACTCCTCCTCCGTTTTTTATTACCTGCACACATTAGTGATGGGAATTCCGTCTCTTTTTAGAGAGCCGGTTCTTTTGGATCGGCTCACTACAAAGAGTCGGCTCTTTCGGCTCTCAAGTGGCTCCTCAGATTTTTCTTGTTTAAATTAATGTATTGCCTAAAATAAGTTAAATTATATGTCAAATGAGTTACTAATGTAAAAAACATACATTATATCAAATGTGTATTATTTATAAGGCTTTATTTATATACTCTACATGGAACAGAGTGCTACAAAAATGTATTATAAAGTACAAAAACAAGACCCACCACAATTAGACAAAAAGGTCCAATCTCTGATTGTATGTATATTATTTATAAACTTTTAAACACCTTCATTAACAGCAGGTTCCTTTCACTGTCTTTATTTTTGCAATTGCACTGATGGATAAACAGTTCTAATGTCCATGACCTGGATGACTGAGAACCTTCACAGACACTTCTAATGTGCCTTTGCAGGTTTTTTGTGGACCCTGATTGATGACACTTTCACCTTGCAGTCTACCCTCTGCCCTTTCAGAGTCTATGCCATTTCAATAAGTTTACTGTGTTTCCTGCAGTCACTCGTTTTCTCACCTTTCTTGTGTGTTCTCTGTCTGTCGCGCATGTTCTCCCTCTCGTCTCCCTCCTGTTGGTGTGCTGTGCTCACTTTGCTGTGTCTGTAACCCTTCCCCTCCCCGTTCTGCTCAATGTAGACACGTGATTGGTCAAGACGCCACCATATGTCTTGACCAATCAAGTGAGGCTTTAACAGAAAAAGACGTGAAAAAACAAAAACAAAACGTCTCTCAGTCAGGAGCCGGCTCCCGTCGTTCACTTCAAAGAGACGGCTCTTAGAGCCGGATCATCCGCGACCAACACATCACTAGCACACGTGTGCTAACAAGGAGCTTAGGAGGGAGGCATGCTAGTTGTAGGCTGTCTTAATAAACACAGATGTCGGTTTTACTCCCCAATCTGCAGATTTGAAGATCTAGTGGATGATATTTAGTTTTCATGGAAAAGTGCTAGCGCTAATTAGCATCAGCAGAAAGGTCCTGCTGCAGGTGCCTCTCCGTCAGGATCAGATTCTGGATCAAAGTCAGTGGGTTGAAGTAACGTGGGTCTATGAGCAGACGTGCATATTCAGCCAACATGTAAACATTAGATCAACGAGCTGGAGAGCTGAGGGGACATCCACTCCCTGAGGGGGCGTGGTCAGAGGGAAAACAGACCGTTCTGAACAGGGCTGAAGAAGAGGGTTTTTCAGGCATGCCAAAATCTGATTTCGAAGTGTTTTTTTGAGCATAAACTTAAAAGACATGTTTTGGGGACCTCTTATGGTGCATACACACCAAACGCGAATAGAATCATTTGCGCGAATGAAGTACATGTAAAGTTAATGCAGAGACGCTAGTAGACGCAAGTACTGGTCTGGCGGCGCGTATCGCGCATATTCGGCAACGCAAATGGCTCGATTCGTGCGAATGACGCGCATTATTTGCGCGAACAATTCGCAAGAGTTGAAATATCTGAACTCAAGCGAATGAATCGCAGCGCGATAGCCAATCGGCGTGCAAAATCCCCCGGTGACGTGTGTTGTGTGACGTATGGACCAGCGGAGATCCCAGCGGAGATTCCCTCCTCTGGAATATATGGGACACTTTGATTCTATCACCGTGCAGCTTCCCCAAACTCTGTGACTCTACCTGTTTTTATGGGATCAGGAATAAACAGGAGCTCACTGTGAGGACAGAGAGGGAGGAGGATTATGTGGTGAGTTGTGAAAAACTTTGTCTGTCAGTTATCGGTTGTAGAAGTAGGAGGTTATCTCTGCCCCATTTAGTATAACCGGCTTCCCCATTCAATGTCCGCGAGACCAACCTTGTTACTGCGGTCAAGCCAGCCTCCACTTCAGAAACGAAAGTCAAGCCAGCCTCCACTGTCTTCTGTTTGTTGACAAAAGACAGCTGTGGCGTGGGCACCCCCCTCCCTCTCGCGTATATTCGCGTCTTGGCACTCGTTTACACGCGATTTTGACGCGCGAATTGAGCCAGTCATTCACACGAGTAGCGCAAGTAAACACGAATCATTCGCGCGTCCATATTCACGCGTCTAGCGTGATCGTTCGCGTTTGGTGTGAACGCACCATTAGACCAATATATTTTGATGAAAAGAGCGTAATATGTCACCTTTAAAATTCATGTTAAAGCTTTTTTTAAATATACATTGGAAAGCCCTAAATATAAATACATTAGTTACACATGACATAGATTTTTGTTTATTGTATTTTACATTTTGAAAAAAAAAATGTATGAAGTGATGTTGATAAATTAACCTGAGACACCTCTTGCGTCACATGCTGCCCAGATTTTGATGCTGTATTTAGCTGGCTTGGAAGGTAGCTCCTGCAGTCAAATGGTAAAGTTTCCTTGGGCAAGGAATTTTCATTTTATATATTATTTACGCTAATTAAGCCAAGCAGAAGAAATGTCATAGCAAAAAAAAACTTAACATTTTTTTTTTCACATTTTGGAGCTTTAAAATTGGTCAATTTGAATTTGAAATTTGAAATCCCTTCAAACATAAGGGTTAAAAGGGCATTTAAGGGACTAAAACAAACTCCTGGTAGTAAGAGGCTTAGACTAGCATCCCTAAATGCTAAAACTTGTATTTGTATTTGCTGAATATGCTTAAACCTATAATTTTATAAAAGCTGATCCTTGAAAGAAGTTGAAGCTATAGCTATCGTTTGTACATGTTTAATCTCGCATTTTAAGCACGAAAATTTGCTTTTGTAGAAGCTAAAACCTAAACTTTTAGAAAGCTTTAACTAACAATCTCATAAAATCAAATGATAATTTTAGCCTAAAGCTAGCATTTTGAGGATTAAAATTGACTTTTCTAGGTCATTTTAAGAAACCTTAGCCAAAACTTTCATAACTGCAAGTTGAATTATTTTGTAGATGAAAACACTTACACATCTTTATAAGATAATACTAGCATGTAAAGAAGCTAAAACTTAAACTTCTAGGAGCATTGTCTCACACTTAAAAAAGCAGACAGCATCTTTAGAAACTTTGCCCATATTTTTAGCCAACTACTTCATTTTCAAGACTAAAACTGCTTTTATAGAAGATAATCATTCCTTCTGAGTGCTAAAACAAGCATTGGTACAAGAACTTTTAGAAGCTCAGACAATGATCTGTAACCAGTAAAATTACCCTTTTCATTTAGCTTCATTAGAGGGCTAAAACTAACATTTTTAGCAATTACTTTAGCATAGGTAGAGACTGAAGCTTTAATTAGTTTTACAAGGGTGAAATAATATAAGCATTACTTCATGTATTTCATGCGTGACTCGTGTTTAATCAAGTATGACAATGGTCCATAATGTCCATGTTGACCCACTTATTGTGTAATTATCTCATTGTTTCAGCTTCAGCACCAGTCCACATCCTTTTGACTGCCCACGTGAATTCACTGATGCATCATGATAAACCAGAGAAGCTTTGTGATTTTACTTGTGCATGAACATGTTTGTCCTGTGCATACTTAAGTGCTTATCTCAAGTTACTCCTTTGCATGCAGACGGCCTATTGCATGTAGTGCTAACCTCACGTGGTGAAGATGTCTTCCTGCCACGCTGCGCTAACTGCTGTGGTCGCATGGTTCAAACTCTGCAAAGCCTGAGGCGAGAGAGTGAAGTGTGTCAGCCTGTGCAGCTGATAACACCGCCTCAGTCACACTTAGGCCAAAGAGTGTTTGCTGGAGAGCCAAAGCGCATGATGGGTTTGTGACGCGGCACGCAGCGGCATTCAAATACTGAAATTGGGGTAGGCACATCTTTCCTCATCCCTTGAACTGTGTCACGTCATTTATCTTATACCACATGATGCGTATTTATTCTCCTCATGGGGAGTTAACAGCCAAACGTCTTTTCCATCAGGATGTTCTGGGACCTTACTTACTCCAAATAGAGTTTTTATCCCACTGGAGATTATTTTTTTACACTCTGTTAAACATATTTGATTTCCACATTGTACAGTGTTTGCACTGAATGCTTTATTCGACTAGATTTGTTGTTTCTTTACATCTGCGTGACACTTTACCACAATGGCAAGTGCTTCTCTATCTCCTAAGGCCATTGCCTTCCCGGGTCTCTTTCATGGGAAGAGGCACTGACAGAATAAAGACGAGCTCCTTGAGAGCAGAGTCTCTTATCAGCCTCCAACATCTGGCCAAGACTGATGGGCTCTTGGAAAAGCTCTCCAAGTCATTGAGTTTGAGCTGCATAATGCTTGTTTAACTGCATCTCTGCTACAATACTAATTCGCCCCCTCTCATTATGTGTCTTTCATCAGAGGAACTCATTTCTAAGATGACTGAATTTAGTTTCTCAGCAGGGTTGGATTGATATGAAGCAGAGAACTAAATGGCACGCAAAGGAGAGATTGAAAGGTGAGCCAAGTCACGTGTAAGCCAAGGAAATTAAATATGATGTGACCAGTCCTGACCATAGAGTGCAAGTCTGAAAAAGATTGATTTTCTCAAGCTGCTTAGTGCTTAAATCAGAGACATGAAAAGCAATTTGCTCAGATATGCAGACAATATTTGCAGGAAAATGAGTCTTGCTAAATTGAGGCCATTATTGTGGATTTAAAACGTATGGCTTTAACACATTGCAACCCATTAGATTAAAGCTCCAAGGTAATTTGCCGCAGATTTAAGAATTTATCCAGCCACCTGGTTATGTATCTGCAAGTCACTGGGTGCCAAGCCTCTAAAGAGGGGAGTCTGAGCAGATGTGTCATATCCAGCCAGTTCTTGTCTCATAACATTATGACAGGAGCAAGATGGAGCAATTAATTAAAGTCATTTTGGCTTTTATCTTGATCACAGAAATATTTGGTATCTTGACATTGCACGTGTTGTGAATATCATCAAGGAAAAGGTGTTTGTGACTTTAAATCTGTCTCTTTATAATATTCTGATGAAAAGATGAAGATTTTGATTCAGTTTACAGTCAATATGTCTCGGTCTCTGAAGATTTACTACCCTTAATGATCTAGTTCAAGACAATTCAAGAACTTTTTCACCTCTGATGGTCTGTTCTGCTGGGTTTCTTTTATTTCTTGTTTTTTCTTCTGGCATTTTCCCCATTTGCAAAGGCCAAATCTCTATCTAGCACAGATCCTACTGTGGTGACACCCACTGCTCTCATAGGGAGGGATTGCACAGCCATGAGTGGCCCACAAGTCACCAGCTGTTTTTTTTAACTGACAGCGAGAAGCTTCCCCAGGAGGGTGCTGCACATTCAGAGGTACAAAGAATCTCCACGCTGACGTCCTGACCAACCAGTAGGAGTCACCAGTGCAGCGATGAGGAACACTGCCAATTGGGTTTTATGGAGATTGAAACAATGGAACCCAGGATTAAAGCTAAAAGCTGCTGTGGTGGGGTGTATTATCCCTCTGCATATCCACAAATGTTAAATAGCCGGTGCTTTTTGCATCCCCTGGACTCACAACACAGGATGGTTTGATGACATCTCAGATGACAAGCCAATTGAGGATTCCAGCATTGTTGTAAATGCAACAAAATAAAATGATTTTATGGCGTCCTGTAGTTTGAAGAAATCACTGAGCAACTTTTAGACTTTTTCGCAGCTGGTCATGTAAAAGCTGCATATGTTTTGAGAGAATTTAGATAACTTTATATACTCATTAAAAATGCATCTTTTTTAAACACAACATAGGCAGGCGGCCCACATACTGTAGTCTACGAGTAACACAGCATACACGACATACTGTACAAGTGTGGCTTGTAACAGTTTTATGTACCACAGGTGAGCTCAGTTGTGAATAAAAATGTCTATACAATACTTCCACAACAAACAAGGTCAAGCAGCCAGGCTGATGCAGGCACTGGTGAGTGACTGATGTAGGAGGGGATGGGATCAGCCTATATCCACAGCCTGAGCTACATGGCTGTACTGGTTTTGAGTAAGTATATCAGAGGAGTCCTTTCCTCTCTGTGAATGCAGCTCCCAGATTATATTTCCAACAGTGTTTCTTTAAAGCTCCTGGGAGGAACTCTCAGTTTTTGTTCATTCCAGCACCCCTTGGGGACAGTGTGGCACCTGTTATGCTGGCCACGTGCTAGACGACTTTTAGATTTTAACCCCTTTTAAAATGTGGGAGACCACGTATATAAGAAAAGTTCAGACCAGTTTTCAACATCGCAATCCTCTGAACACACTCTAGATGTTTCCACTTAATGTTTGTGCTAATGAACCCACAGACACAAGCTCTGGCAGAAACCTGCAACATCAAATATGACTTTCGAAGATAAACAAACATGGAGTGGAGTTGACGTCATCAGCTTGCTGTCCTGATGTGTGTTCTGTTTTGCAGTGAAAAAAAAAAACTAAACAGAAAAGGTATATGAGTGAATAATTCTGCAAGCTGGTCTCCTTTTACAATATTCAACTTTTCTCGGGGCACATTTCTGTTTATGTTTAAATGCCATGTTTGTCCGCTGTAAAAGCACACAACATCCAGTGGTTGGCGCTTCTCAGTCTGCTCCTCTCATAGGTTATTGTAGTTATTCCATTGGAGGCAGTCCGACCTGGAATTATAAGAAGTATCAAACATGTTTGATATCTACTATCACAGGTCAGGAAGGCTCCAACGAGGTCCGGAGCAGTAAAATAGTCTTATTGACGCCACACACTTGAGAATTGTTTGAACAAATAATCCTTTATGACCAAGCAGCAACCTCCAGTCTTAAAATATGAAGCCAATGCGAACGTGTTAAAAACTGTAGTTCACTGAGCTTCTGCTTGAGGCTAGCTGCAGAAACACCGGGAACCACATACACATCCATTCAACAAAGCCAATCTTTACAGAAAAATAAACATGTTTACAGCCTGGTTCAACAAACAGTTTTGGTCTGAATAGCTAATTTCTCTATCGGTACACACTGCACAGGGGGGGAATTTTTTTTAACTTATTTTTTTACATGTCATTTTTGAAGATGTAGCTGTTAGCAAAGAGGCTAAAGAGCTCAACACCATGTCTTTGAGTCATACTAGATCGACCAAAGTTAGGTTGAGTCAGTATGTTCAATACGGCAACTGCCGAAAATAGGCTTCTAAACTCTGCTTCAGAAACAGATGGGTGACACGGAGACCACGTCCATGAATTATACAGTCTATGATTACGATGATTATGATTAAGTCCCGAATCAGGTCACGTCCCCCCTAAAGAAATAACTCACACACACACACTGATCACTATTCTTCATTTCTGAGACGATGCCTCCATTAAAAAAAACTAGAGGAGGCAAGTGTGACCAGCCTTATGCTTTACCAGTTTTGTCCTGTAAATAGTGTCAAAACTTTTATCCTGCTTCATTTTTGCAGTCAAATGTATGAAGAATATTTGCCATGGAAAAGATAGACCAAAAAAAAAAGGATTTCAGCAGTTAGCTGTCAATCACTTTTTCTGAAACCTACTCTGAGCTAGCAGTTTCTGGCATAAAAACAACAATAAAGACTTAACTTATCTTGTCATTGATGTTTTTTGCTCTTATAGGTCATATAGAGGCATCATTGTTAATTATAGTGTTTCATAGCCAATAAAAAAATCTTCTCATTGGCTATAAGTTCTTCATATATTTTGCAAAATGCTGTTAGATAACTTTTTTAGAGCATGAAGTCACAATTAATTTCAACAACTTGAGACACAAAAATACACAAATCTTCCTCCACCTGCTGACTACAGCTGATAAACGTGATGACAGATGCAGAAATGTATGATCACAAAAAGAGAGCTTGTGTCAGACAAATTTCTACATTAAAAAACAAGCTTGTTAGAGCAAGATCGCAGAATAATTATCCAGTGAGTGTGAGCAAATCAAACCTCGAAATAATTACACCCATGGCCGCTTCACTCCCACAGTCAGACTTTTCAATACATTTTATAGTTTCTAACTTACTTGCTTTCGTTTCCTCAAAGAGGCAAAGATGAAGATTTCATCCTGTTGTGTTAGGAAGCGAAGGCAGGGAGCAAATGAATAATTCTTGCTGGTGAGGCCCGCACTGCTCTGAGCTATAGGCTGTGAATCATCATCATCATGAGATAAAAGGCAACATCTTTTCATCTATTTTTCACTCTTTTCATTTCGCCTGCTCTGCTAACACTCCTGTGAGCGGTTTTCAAATCCAAAAAGGCATATCATATAATTATTTGTTTTCTTATAGATCATATCTGAGAATTTTTTTCACTTGGGACTAAATTGAATTCCTGCAGAGGTTTGAGCCGGGAGGGGAATGCAGCATGGCCGAAATGTCCTAATTGGAAATAATGCAGCGGAAGCGTATGCGTTTAATATCAATTATATCAAGGCCTTATCTCAAACACTACAGCTCCCCTTGTTGCCCAAAATGATTCTTCTGTATGGGTTTGGTTTGAAATGATGCATGATTAGCTGAGTTCACACTGAGAAGCAGCATGTCCTATAAATGCAAAGCAAATGACTCCTTTGGTAGGCTTTCAATTAATTGCTTCATGCAAGATTTTCACAAATTTAACATCACAGGTGGCCTCTGATTTCCACTCAAATGACGATCAATGTCTCATATTCAGGTGCGATGATCAGACATTGTGGAAATAACAGACCAGAGAAGTCAGCAGGTCACAGTTTGACATTGCTCATTATGACATCAGCTGTTGAGGTCATGCAAACCTTCATATGAGGACTCTGACACTGAGGCTGTGCGGGAGAGTTGAGAATCAATGAGAATCATCTAAGATTCATCCCAAGAGAGCCGGTAAGGTATGGGAATCGAGATCAACTCTGACCCCATTTGGATAGGAAATCTCCCCCTCTGATGACTGGGTCAGACCACAGCAGTGCTTGATTGACATGAATGATTAAGAGCACAGCTTCAGGCACAGGACCCCAGTTACACGTGAGTAACTCAGGTGAGAAAAATAAATGTGAGCTAACCATGATTTTGCCTTGTACATGAGTTTGCTGCTATCCGTATTTTATATGCTTTTAAGACTTGAAAGTTTACAGCTTGGACATGCAGTCTGTCCTCGTCTGTTTGAAAGACCCCAGTGCACTGCAGTATCAATAGCGGAAGCCTTAGCTGTTTGCAATGCAATTAAAAACTAAATTTTCAAAGCGCTTTGCCGAGGGTGATAAATGGGCCAGTAATCCCTTAATTGTCCTCTGTTAGGCACAATCACAGGAATGATAGATGTTTCATTAGGGACAGAGGCAAACTTAAAGTAAATAAAAATGAGATGCAGATGTTTGTGACGGATAAACCTCCAGAGAAAGGTATACATTTAGATATATCTACCTTTATTATTTCTGAAGTGATGAAAAGAAATGCAAGGGTACTTAGTTTGGCTCAGGCACTTTCAGGACCATAGACAGCTCTGTGTCCTTATTTCCCTCCTTCCTCATTAACACGTGTGCGTGCGCGTGCGAGTGTCCATGTATTATGTGTTTTTAACTTTTAATCAGGCATTGATTCCCTCTATCTCAGCTTCCTCTGCCACACAGGAGATTCAGGTGGACAGCTTTAGACTGCAGATTCGATGAAAAGACACAACATGGATACCGGCACAGAAAAACTTTTCAGACATGACCCCACTGTGCAAAATCCCCACAGCTCCCCCTGTTCGCCTCACATGGAGCACGCACAAATCCTCTTCGCCGTATCCGAGATACCGCAGCAGCTGGAGGTGGCCCGGCCATTCATTCAGAGTCATTGGCCATCTGAGATTGCAGTGTTTCTATTGATTCGGCCAACAAAAGGCTAATATTGACAAGTGCATCGTGTATTCCAAGCCGTAGTCTAATCCAGTGTGCTGAGGCTGTTTTAATTTAACGTCACATCAAGTTTGACCAACATTGGCACGCGGCGACGGGGTCCAATCGGAGTTCAGATCTGCTCCGTCTCCCCCTCCACCACCGGCCCACCCCTCCTCCTCACTCTCCCTCCACTCTCTCCTCCTCTATCGCTCTGCTCTCTCTCTCCTTTCTCTCTCTCTCTCTTAGTTGCTCTGCAGCTGGGCTGCACCTCAATGAACCTAATTGGTGCACTGTGAGCGACCATCATCTTTCTACTGGATTTCCATCGCGCCCGGCTTCCATCCAGAACATATGAATCTGCTCAGACAGACCCTTTTGAGGAGTTGAACAGATAGGTCGGAGAAAAATGGCACAACGCGTGGTTTTGTTCCTACTGTGGCTCTTTGACAGATCCTCCGGAGGATTTCCCAATCAGATAAATATCGGTAAGTGATTTGTTGTGTTAAAATGATGCGGGATGGTTTGGTTTGTGTGTTGAAAATAAATGAAAGATTGCAGTTTTATACCGAAGATAACCGGACGGAGCGCGAGCTCTGCGCAATTAAGAGACTAACTTGATTCTCCGTTTGCTGCAAGCCTAAAGCCGCTGATTCTGGCAAACCATGTAGATTAAAGCCACATACGGTGTGAGATGCATTATTATAAATATCTGCTGAAAACATGTAGAGTTTAAATTAAGGGAGAAACGAGACGGACAGTTCCTTTGCTCGATCTGGAGAGTTAGAGACAGGCGCACGGTCAGAAATTCATGATAGTTCTTTCTAATGACAACCAGCCTCCTTTGTATTACAGCGGGACGTATAAGAGTTGTTCCTCACTGAATAAAATGAGGTTCAGAGCTGACAGGAGCTAAAAGGAACAGATATGCCTGTAAAATCTTTGTCTGATCTTGTTTGTTCATCTCTTCAAGGGGGGCTGTTCATGCGTTCCACGGTGCAGGAGCACAGCGCGTTCAGGTTCGCTGTCCAACTCTACAACACCAACCAAAACACCACTGAGAAGCCTTTCCACCTCAACTACAACGTCGACAACCTCGAGTCGTCCAACAGCTTTTCGGTCACCCATGCGTGTAAGTGTGCTTCTATTTCGGCCATGTCCACATTTGCAGCACTGCTGTCCACGCAGAATGAACAGAATTATTTATGTCCAACTCATCCGGTATGTGGAGCTTATAGAGGCTACATCTCAATCCAGGGAGGCAGTCAAGTTCATGCTGCTGCACTCTGCCTCACCAAGTCCCAATGGGGATTACTGAAACATGAATAAAACCAATGTAACAGTGTTCTTCTTTAATTTAAACCAAAACATTTTCCCAGGTTTTTACCTCAGATTCCTAACACACTGTTTCCTAAACACATTTCCACTTAAATGAACACTTCATAAACACTAACCACAATTGTAAAGCACAGTACTGTTACCACATATGCAGCATTTCAGCCTGTCTGAGTTTGACAGTGGTCATATTTTACAAAAATATAAATGCCACATCAGTCCCCCCTATATACAATCTGGCCTTGACAAGGAAATGCAGCCAGTGAAACAAACCGTGTGGCACAGGCTATGTGCTGAAGGAGTTTGTATGTCATATCATGGAACAAAGTTGTGGAAGCAGTGGAATCAAAAACCAGAGTGTGTTTTATTTAGAATCTCCACCACATTAAAGATTCAGTATTCATGTAAAAACACGAATAAATATATATATTTTCCACAACAGACAACACTTTTCACAATTTCTCCCTGTGCATTATGGGTCTTATTTTGTGTTCACAGTCCATCCCATGGTGCTAACAGTGTAGCTGATTCAATGCCCTCCATGGCTGCAGCTTCTTGATATCAGAAGAGACAGAGTGGACACAAGTGGAGGAAATAGAGTGCAGAATGCCATTTACAATGTCACTTTAAATGATAAGTCCAGTTCAGCTGAGCGCCTAACTTTGCAGACCCACGGCTCTGTCTGTCCGGTGCGTTCGAGTCCCACTAACCTCAGTATGGCACGCTCATAATGGCCCCTCTAACTCTCCCTCAGCCGGAGCATCTCTGCCTGCTCCGTCTGCCCCCCCCCCCCCCGTGTTACATAGCGTCTCCCCCAGCATTGCAGAGTCAGCTCATTAGCACCCAGCCCTCATAGCACCTCACCGTGCCGTCATTGGGTGAAAGGGGAAGGGGAGAAAAAAATCCATAGCTCCCCAACCAACCAACCTCTGCAAATGAGCCGGCCTCAGACCTGCAGAGGAGGTGGGTCTGAGCGGTGAGGGAGATGAAGAGGAGCGTCATATCACAGGCAGCAGAGCAGCAAGCGCCCTAACGAAGGAGGCATCCACAAGAAACAATAAGCAAATGAGAGTGAATAAATAATAGATAGTGCCGTGCAATTTCACGCATGTTGAAGAGGAAGGGAAGCATAGGAGGGAGAGGCCTGATATCAGAATCTAATTAAATTCAGGGGCAGACAGAGCTTTAGTGAGAGGAAGGGGATCCTGTGGGAGCTGTGGCCCCGTTTCTTCTTTCTTGCTGCCATGTCTCAGCATCTCCATCATAATTCTGTCGCTGGACTGACTTGAACTCCACATACAAGGAACCTGTACTACTAAAAATGCAGACAGTGATAGTGATAATACATTTGGTCCAGGCATCTTTTTTGCTTTGATGTGCATGTTAATCTGCTCGGTGTGAAGCCTCTTTTGTTATTGAGGAAGTTTTACTCTTTAAACGCTAATGTTTAATTGTTAAACAATCACCAAACTCTGAGCAAAAAGCAGCTTTTAAGAGAGCCTGAGTTGCAGCTTCCTTTCGAACCTGATTTGTGTAACGTGCGATCTGAGCCTTTTTTTACTCAAGGTAGTGCCCTGAGACTCTCGTCAAGCTGAGCTTGCAAACAGCAGACAGCTCATGCTGAGCTCACAACAGTCCACAAGCACCTCAGATTGTCTCTCCCAATGTAGCCAACAAAACTGAGATGACGGTTATTAAATATCACTTATCTGCTGACTTCCAGGCCGCTGAGGCCTTGCCTCTGGTGAGTGAAGACCTCCTGTGTCCGGACTTTTGTATTTGTCAGCGCTGTTGTTTGTTCTGCAAGCTGTCACAACTATTTAGTGGACATTCAAATTTACTTTGTCATCAATAGCCCCATGTGGATGACTCATGTCTTTGTCAGCAATAACACAGCGTTTTATGATGCAGCAATGTGAACTAAGATTTTATGAAAGTGGCATTTATGCGGGTTTGGGGAGTAAATCTATTTTCAGGCAGGTTTGGTTGCTTTGATGAAGATGAGTTGTGGCTGCTGTAGGCCTTGCAGATTTTTATGAAGTGACAGCACTTGCTTTTGTTTTGTTCGGACTCCTCAATCCTCTTTTTATTTTGCTTTTGTGTGCATTCTCACTTTTGTTTGGCACATATACAGCAGCTCTTCTTGCCTTTGGCTCTAATTTTCTGTACATCCTTAAAAATGTTGTAATAGGATCAACAAAAAGTGCATACAGTAATTCACATGAACTTGCTGGAATTTGTTTTCCTTTATAGAACAAATAGGTAGCTTCTTTGGGTGAGATGAAGGCTCTGTCTTATGTTAAAACCATTTCTTTTAAGTCACTTTAAATCCTTATGCCATTAATTGAATTAGTGACCGGCAGCAAAACAATGTGTGTCTTCAGTAATCCTCAAGGCTGGGCTTTGTACTGCCGAGGCATGGTGAGTCCTTTGGTGGCAAAAGACTGTTGTTGCTTTGAAGTGACATCAGAAATTGTGAAATGTGTAATTACCGGTGCAGGGTCCATAATGGCTCTGGGAGCGCAGAGTCAGGTATGCTCACTAAGAAGACCGGGGCAGTTCAAAGAAAGAAGGTACCAGTTTGAAGAAAGCAAAGCAGACAGCATTAATGTTCCTGATGGTCACGGCTAGCCAGCTTAATGACACTGCTATCCTTTTTTCCTCTGCTGTTTACCCTTCTTCTTTCCCTTCCTTTACCTGAGGGGAAAAAAACATCAGGCCCCCCTCCGCCTCTCCTTGCTACGCTATTTATTAGATTACTCGCCTTGATTCCTGTTAAAGGCAAATCTTGCAATGCTTGGCTTTTGAATCTCATCTCCCTATTCCTCATCCCTCATTCTGTCATTAAGCTAATGGTCTGTGTCCCCTCTGCCAGCCTTCTTACATGTGCCTGCCCCTCTTTTATTGAATCCTCCAGGTCTTTAAAACCTGGCTGTAGTGGATGTTTCTTTGGCTGCACTGTTCAGCTACCGTCTCCTGCTGCCGCTGGCTACTGTAGGCGAACCAGCTCTGCTCCAAGAGGACAGTAGAAAAAAATAGGATGAAACACAAGCCACTGTGAGGTCTTTTTCTATAAGACAAGAAAATAAAAAAAGGGAAAAGCAGAATGACCGCTGGCTAAAAATACAGAAACAGAAAAAGAAAAGCAGTTAGCTTAATGTGTTCTTTACAGATAGAAATATAGATTTAAGGAAAAATCTAAATTCTAAATAATTGGTTGAAAAGGCAGACACAGCTATATCGATTGTATCATAAATCTGAAGCTGAAGTCTGCATCTTGTTATCCTAGCTTAGCACAAAGACTGTGAACAGGGAAGAAGTAAGCCTTTATTCTTTTTACAGGTTACAGAACGTTGAAGCTTTGGAGGTAATCCTACACATAGATACATGGTTTTATTACCTTCGAACTTGGCCAGGGTAGCCATTCCCAGTGCTTCCAGTCTTTTTGCAAGGCTAAGCTAACTTAGCATTAGCTGTAGCTACATGCTTACTGTCACTACAATATAGTTTTTCTTCTCTAAATGTCAGCAAATAGTAAATATCTAATGAAAAATATTTTTAAAGAGTTTCAGTCTTAAATAGTGGACAGAAAATCATCAGACATACTTTGTGATAGCTTGTTAGCAATATCATTGTGGATAATGTTTCAAGATCAAAGAATGCTGAGCAGCTACTTACTTCATTTAGCAGGTTAGGTAAGAACACTTCAGTAGAAGCTGGGATTAACATAATTTGGAATACCAAACAGTTATGAAAACAAGTCTGTCATTAAAACTCACTACATAATGCACTAGCCCAGTTGTTATCCAGACACCACACATCCTTAGGAACATCTACTCCACTGACCTTTACGCCCACCCAGGGAGTGCTAGCTTTGTTTTTGTTGCCCTCAAACACCAACAGGGACCGGCGGCCCTCGCTATGACTGAGCACATGTGGCACATGGCATATGTTGTGAAGCAGTGACAAAGGGCCCTTACCAACCCCACCCACCCTATTCTTGAGTGTAGCTTTTGGGGAAGTAGTTGTTGGTGCTGTGTGAAAAGACGGTAAACAAAGCGACAGGGAGACATGTTTTTTGTAGCGCCTGGCCTGACAGAGACAGGCTACAGGCGAGAGAAGCTCCTCAGGTGATTGTAGTAGTTCCACACTTGCACGCCTCGCAGGCTGTAACTCAGCTTGAAAGGTGTGACCAGGGAAACATGGCAGGGGAACTTGGGAGAAAGAGGAGGGGAAAAGAGTGGTGGGAGGATAGACTTAGACTGCATTAAGAGAAAGCAAGAGGAGAAGTAATTTGATTAAAGAACATTTTAGGCTTCATGTTTGGAGAGAGAGAGAGAGAGAGAGAGAGAGAGAGAGAGAGAGAGAGAGAGAGAGTGTGTCTGTGTGTTTGTGAATGTGTGTGTGTTTGTGAATGTGTTAGTAGGAGACTCCTGCAGGCGATGGGGGGTTGTACCGGGACATGCCATCACAGTCCAGCTGTGTTGGAGGCACAGATGGAGGTTTGTTTATGGCATGTGCATATGCATGCATGTGTGTGCACATATGCACAGAGTCACAAAAACACACACGTAAACACACACTAACACTGTAGGCGTATTCAGTCACACATGCATCGATTGACACATCCTGTCTCTCTCTCCACATTTGTTACTGAGTAAATCTTGCTGTTTTGTACAACAGCTCCCATGACACACTTCATCATTCCTCCAAAGTAAAGGTCATGGTGGAAAATATTGCAGGCTCACCCTGTGTCTCTTTTCTGCAAACAGCAGACATGATTTGGGGAAAAAATATTTTTGAAATACATGCAGGGAGGATTTATGACAAACGCAAAGAATGAGCAGCATGGAGTCGTTTTGATTAGCACCATGACAGTGCAGAAAGGCCACCAGAAACATGAGCCACTGAAAGGTAACAGAATAGTGTGGTTTTGAGGCCAGCATGCCATGCGGTCTCTGAGGCCTGATGAAGTGTCTGGATGTGGGTCTCAGCCAGATGAGCGGTACAGTAACAGCCTGGGATGAGGTCACATGCTCTGGGAAACGCAGGCCCCCAGAGATGGAGAAGGGAGGGGTGGGTGATGATTGACAGCTTAGTTGTGATGGAGCAGAGAAGGGTGGAGCTTTTTGTCAGATACAGTCACATACAATAATATTGAGCAGAGTTATTACCTTTGGAAAACTGCAGCTGAAGTCAAAATTTCCATAAAACTAAAAAGTCTTGTTATTAAAAGTGCTGCAATAACTGCTCTGACAAAACAGAAAAAACATAGCTTACTTTGCCAAGTTAAGCACTGATGAAATTCTCTGAACTTATCCTACTTTTCCTTCACTTTTCTTGCCTGGCTGGCACTATTACCATCACTGATGGTTGTCCTGGTTGTATGAGGTTAAATCGTATTTCATGCAGCAAACCCGTTAAAAAAAGCTGGACGAATCCCAGAAGCCAAACCTTCACAGAGGACACTATTTTGACACAATTTTCCGCCCATGAGATGCCCTCTGATGTATTTATATTATTTATTTATATATTTATATATTTATTCTAAAGCCAGGCACAAGGCTGGAGCAGTAATGAGATGCAGATAACATAGAACCCACTCCGAGGCAGATTCAACACAATGAATTTTTAATCAGTATATCAAAAGATCCTCATAAACCCAACCTGAGGAGAAGTGTTGCTGTCGGAGTGTTATTTGTCTTGGAATCAATGACGCTGGCAGATGTTGTTTGATAAAACAACAGCTTTTCCTCCCTCGCTGCTGTGGTGGCTCGAAATCTCCATATATCTTTCACAAACACAGCAGAAGCTATGGATTAAGTTTTTAAAGCATGCATATAGGGTACAAAAAAGGGAAGGGCTTTTTTATCTAGAAGATCAGTAAATCACATGAAAGATTTGCATCAGTACTTTAAAGATCTCCCTTGACCTGAAAGTTATTAGCCTTCTATGTTGTGCTCAATCCAGCTGTTGGGATCGTTGAATCTGTTATTGATTTCCTTTATCTTCCTGCTCAATACTCTGGTGCAAATGTGTTACATTTCATGTCAGAAAAGGGATTTTGGTAGGACTGTCATGACATCTTTAAGATTTAATCACCCTACAGTGGAGCCTGAAGGCGCAGCACAAAGCAAATATAGGGCCAGTGTATACTGTAGGATAGTATCAAAGTAATAACTGATGCTTTTTATGATACATACTGCAGTAGTCCCAGGATAGCCAAACTATAAAAACAATGTATGCCTCAGCTGAGCAATAAAAACCCTGATACTGCCATTAACCAGCCAACCAAGAGTCGGTTACACAATAATTTTTGCAACACTGACCCATATGTGAGCTTTACGGCAAACCAATGAATGCAAGTCGTAGATCAAGCCTTCTTCCTCCTCAGAAGACGGGATGCAACATGACAGCCCATCCAGGGCCTGCACATCTGTGCAGCACTGTTCAAATAACGGGGCGGTTTCTGAACTATAAGTCAACAATGACAGGCTAAGTCTGTGTTGTGTTATTGAAGATGGTATCAGTGCTGCGTTGTGATGAACAAGAGGAGCCGGCTGACCATATAAAAGAAGCGATAAACCCTGTGAGGGACCGCACAGGAGGAGACACACAAAATCTTAGAGTTGTATTAGACACATGGGTGGCTGTGCTCTGTGTGAGGAAAAACTGGTTGTGATAAGAGAAAGCCTGAACATGTGCTGCATTTTAAGGCAAATGAACAGAGAGAGGAAAAACTGCTATTGTGGACTATTCATCTCAGGTGCATCGGGGATGTGTCTGCCAGCGTTCGGCTCCATGTGATGGCTGCTTTCCATTTTGTTTTCTCAATAAGCAAAACCTCTCAAGGAGAGTGGAATGGAGATTATTTATCATTCCTAAAAATGTCATTTACCTTTCTGCACCAGTTGTGAAAAGGCAGGGACCGAGTAGGCAAAAGAGAGGATGAAAGGAAGAGCATTTTTAAAACTTATCACTTGTAAAGATCTCTGACAATGCAGTCAGCATTTTTTGCTTTTCCTCCCCCTCCCTGTCTTTCTCATTTCTATCTCTCTCTTTTTATATATATTTAATCTCTCCCACAAAGCCCATTACAGCTATGTTCCCGCAGTCGTTGCAGTCACACTCAGCTAGCTTTTGGACATTCACTAGACTCCCCTACAATACCCATAATCACTGAATCAGTAATCCCCTACTTGAGCTGGAATAGCACATCCGCATCGTGCCTCATCGGAAGTTGCTGCATTGGCCTGGCTTCACTGGATCCAGAAGAAAAAAAAGGAACTCTGTAGTCCTTCTTAAAGGAGCTGCTGACTGCATTGTCCTAACCAAGGTCAGGCAGCTTATGAAAGCGACACTTTTGACTCTTTTATTGCTCAGAAGAACCCAGAGAAAAGCTTTAATTGGCACCTATGTGGTGCCAATTCTTATGGGTCCACTTGGCAAAGCTATCAGCTGTTTGTTGTTGTGGTTTTCTTCTCAATGCATGTTGTGGAGCATATTTCCTGTCAAAACTAAAGAGGACATGAGGGCGTTGTTGTGATGAATACAAAACATCAACAGGGAGTGTCACGATTCTCCCTCCAAACTAGTAAATATTGGATCACGGTGCGTCAGGGCTTCCAGCTTCCAGCTCTCTTCCCCTTCTGCCGAGCGAGCAGATTGATCCGCACGTTTCTGGCCCATATCAAAAGAAAGCAGTCGCTAGCAGAGCCCCGCCAAAGCTGCATGTCTGTGCAGAAACAAGGGCTCCATCATAACTGATTGCTTGTGACAGTTCACAGTCGCCGGGGCCACTGAAGCATCATAACCTTGTGAAACTAGTGTACGGGCACTCTAGCATACAAGCTGAAGGAGAGGAGAGTGAAAGGGGAAAAAATGATATTTGCATATTCCTCATAGTGAAACAGAGATGCAAACAAGCCTAGCCCTGCCATGAATAGCCTCTGTGATTAATATCAAACACATCTTATGTAATGAAAGACATAATGTGGACCAACATGGCTGGATTCCGGGCGGCTTTATTGACAATTGCAACGAATTAGATTGCACATGTGGATTGATGTGTTGTAACTGAAACATCTTCTTGCGTGCCCTGGAGAGATCACTGCATGTGTGTTGTGAATCAGTGAAGAAATAGAACCATGTTGCTGCTTGTTATGGTGACATTAAATGCACAAGTTTAATTGAATTTGCACAGATTCTGGAAAGAGCGGTGTGATAATCACGCAATTCTCGGCCACCGTGTTGTTTTTCTGACTCACCCGCTGCTCGTCTTAAGGAGGTGGTGTGTAGCTGTCTATCTCCAGACTAAGGCCAAAGTGAGATACTAACAGGTGTGGTGGAGTTAAAATGTGACGCAGCGGTGCAGCCTGACGTTGCCGCAGCGCTCCTGTCCTTAGTGCTCACTATCCCCATGAGTGAGAATTAAGTGAACATGATGTGCCCGTTCAACCATGACCCTCCTCTGTTTCTTCCTCCAATGGTTAATTCGGAGAGTGCCGTCGTGTGGCTCTTGCTATTTCACACATGGCTACATAAAACCTGCGGGCGATTGCTCCCAGGCCACTGTCCGTGTATGTGTGTCCATGCATGACTGTGTGATGAAATATTGAAGTGTTCCATCATCAAACATTGGGTCGCCACCGGCACGATTCCCGTTCCTTTATTTTTCCTTTCTCTTACTTTCTCTTTCTGGCGTGGTGGCTTTATATATGTATTTTTTTTCTACTCGGCATGGCTTGCAGATCAGGAAGGCAAACCTCATCTGGACCCATGACAGAGCTAATCCATCGCAGCTGCAGAATGAAAAGGGGCCATTTGGAGGGAGTCCATTCCAAAAGGCGCCTCAATGGGGAAGCTTCTCTCAGATGCCGGTGCCCTTTTGCAGCCCTGACAGTGCGAGAATATGATGAAAAAGCACTTGGGAGAGTTCACTGGCTTAGCTATGTTTATGAGAGGAGAGAAAAGATGGGAAGAGAGAGGGATCTGCAGGGCTGAAGATGGGGAGATGAAGTGACCACACACTGTGTTTGTGTATGCCTGTGTGTGTGAAGTATACAGGATTATAAGTACAAAGCAGAGTATCTCTTTCTTCATCTTTCCACCTACCTGTCATCCAAGCTGAACTGAAGCCTGCTGGATTTCTATAATATGCTGTCTAAGGATGTGTGAGGTTTGGTAAGAGTCTGTAGGTGAGCTGCACGTATTCAATAGCAAACCCACAACAGCTCTGAAGGACAGTAACCTGTAGTTAATGCCCACCAAGAACTGACTTACCACAAAGGTAGGTTGAGGACAAATACCACCTTGCTCTTATACTGTAAGTGGACTGCATGACTATAAAACATACCTTTTTTTTTTTATAAATGTCAAGGACACAGAAATCAAATCAGTTCTCTTGCTTTTCTTTTCAACACTCACTGCAGTGTATTTTCCTTCTACCCATTGTGGCTGCTGCTGCTGCTATATTCTCCTCTCTAAGCTGTAAGGGGATAGACTTTGGCTCTTTTATGCATAAAGAAGCTTAAGTTTGGAATTTGCTCTCAAGTGGCCGAAGCTTGAAGAAACTCAGTGAACATCTCCTCCAGTTTTAGAGGTTCTTTGAGGGTGAACCTTTTGACCTCTCTGTAGCTGTATTAAAATGAGGTGTAATGCAGAATGCTGTTGCCGGATGAATTTCCCACTGGAGAAGTTGTGTGGCTGCTATCTCGTTTCCACAATCCGGCAAAGTATGATTATATTTAGATATCAGAATCGACTCCTGAAAGTGTAAGTTTATCATCTCATTTACCACCAGTGCAACCTGAGAATGGTTTCATTAGGTCAGGTTTTCAGAAGTCAGTTTAATTTTGCCTCAACAACAATACATGGAGGAGAAGCTGACTTTTACTCTGGACCACAAATGAAAGTCTTTGTTAACACAAACACAATTTGAGTTTGAATGTTGTAATTCCAATTAATCTTTTCTATCTGTTATATAAGAATACCCACCAAAATAAAAGCCACACCACATAATACCTGGCAGACTTAGGTCCTGTGTCCATCATCGTCTTGTTTTCCATTTGCAATGCCCTCAACATCAATTTAAAATTCAATTTTTAAATTCAATTTTGCTTCTTACCTGTGCTTACTGTTGCTAGTTTACATAAGTCATCACCCAACACTTTTTGCATCCATCAGTATTGACCACTGAGTTTGTTTTAAATTGCTCCGCATGCTTGACATTTGCTTTCACTTTAGGACATTTTGCAAAGAAAAAGGAAATAGCAATGCAAATGAGTCAAGGCAGCAGCTTCAGACTTGAAAACTGTATACTTGAGAAAAAAAAGAGTCTGGTGAGTTTATCCTCTCCCATTGGTGTGCACAAAGTTAATATAAGCAGCCATGATTTTGATTGGTTGCTGAGGGGAAGGTGTCCAAAGGTTGAACTATCTCCCGTGTAGATCACAGCAACAATGATAGCTGACACTGTGGGCAGTTTTGGCCCGAGGACACTTAACAATTATGAGCCGGAGTACAGTTGGTCAAGCAATCTAAGCAAGTGCCCCATATACGGATGCTGGTCCTAGTCTCAGCGGTCATGGGTCCGACTCCCAGCCTCAACCATTTGCTGTGTGTCTTCCCCCTCTCTCTTCTCCCCACATTCCCTGTCTCTCTTCAGCCTTCCTATTCATTGAAGGCTAACATGCCCAAAAAATATGATATAAAATAAATAAACAATCATGAGCTAATGAAAAAAAAAATCTTTGATCATAAAACATTTTAATGTAGATTGGTCTAAGTGTGGTCTCAGAATTATCATTAGTGGCTCAGTGGTGGAGTTGGTCATCTCTCAATCAGAAGTTTGGGGTTAGACCCCAGGTCCTGCTGTCCTTGGGCAAGACACCTAACCCCATACCTCTGCAGTGTGAATGGGTTTAGTTAATACTGACGAGCACTTTACTTTGCCATCAGTGAATGAATGTGTTAATGGCTGCATGAAACGTGTAATGATGTCAAGAGACTAGAGAAAGCATTATATAAATACTGTCCATTTACTATATTATTAACTATATTAGTATTATATTTAGCAGTATTGTCTTCTGTTAATCAGTCAACCAAGCTGATCCCTTACATCAGAGTGTGTCTCTATTATGTTGCCATGAGACTAATATCTTTGGAGATGGGACTGTCTTTGACTCTACTCCACTGCAGCACAGTGACCTTATCAGACAAGATATCAGACTGGCACCAAATTAGACTGGAATTTTCTTATTGGCGTCACTGCCCTGCACTTATCCAGACAATGAAAGGTCCAGTGAGAATAAAATGAGGCACTTCTTTTCATCTAATGCCAGAAAATTCTTGCTTTTATTTTTGAAAACGGCTGTAAGAAATGGCTCTAAAGTGAAGCTCACTGCTGGAAATCTTTATTGGCTTTTATGGTAAAATGTGCTTCAGGAACGAGAGGTGAGAACAGCATTTTTAAGGGTTTGTATGCTTGGCTCTGGTATATTTAGGACTAATGCTCACTTGCTGTCAAAGCCTTTTGTTTTTAATTTCTCTACCACCTCTGGCATTATCATTCAGGGGCAGACTGCATCTCGAAAAGGGCACTAATAAGATGAAAAGCAGTGCTGGACTCCACATACTTAAGGAAGCCTGGATTTAGGCTGTGAAGGAGGGGGGGGGATATCTTTAAGTGATGTCTTCAAGGTTAAACAACTGGTCCCATCTCCCGTCCTATTTGACTTATTTTATTATTCCTCAGAGAAAGACTTGAAGAGCTTGGTCCTGGAGAGGTACTGTTTTAAAATTCAGTGAATTCCTCGATGGATTGGGGTGGCTTGGTATCCTTTCGCCATAGGATATAAATTGTGACGTGTAATTTGATTAGCAATACCGGGGGCAAAAGCTTCGTTTGCATGTGTAGGCCGTAGTCCTCATGATAGTGTCAGATAGTCATCCCTGCTCTAAGGCACGCTCTTAGCTTAGCATGTGCATAAAAGATCTGAAATCTCTCGGAAGGACAGAAATGGCCAGTCAGGAAGCATTAAACTCAGATGGTCTCACACTTCAACTGGAATATGGAAATTTTAAGACTTCCTGCTGCCCTGCCATGAAAAGGCGGAAACAGGAAAAGACAAATGGAAACTTATTTTAGCAAGACTGAAGAAAAAGGTTAGAATGTACAGGAGGGCAGGACAAACAATCCAGCGTTTTGACAGTGATGGAAAAATACATGTGCTGGCCTGACATCCATAAAGTTTTCTGTGCTTGTTTTGTTTTCAATCATCCAAATAAGAACAGGAGCAAGAGAGGTTTTCAGCTGCCAGGTACGTCCCCTGCTGTGTACAATTGGATTCAAAACAAGTCAGTCAGGTGCAGCACTCTTTACCTGAAATATCATCACAGATCTCTTCCCAGGCGGGCCCAGTTCTCCTGCAGTCAGGTTGAATAATTTCAATGCATCTTCTTTAAGGACCCCTTTGAAATAGCTGGGTGTTTTCTCCTTGTGTCTCCTTTTCTTGAAGGCATCTGACAGAGAACCTAAAGTGAACTGTTTCCTGTGATGCAGCAGAGCTAATCCTCCGTGTTTGTTGTGAAGGCAGAGCCCCTGACCGCTTCTGACAGCAACAGTTTGAATGTTTGCTGTTGTGGTCTGACACGTTGAACCCTCCTGTCTCCCTCGCTCCTTTTCGCAGCTGTACGCGGGCGCACTGCCTCTTCTTCCCTTGTCTGCCTCACAGCACAGCGATAGTGATTAGACATTGTGCGTGAGGGCACGTTGGCATTCCTTTAGTGGCCGTCCGTCTTCATGCTGTCATGGTGCAATCCACACCCCTGTTCATCTGTGATCCCCCTCTTGCTTCTTTCACTTCTCTTCCTCCATCCTCATCTGTGAAGAAGACGAGGAGCGTGCTTTAGGCCTGCAGTGCTGATTGGGAGGATTAGTGGTGTGTGAGGGACTTTGTCACCAGCTTTCTTGGAAATCCAATTACAGAATATCATAAGCCTTACATGTTTCATACTCGGCTGAATCCTCCTTAAAAATGCACACAGCCGCACTCAAAGGGTCAGTGTTCAGCAACACTCCCTGCTGTGTGCTGTGGTGACATCTTCCTGAAGGTGAGAGGGGTGATCATCTTTGAGGGGATAAGACAAGTCCGGTAGCACTGCTCTGGCCTCTGCATTGCAGCAAATGGTGGACTGCCTGAGTCTGAGGAAAAGAGGGGATTGGTATATGTTTAGCGTGATGGGCCAGAGCATGACTCCAAAGGTTTAGGCTTGTTATCTGCTGGCATAGATAGTCCTTGATTGCAAACATCACAGAAATGACATGCAGGAAAGGAAGGCCTGCAAAGTGAGATTTCTGCATGAATCGCTCGAGGACTGTCAAACGGATTTTCCCCAGAGTTATTCGGCAAACTGTTCGATCTTGCAGCCGCAGCACAATGCTGTTATCTGAACTATTCAAATGGCTAACATATTGAACATTTGAACAGCATTCCTGCACAAACCTGCTTCCTCTCTTCTTTTTTCTGCTCTGCATAATGACTCAAGCTGGTCAAACAGGGGGCATCGTAGTGATAGAGACAACTTTACAATCTGTGCAGGTCCTTCAGCCCTGTGTGTGTGTGCTCAAACAAAAGCACAATGCTAAGACCCTGAAGTTGAAAATATCTGGCGGAAGGAGATGGAGTTAAGAGTCATTGATTCCCTCAGCAATTGCTCACCAGCCACTCTCACAAGTACAAGTACAGGACTTTATCATCAAGATAGCAGGAGGAGAAGAGAGGAGAAGAAGCTGCTGGTTGAAGGGCTGCAGTGAAAAACAAGAGAGGAAAGAGAATATTTAATGAGCTCCAGAGATAAGGAAGTACGTGCTCGTGGGTCTCATCTGACCTCAGAATCTCCTGTATCACGATCAGCCTACTATATAAGTTGTAATTTGGAGCATCAAACCTTTGATGTGTCAGGTATTATTAATGATGAAACATTAGTCTGGCATGCGAAATGCCAGTTTCTTTAGCTCTTAAATTTTTTACGAGGTTACATGGGAGAAAGAATAAAATATGTACGCACGAGCAATCGTGTTTCAGGCTTTTTATGGTCTGAAGAATTTTGTTCATAAACCTCTTCTCAAGCAGACGTCTCTTTGCAATGCTTGTTCTGGCATACAGTTGTAGTTTTTGTAGTATTTATGACATGTATTAGTATCATTTAACCCTGATAGTTTTATTTGATTCCTTCCTCAAAATTGTCAGAATCTCTATCTGAAATATTGGCTCTGTTTTGAAATGCAGGCAATTCCAGTGTGCAGAAGTAATCTTCCCTCGCTTTACTTGACAAACATGCAAAGATCTGACAAACAGAAATCACGTCACGTAAATCAGACTTGCCTTTAATTCTGCTTCTCCTTGTAGCAGAGCAGAGGTCCACTCTCATTTTAATAGGACTGACTGATGTTTCAGATCATATATGAGACTTCTATCAGAATACTCAGACGCAGTGTAGGATAAGATAAGTGGGTTTTTCCTATGGAAGCCTTTTAGGTCCAATTCTTCTAGCATCAAAGAGAATGTAAATTAAGTTAACTGGAGTTTGATTTTATGCTTTCACGTGGATTTCCATAATGTCTTGCTCAATCGGACATTCTTGTCTGCATGGAGCTTGCAAAGGGGAAAAATAATCTTCCTTAACTGAAGTTGAAATCTTTCACATTAACATCCTGAAAATACCTGGCAAGCAGATGGATCAGTGGGCTTGTTTTATTAGTTCTACACAACACAATGTGAACACTGTAATGTGGGTTTAATCAAAACCGAATCAGTGTGTGTAATGCCGTTTAATGCTGTACCATGCAGCTTTGCAAGACTCTTGGTGACAATTTAACAGTGTTGGGAAAGCTACTTGTAAAATGTAGCAAACAGAGCTACAGGAACACAGCACATGGAGCTTGCTAACGGTTTACATTAAACCAGTTTAAGTCAAAGTCTGCTCAGCAGACAGAAAATATACTCAAAAATATATTGCCTATATACAGGAGGTTTGCCACTGTAGCACACTGGCTCATCTTGCCCCTCATCTACTGTAGGTTCCAGTTTCTTTGCTATAACCTGATCTATTGTTGACCTCTCCCCTCCTGTATGTTGTGTAGTGCTCTCTTGACGCTGTTGACAAGTTGTTAGCTGGTGTTAGCAGACTGCACTTGCGATAGTTAACCTATCGCGATTGGTTATTTTTATGTATTCTGGAACTACCTGCATGTGTGTCCTGTTTGTGCTGAGATTTCTGCATAATCGCCAACCACAGCATATAGACACAGCCAGGGGTGGAGTAGAGATTTTAAAAGTGTGGGTGATTCATGAGCAGCACAACTCCCCATCTTTGGCTCGACAATATCCCAACTGTAAATGATTGCTGTGCATTTTTACAATTTCATTACCGCCATATTCAAATAATACCATGTTCAAGATGTACTTTGCAGCTCCACGCACTTCCCTCTACTACAATTATGTATGTATTACTAATCAATCAACATGGTACTATGCTATGACTTTTGACTCTGTTAAAAACACGCCTTTATAGTATTAATAGCACTCATTATTTTTTCACTTATTTGATACACACTCTGTCTCTCCTGCTCTTTTTTGACCTCCTGAAACCTGGGCCTAATGCTATCCTACACAACACACAACAATACAGCGTAACATAAGAACTTTAGAAATAATGACAAGTTAAACATCACTTCAAAGTAAACAAACTAAGTTTGTTTTGAAAGTGTAGGTTTCAAAACAAACTAGGTTGGTTGGTTGATCTTATTATATTGCTTCACATAATAAGATACCTTTTATTCGTCCCACAACGGGGAAATTCATGTAGTTACAGCAGCAAACAAGAAGGTGTACAGTACAAGAATTTCAACAAGAATATATATAGAGAAAAAAATATCCATCAGAGCTTGGCCATAATTCTCCTGTCAGCCACCACTTCCACAGGGTCCAGGACTGAGCTGGCCTTCTTCCCCAGTTTGTTCAGTCTTGCTCTCCTGTATCCTGTCCGCCCACAGCAGGTGAAATCCTTCCAATGTGGCATTCATGTCCGGTGTTAGCTCTGTTAGCATGATGCTACTCTGCCAGTATTCCCTCTGGTGCCGGGTTAGCTCGTCCACTTTATCATAGATAGACCTTACATTCCCCATAATGGTGGGTGGAAGGACAGGTCGATGTCTTTGTTCTTTGTGATTTTTTATTTAGTCTTACTTGCTGTTTTTAAGCCCAATTAATTATAAATCCTGTTTTGAAATATCTGCATGGTTATTTTGAAAGTCTGCTAAAAAGGACTTCGGGTGGGTCATACATTCTCTGAATTGACTGAAAACAGATAAAATAAAGAAAATAAGTAAAACTCTTGTATGATGTTTTAGCACCCTTGAAGAGACAGAAGCTCCTTTGTTGTTTGGATGTTAAATAAATAATGAAAACATCAGTTTTGGTGCCTGACCGTCTTTCTGAGGAATGGTACAGATTACCTCTAAGTTCTCACCCCTTACTATGACACTGTCAGCCAGTGGCGAGTGCCAAGCTCAGTTCTTGCACGCACAAGACTTCACTGTCCTCCAGCAGTGAATTCTTAGCACTAACGGTGGGTCGGTTAAACATCTGTGATTGGCTGGATATCCTTATATCAGTCTGACTCGACTGCAATCATTGACTCTTCAAGTAAAAAGTGTGTGGGAGGGGTTGACATCACGTTTCTGAAAAAGTGTGGGCATTGCAACACCCACAACACCCACGGATGCAACGCACCTGGACACAGCGCATCTATCTCCTCCCACTGTAGATGTGAAGCCAAAATACCACACTCAATGGGTGCTGACATATTGTGCTGGTGGATCCATGGCATGCGCAGAGGGATTGATGTCACACATTTAACTTACAAACAGAACTTAAAACATCCCTCGGGTCATAACAGTCCACACCAGAGCAGCTTCAGATGTTGATTTGAAGAAAACACTTAGGGCTATTGAAAGTTCAATGACCCTTGTGTTGGTGTTTGATATGATTTATCTTGCTATTCCTTTTCTACTCTGCTAATCTGTTTACAGACACTGCAGGAGCCTGGATTCATCAACAGAGCTGTCAATCAATCATCTTATAACATCACATATCTAATTAAAACTAAGCTTTTCTGAAAAAAGAATACCTTCAAATAAATCAGCATCATAAGAAGTACTTGCCATGACATAAAGCCTGTTTGAGAAACATTTATTTGACGTGTATATTCATTTTCTAGTTTGACCCATGTTCCATCTGTAATAATGGAGGACGTAAGCTTTAAGATCTTTATTGCAGCTAGTCAACACAAGGAGTTATTTAAGTTTTGGCTTCACTCAGGAGAGCTGTTGTTCTGTCCACGGTTTTATACACTCTACGTCACTAGCGGCAGGAACGTTGTTTGCATCAAATGAAGGATTAGACAGTGATGTCACCATCATATGGAAGTTGATAGTGTACTTGTGCTGATCCTTTGTAGTGCAATTTCAACTGCAGAACCCTCTACTGAACTTGAGCCCAGTTGTGGGAAAATGTAGCTTGTGTGGAAGCTAAAGCGCTCAACACGATCAATAAAAAAAGCTAAGCTACTGAAAAGCAGCAGTGTTAGCCCCAAGCTATATTGAAAAATGTTGTTGACCTCACCATTAGCAGCACTGTTTCTGGACGACATTTCAATCTAGTTTGCTTGTTCAAAAAGCTCATTTCATGTCATAAAAATGTGCGTGGGATTCATGTATTAAACTTTAAATTTGAGCAGCAGGGCTTTCAAAAGAGCTACCTCTGTTTGTTTTGATGTTGAATTATTGTTGAAAAGCTTGTGTCACTTCTCACGACCAAACAAGAAACCTAACAGAAAATATCTCAAACATGCAATTGTCACTGTAGAAGAGAAGTGTGAGTCATCTAAAAGCTGTCTTATTTCTCATCCATCGAAGCAAAGGGCAAACAGAAATGTATATGCTTCTTCTTCTATGTAGAGGCACCATTAGAGGCAGTCATTTAGCTCACTACCCCCTCCTGAGAAACACTAATGTGACTCATAAAAGTTACTGGCCAGTAACCTTATTTGATGTGACTTTTATTCATGTAGCTAGCAGAGAGGGAAATGTATCGGCTGTTTACTATCAGTGGTTGTATAGACCAGATAGAGACAATAAAACACACACACACACACACACTCATGTCCTATTACCAGATCTAATTGTGCCGTAATTCTGCTTTACATGACTATAGCACAGCATATAAATCTTGATATGAAAGTTTAATTAGTCACCAATATGAACAATACCTAAAATATCAGATACAAATTACGGTTGAAGGTGATTTGTCTAACAGGAGCTTGTGATGCTTATCTGTTGGTGGGCGAGCCCATGTCTTACAGGTCCTAGTGACAGAGCATCTACAGGCCAAACTCCTTGTCCCCTATCGTCCATCATGCACACTAACAGTCAGACACACAGGAACATGCAGCAAGACACACATACACACACTCATCCATGTACCTCTGAACTCCTCAGAGGATTTGCTTGCACTATTTTTTGTCCGAACAGCAGATGAGGTTTTTAGCAGTGGGGGATTCCCAAACTGGCAGAGTGAGCAGCAGGCAGGAGAGAAATATAGAGGTCATAAAGAGAGCTGCTGAAGTTTGGCTGTTATCATCAGTCACACAGCTACTTTACTTTACATTAAAGGAGGATGTGGTGATTTATTTTTCCTGTTAACACACAAAAATTCTGTTCACTTACATCTTACTCACTTTAAGTCATTAAGGTCACATACAAAGATTTTTGTTTCATACAAGATATTTGGTTCTTAAAAACAATTTGTTTACTTCTGTGCATAACATATATATTTTTATTATTAATTAATACACGTTTTTTTTTTAACAGTGTGCCACTGAATTGTTAATTAAAGTTGTCCACAGATAGGAAAAGGTCTCCAGATCAAAAAGGAGGCATTGTTACATTGCTTCCTTCGTCGTGTCTGCACTTAAAAAGCACAAGATAATTTGCTGATTAATCGTAAATGACTAGATAATCAACAAATCTTCAAGAGGCGTAAGAACCGCAGCAATTTTGTTATTATGTAATAAGTAAAACAATGAATTGATCCTAAACCTGCCAGCAATTGATTCTCACTTGAACAGCTACACCCTACATCCATACTAACCTGCTGTCAGTCTCCCTGCGTATTGTTTGCAAACTGCTACCACTGAGCCTTTCAGTGCCATCAATAATCAGTGGAAATCAATGAAACCACCGCCATGACTGTGTAGTGCTTCACCAGCTCATATGCGCTTCTATACAAAGACTGCTTCTCAGCCTCATATTCTGCGCAAAGAAGAAATCAACTGACATTTCGTGTCAAATCACAGATGTCAACAAATAAATTACAGATAGTTTCAAAAAGTCAAGTGCATCCCCTGAGACAAAATAAAAGCCAAGGTAAAGACTTCAATCAGCAACCAAACTGCATACTCACTGGGCTCACGTCAGGAGCCCATATGTTGGGGTAAAAGTTACGTTGCTGACGTGGTTGTTGATCTGACTCTGGATGTGTGTAGAAATCTCATCATACAGGGCAGGTAGTGATATGTCTGTAAAGTAGCAGTAACTCAGGAGACTACCCCTTGGTTCCAAATGTGACATTAGCTGATGAAATCCTTGTCTTCTACCACAAAAAGAGGTTGGTCATCATACACCATACCCCTTAATTACTTACTCAACAAGCTGACTTTTATCATAAATGAGGCTAACACTTTCAGACTTTTTTCTTCCTCTCGGCTTACTTGCTGCACATGTATTGCAAATTACAGAGGTGTTATCCTCCTCTGAATATGTGAGAAACACACACACACACACACACACACACACACACACACACACACACACACACACACACACACACACACACACACACAGGTTAATGCTATTTCGACCCTTGCTGCAACTAAGCTTGTTCTTCTCTGCATGCAACGGCAGATTGCATATGGCCACCTACTATGTTGGAATGTGGAGGCTTGTTAAGTAAAGGATAATGTATGGTTCGATTCGGGGTCTTGTCTCACCCTGAAGGGGTTCTTTTTCCCATAAGAACTTACTAACCATACATTATCCCGCTTACTACCCGGCTACTAACTTGAAATACAAACACATAATCAAAATTCATTGATTAAAATAGGATTTTATTGATTTAAAGTTATTTATGTACACAGTTTTTTTTTAAATAGTCCCAGGGATTCCACTGCAGTTAGCGTTCCATGGCGATGGATTCTTATCTGCCTGTTGCGATTGATTTAACATGAAACTGTCCTCATTCAGCTCTCCTTCTTCTCTGAGCTCTGCGGTTCACACACCTTTAAAAATAAACGAGGCAAATGTCACAACTTTGAACCCTGCTGCTATCATCACAAACCGCTCATTGTTTAAGTTTCTCTGTAGAGACCAAGCGGCAACCTCCGGTCTCAAAATATGAAGCCCATGTGGAAGTGTTATAAACTGCAATTCATCAAGAATCCTCTTGAGGCTGGCTGCAGGAACACCAGAAACCACATACACACCCATTTGAAAAAGACGATCTTTGCAGCATTAATAAACATGTTTACAGCCTGGTTAAAAAAACGGCTTGGTCCTACGAAGTTAATCTCTGTATCGGCACACATTGTACGGGGTGAATTTTTTTCTAATGCGACGGTTCAAAAGATATTAAGATTACGAGTTTTTGCCCAAATAAGGACATGACTGACTTGACTCCCAGACGGGAACACATAGCTGTTGGCTAGGAGGCTCTAACTCCGCCCCTTTACGTCACACTATGCCTGGTTGAGTTCTGCATTTCCAATATGGCTGCCGCCGTTGATTGGCTTCAAAACAGCGCTCACGAACAGATGGGTGACGTAACGGATACTACGTCCATATTTTATACAGTCTTTGGTAGAGATTGGTAACGTAAAGTGGCTCTCACCTGCTCCGCTGCCATTGCTAATATTGCTGGACAGGATCCAATATGTAAACAAACCCTAGCCTGCCGATTTAGCATGCTAACTGAAGCTTACGTTTTAGCCATATTGTTTACCAATATGATGCAAATGGTAGTTAAAAGTTTTACCTCACCTTACGGTCCATGGTGTCAACAAGCAGAAGCTAAATGTGCTGGAACTCTTTTCCGCGGATTGATTTGACATGACGTGTTTGCCTCTGGCATTGCTCATGTTAGTGAATGTTAATAACCGCTGTCAAGGGGTTGTCACAGGGTTTTGACCAATCAAATTAAGCTTCTTTCACAACCGGAAGATCAGTAAGAAAGCCGGGTAACAATAAATAAATAAATAAAAGTATAAATGAAAGAAACGTGTATTGGAGAGAATTGTATTATTGGGGCAATGAATAGCAACATATTTCTGTTATTGGCGAATAATTTATTGGACCGGTATCTGCATCTCTATTTCATAATCTATGTTGGTAAGGGCTAGGCATCATGCCCTTTGTGATTTAAGATGCTGACCTTTATAGTGCTACTTTTCCAAGACATAAAACTACCCAAAAAAGCTAAGAAAAAAAGGCCATATATTCAGATTAAATGTTCCATCATTAACACACATTATATAATCAAATGAAATATGTCTGAAAAACAAACAAACATGCAAAATGGTGACATCAAAATAAACATCAACCATGCTCTGATGCGCACTACTTAAAACATCCGCTGTTTGTTGTAAGTGTGTTTTGATTCCTTCCTTTCCACACTGTGTGTGTAATGCTGTCTTTTAACCCAGGAGTTAATTTGAAGTGTAAATAGATGTTGATGCAGAAGGACTAGTAGCAGCTTCCTTTGAACGTTTCATGGCAGCGTCTGAGCTGAGTCGTTCTTGAATCTGGGTCTCCCGTTTGAGTTAACAGTTTGAAGCACTTCACATCTCTATATGACAAGAGCTGATGCATTCCCCCAGGGTACTTACCAGCTATCTCCCTGTGACAGCATCCCTTATTCAGAGGAGGCTGGTCCTGATGTAGGCTGGTGGTGCAGGGGAGGAGGGAGAGAGGGGGGTGCTAGCGGGATGAGGACCAGAGGGAGTAGGAGAAGGAGACCCAAGAAGGCGGGAAATGGTGGTCCATGAGGCTGAGAGGGGAGACAACAGAGCTAGAAAGAAAGAATGTGGGTTTTGTGAAAAAGGAGACGAGTAAAACAGCTTAAGAGATACAATCATCGTTGACATTTACTGTTCCCGACCCCACTTCCCAAGGCAAATCAAAGCTCTGGCTCATGGGCCGCGAAACAACATGGAAGTCCAAACACTGCAAGAGCATGAAAAGGTTTTTTTTATTTGTTATTCTTTCTTTATGAATTATCCCAGCATGCCTGCAGGATAGCACATATCCCTCTGAACTAGCATTCCAGGCCAGCCTTCTCAAGTGATGCATCAGAAATGTAACATCCCCGTAGCACAGCCAAGTGTCCTGATTATAGAAGGGAATGAGGGCGGCACACTGTGTGTGTTTGACCAGTGAACTGGAGATGGGATGCATGGTTCCCTGCAGCAGAGTGGAGGAGGAGGAGGTGGAGGAGGAGGAGGAGGAAGAGGAGGAGGAGGGGCAGGCAGGGACGGCTAACTGCAGAGGAGGAAAGGATGGAAAAAGAGAAGAGAATTATCTTTGTGTTGTTTACCACTCAGTCCTCATGCAGGCTTCTTTAATGACTCTGTATATGCACATGGCTATCTGAAGACTTGTGAGTAAATTAGAATTATTGAAATTCAAGGTGACACTCACAGAATCATTGAATTAAATTAACTGATGTGTTATTTCTGCAGAGTTAAAGATAGACTCGTCTGTCTTATTTCCACCTTCAGCACAACATTATTTCATTTTTATTTAATTACTGACAAGGATGAGGCCGGGGCGTTTCTCTAGAGCAGCTTTCTCTCTTTATTTCTCTGGACTCATTTCTTCTTCTTTCTTTTTTTCACACTGAAGTCCAAGACCAATCTCTGCTCCACTGATGGAGCGGGGCGATATTATGGGGGAAACAATATGAGAGGGGAAAAGGAGAGGCACTCAGGTGAAGAGAGATACTGCCACGCTTGAAGAGGATGTATGCTTAGGGGGATGACCAGATGGCTGAGGAGGAAGACAGGCAACAAAAGGAGAGGTCAAATATAGTGGTGAGGATGGGGGAGAGTGGAGAGACATATCTGGGAGAAATAAGTTAAGTGTTAGAATACATACATATGAGTGTGACTCTTTTGAAGTTGAAATCCTGAAGTCCCTATACGGTATGAGTCACCTTTCGAAAAACATTCCAAGTAGTGAGAAAAGTAGGAAGCTCAACTCTTAAAGATTGAGAAATAAGGATTCAGCAGACCTTCTGATCTTAGTCAGGCTTAAATTATTATTTTCTATTAATAAACATGCCAGCGAATGCGCTCTGCTCATTTGTTCTGCCGTTGTGCCTTGACTGATAGAATTAGAGTTCATTAAAATTTTAATTTACATACACCTCAAATTAGCAAGATAGCAAATTGGTGCAGCTTGTAACAATAAGGTTGAATAATAAGAAAGTTATGACAATTTTAAACAAAAGTGTAGGATTTAAAGTTGTTGTTTTAAAAACTCTCCGTAATTTCTCACAGGTGAGGCAGGCTGTTTGTGCGAAGAGACATCACTTCTTTGTTTTCCTGCATTAGCACCGAGTTGAAAAACAAATCGTGCCCCTTTTTTCTCCTTCGTAAAAATGATGATTGCACTGTTGCACTGCACTTTTCAGCCTGCTGATAGAGGAGTCATTTTCACAGATGAGATGACGCATTTGCTTAATCAGTCATGATCAACAGCACAGCGAGCTTCACCTGAAAGTTCCCAAAGTTTAAACTTTTACTTTCACCTCCAGGCTAAACCTTCAGAGCTGACAAAACCTCCACATGTGTGCAGCTTGTTAACCTCTGGCCATGGAAGTGAGCTAATAGTGATTAAGAGTGAGAAAACAAGAGGTTTCTGCACAGCACAGCATATGGTGCTGTATTGAAAATCAATGACACTGCTTCCATTAACTGTATGCAGTGATAGACTAAGTGTATTGAGTCTATTTATGGTAAAGGCATGTATTTGGCTACGAGTGCAAAGTCTAAAGCCATGGATGGTACAGGTGGAGGATTGAGCAGATAGTAGTGTTGTGGTCGGTTCACTCGTGTCTAAAAAGGCAAAGATGCTAGATGCTGGAAACAATGTTGAATAATGTTTTTGGATGTATAGGATGTATGCACTGGTGTAGTGAAAATTGTATGACATTGATATTGTATTCTTTTGTAAAATATCGTATTGTACAGCATTGTATGGTATCTTATTGTATCCCACTCTAACGTATCAGGTGACCCACAAGAACTCATGGGATCTCTGCAACATGCAACCTTATCCCCTGCAACAAACAAGTGACCCCAAAAAAGTTGCAGCACATAGACACACTGTATCACCAAAGAGGGCAAGAAGAACATTCAACAAGGGGAGGGATGTGAGGCTTGTGTGGACGAAGCTGTTATTGAACTAGGGCTCAGTCAAAGCTGAACCTAATAAGCAGAGGACAGCTGAGCAGAGAGAAAGAGGCTGCCAGATCTGCTCCCTCAGGACAGGTTCTGTGTCAGTACTGGCCCAAATTAAGAGAGAGTGCAGCAAAACTGGGCCTCGATGAGGGGCTGGAACTCCTACTGGCTCCCATTCAGTGTGGGAGATTGCAGCACTCACCCTGCAGCACTTACCCACAATACTGCTGTCCATCTGTTGATTCACTTATCAGACAGCAGTGTTGCGTGTGCGCGTGTGCACGCTTGATTTTCTGCAATGGTGCGTTAGTGGCCTTGCTTTGCTGTGTGTGTGTGTGTGTGTGTGTGTGTGTGTGTGTGTGTGTGTGTGTGTGTGTGTTGCTGAGAATGGATGCTTACACCTTGGGAGAAGTGTTTGTACCCAGACATATAGGGAGGGAATAGAATTAAAAAGGATGAAGTAAATCCCAACAGTGACTAGATCTCTTATTCAAACGGCAATTGTGCTTAAGAGGCAAGTATGTGAGCTCCGTCATGTTGTCCTCAGAGTGTGTGAAAGGTTTACATGTGCTCTTGCATCTCTCTGTACAATGACTGAAAAATGCTCACAGGTAGAAGCCAAAAAAACAACAACAGAAACATTATTAGGAGTGTGAGATAACATTTTGAGCTAGATTAGAATGAAGGAACAAAATATGATCATCTTAGTGATTAAATATTTCTGTTTAATACCCCAGAAGACACAAAAAGTACTTATTTAAAGCAGCAATTAAACAGCCTTTATACTGTATCCAACAATCTTGATATTTCATTTCTGTAAGCCAATCAGGAACACATATTTAACCTAGCCGTTCCATAAGACTGTATGGAGCTTTCCCTCCTGTCATCCAAACATTGTGCTGGAATATTCAGAGTATTTACGGATGTTAAGAATGCTTGATTACCCAGCGGGAACACTTGAGAGTCAATCAGAATAAGTGAGCAGCCATTCATGATAGGGTAGGAAAGGCAAAACACATCTGTAGCTCCCAATGTTAGTTTACACATTAATGGCTTCTGACTGAAGGGAAGTCGCTCCTGCTTGACAATTTGCACTGTCCCACTAGAGTGCATGATGAATACACAAACAAATGGAAACACTTTTTTTTCTTGCTTCCCAAAAACTGTCATCTGATGCAGACTCTGATAAAAAGAAATTCTTCTATTGCTGAGATGTTCATTCCCAAAAGTGGTTGTAGCAGATTTGTTACAGTCAAAAACATTCCCGCTATTGTGTAACTGTTTATTTTCCTCTACCTTTGGTTTCCTCAGACAGTAATTTCACTGAACAGTGTCTCGTTTTTTTGGCAGCTTGTTGAAAGGGTAGTTTTTTCCTTCAAAAATAACCCTCTGCGCCCACAGTGACTGAAAGTGAATTCTAAAAAATCTCTCACTGTTGCACATTCTTTGCTTTTTTATTTGATTCTTATCTCATTAGATCTCATTAGATCTCATTTCTCATCATATGCAAAAATACTAGGTTTGTTGCTTTGGCTGACAGTGCAGCATTCATTAAACTGAATATCGTGGGAATGAGGTAACTGGGAATTAAACAGTAATCACTCCTCTGTAAAGGTACATGGAGTCGTTTTTATCACCTCATTCGTAGGAGGTAACAGAAGCCCTGACAGGAGGGTTCACCGCGGCTGTGAATGCAGCACGGAGTCCAGTGAGCAGAGTGATACAAGTGGGAGCTCCTGGTGGGAGCTGGAGACCTTCAGTGAATGCTGTGACGTTTCTATCCTTTGGCAGCCACTTCTACCAACACTGGCACACAGAAACCCACAGATACACACACACACACACACACACACACACACACACACACACACACACACACACACACACACACACACACACACTGAAACACACACTGGACTGCTTGCATCTATATTTTCAGGATTCTTGCTACCTTGCTACCTCCAGGCTACTAGATCTGCTCACTTCCTAATGCAATGCATGCTGCTACTTTGTACATTGTGTATGTGCTTCCCTTTTTACGATCCATATACAGATAATGCATTTTGTACTAGGTGTCATTCTTCAGATCATGAACAGACATGGTTATCTTCAGTATGTGTTCTTCTTCTGGACACTCTAAATATTTGGTACAGTACTTCCATAAAGATGGACTCAAGGGGCCACTAGAAAAAGGATGCCCAAAGTCCAAGCCTCAGAAGACGAAGTATTCCCGCATTTGGAGTGGACCAAACCCATAACACTCTACATCCTACACTTCCCATTACCCCTCTTAATAATATATTTCATCAGACCCTTCTCACTTTGAAAATACCTATTTCTATAACACTAATGGCAACTCTTTTGAAAGGATTTCTACTTGAATTTAATTTATAAAGCCATTCTGTAATTCATTACCTTTTTTTGATAGACATCATGCAACCTCGTTGCCAAAGCTCAAACCGAGGTAGAGAGCTTCACGTTTTGGGCTTTGCTTGTTACAATGACTGACTTTAAACTGCAAAGCTCAGTTAGCCTAAATTATATTAAATCATCTGTGAAATCTTTTAAATATATTCTTGCAAATGTTCCAGCTGATCTTTTTTTTATCTATACAATATACAGCATCTGAATCTGATTGATTTTTTGTTGAAAATGAGTGTTGCCGCCACTCTTAGCAAAAGAGATCTCTGTGGTCAGGGAGACGAAGCTGGCTTAATAAAGGTTGGATGTATAAGAATAAAATCTGGTTTCATTTTCAGATTATTAAATCTCCCTTCAGCACCTTGGATACATGCAATTAGCTTTCTATAAATTATGATGACAAGTGATCAAACTTGGTGTTTAAATCAGTGTAGTGCCCCTTTAATTAGCACATTGCTAGAGGTATACAATGGCCGTAACAACTCAAAACTGCCAGACTAATCAATAATGAAAATAATTTTGGAGTATGAAAATCAAATTTGATCTATTCATTTTTTGTTATTCCTGTTGTGCAGTATTTGTAGGAATAATTGTGTTTTCAACAGGCAGTACTTGAATGTATACAGTTAATGCTTTGTCAACCGCACCGGGGCCATTAAGGGTTACATGAGCCAGGTCATTAGTCAGGGGTTCAACAACTTCATCGATCCTATACTGCCAAAGTGATGATGCACACTGTTGTTACCATAAATACACACATTTGGCTGAACAATGTTTATGACTCGTGAACCATTGCCCTCCTCTCTCCCTGCAGTTTGCTCCCAGTTCTCCCGTGGAGTCTACGCCATCTTCGGATTCTACGACAAGAAGTCCATGAACACCTTGACCTCGTTCTGCGGCGCTCTCCACACCTCCTTCGTCACACCCAGTTACCCTACCGATAACGAGGTGCAGTTTGTCATCCAGATGCGGCCTGCCCTTCGCGGCGCCGTCCTCAGCCTGCTCTCTCACTACAAGTGGCAGAAGTTTGTCTACCTCTATGACACCGAGCGAGGTAAGTGACAGTGAGGGCCTTGAGTCGGGGCTTAAAGCTTGAATTACAGCCAGCAACCACAGGAAATGTTACAGGAACTCAGAATGGAAGCAGCACACCAGGGTTAGCTGAGGATAGATTTACTCTGTAATACTTTCTGAAAGCTCTGTAAATGCTTGAACTGTTAACACTGCTCTATTTAATACAGTAGTTTGGTGTTATGTAAATGTGAAATATATTCACTAGCACCTCGTAATACTTGTAAAAACACATTAGACTTTTAGAAACAGCATATCTTATGAGCTATAACCTTTAGATTCCTTCATCAGGCGGCTGGTTGGAGTCAGTTAATCTTCTGTTTAATCATGTTGTTGATATTGGCTCGTCTTTCTTCTGAAATGAGGTATGTCACAGCTGCTGCTTAAATGTTTTCTACAGGAATCAGAGTATCTGCCTGCCTGTGGGGGCTGCTTATTGTGTTGCATCAGGTTTTTTTTCTATAGTTCCCAGATTGCGTTGGATTGTTGACAATAGAGCACAGTGTGTTTGACGACCTGTCAACATGGCACAGTGTTCATTTCTTGGTGTTCTAATGTCAAACCGGGAAATGAGCTCATTATCTCTCGATAGAATAATGATCCCCTTTTCCTACAGAAACTTCAATTTGCTCAAACAGCACCTCGGCATGAGGGAAGGATGTGTTCAGGAAGTGACAGACAAAGACACAATATGTCTCCCTCTTGGTGCCAAAAAAGGGTGGCTGCAAAAAATTCCTCCACAACTTCACACAGCAGCTTAGATCCGCTTGTTTATTTGCCCACTTTAGAACGGTCCCGACCCCAGATTTGCTTTAAGCAATGTGTCTCTGCAGCGTGCCCTCTGCTCTCTGCATGTCTCTTATTTCTGGTCCAGCCTCACGCCTCTGTGTGTTACTTTAAGACAGAATTTGAAGTGTGCTTTCGTGCACGCAGAGTCCTCTGTCTGTGGGTCTCCAGGCCTTAAAGGGGCCAGAACTGAGGGCCTTAATCCTCCACACAGCCTGCTGATAATACGTGGTTAATTAGGGTCACTCTGACTGGAACACTCATTGGATCTTCCCTGCGGATGCTCGCAACCCACACGTCCTTCAGAACAACCAGTACCGCCCAGCTACTAGTCCCCATTCCTCTACTTTCCCTTCTCTGTCTGACAAGTGAGGCCGTCTGGGGCGCAGTGAGACTCATAGTGGAGGAGGGTAAAAGAGCCTTAAACATAGATACAGACGAGGTGTTAGAGAGAGACAGAATGATGACAAATAGATCTTATACTATATAAAGATATATACTTTAAAGGGAGAAGATCTTATACTATATAAAGTATATATCTTTATATAGTATAAGATCTTCTTTCTATCTACAGAGGGGGACAGAGGGCAACAGAAAGAGGGAGGGGAAGTAAGGAGGAGGAAACCATACAGCGATTCAGTGCAGCAATTAAGGCAACAGCAGGAGTGTGTGATTTACACCCTGTTACCTGTGTACAGACAATTCCCTGTGTACAGTACATCCTCATGCCGAGGCCCATGCCAAGCTACTTTTACCTCTTTCCTCTCTGCCAGTGGTGTAAGACGATCCCTTATTAGCGGGAGGACATTGGCCCCAGGAGGGGATTAAAGTCGTTTATTGATGCACTCCATCCAGCACTTTGGGGGGCTTTGACACTTGGCTCATCAAGCAGACAGATGTGTCAGAGAGCCTCTACCTCCGCTTATCAGGTAGTGCAGCTCCCCTGGCAATATGGACACTGACTGCGGGCTAAACCAGGAGGCCTGACAAGGGAGAACAGTCCTCAAGGGTGCATGTATTTTTTGTAAAAACCTGGAGGCTTTGAAGCGAAAAGAAAACTGATACACAACTGCTTTAATTTGTGTTGTATGAGTTCCTTGCTTATTTATCTGGTTCCCAGTAATTATTGTCCAACATACCCCACAACCCTGTCAGATAAGGCTCATTAACTCCTTAACTAATCCCACCTATCCCAATTAAAATGTGTCTCTAGATTTCTATGTCATTAAAAAGTGAATAGAGTTAAAATATGTATAACTGAATGGTTAATTATAAGGTTGGTTTGCAAAGTCAGCATTTGAATCTCAACCAAATGGAAAAGCAGTTATTGGGATCTTTAACCATAGCCTTTAGCTAATTAGTATTTCTGACGTTCATCCATAACTTTAAACCAAGAATTTAACAGTTAACCATTTTTTTCCTTGAAAAATTGTGATTATTTTAGACGATGTTTCCACTATTTTAGAAAAACTGTTACTTTAGGCTAACTGCTAACTATTCCTTTTGGCTAACAGTTTCTACTCCAGAATCCAATGCTAAAAGTTACCCGTTGAACTCTCTATACTTTTGAAACTCTCGAACCACTATTCCTAGCACTTTTCTTGTATACGTTAAACTAGGTAACTGGCCTACCCCATTAGTTAGCTAACAGTTTCAACTGCAAATTCAGAAAATGTAGCTAATCACGTCAGCTCTTCATCCATGACATTTACCGAGCAATTTAGTGTCAATACAATGCATTTACAAATCAAGTTTTTATTTATCAGTTACTTTTAGCTAAAGTTGTAGCTTTGCTTGCTAAGTAGGAACAAGTAACATGAACTTTTCTGCAGTTATTTTCTGGTAGCTTCCTGGTCACCGTGATTATAAATCTACTTAACAGCACTCCAATTCTCTTATTTGTATTTTCCACCTAAGAACAAAGATATGCTACAGCTGCATATTTGTTAACCAATACACCACAGCCTCTCCATTTAAGCCTCCCCGCTCACCACTGTAAACAAAGAACACCCAGGGGTACAAGTAGTGCTGCTTAGGAGTCACTCATCTATTAAATTCTTTGTTCACTCTCGTGACGCTGCCTTAGGTCACCCAATTGAGAGTCAATGAAAGATCATTGGCTTGCAGGCCACAGTGTTATTGCTTTACTGCGGTTTTCTTGAGCTAGCATTGTCTAAAGACAGCTGACATCATAAAAAAGCTGCTTGAATGGGAATTGTCTTTACACTGTTAAACAGCAAAAAATCAACAATATATGACACAAATAGTTCATATTTATTTTTGCAGTAGATAAATCGTAAATGAACAAATTAAAGCACTTGTTGCAATATTTTCTTGCTATATTTTCTTGAGTGCCTTTTCGCCTCATAATTTCTGTTTGATAAAAGCATTTATTTTACTACAATACTAGAAGCAACTTAGCAATTACTCTCCAAACTCTCCTATTAGGGAGAGAAAACACAGCATATTCGCTGGCTGAGTTCCACGAAGAGGTTTTATTCAGTCAATAGAAAAGATTAATTACAACCACACTGTTCATTTGGCTCTGTTATTGGCTGGCAAAAAAATGCTTTTAAGCCTTAGTGCAGGGCTCTCAGGCAGAGAGTGATGGTCCATATGCTTCCAGCTCAGATATATTGGAGGGAAATGGAGGGAAATTTGTACCCTAAATGCCAATATCAGACATCTGAAAGAAGACGCTATGATGGAGGTACTGCACAGGAAGCAAATGGAACCTCCAAATGAATGTAATGTCATGTAATGTAATATATCGACAGGTATTCATATGTTGGGACATGTGTGGTTAGAGAAGGATGAAAGATCCCAACAACCACTCGCTCTGAATCGCTGACCGTTCCTTCAGCGCTCTTCCTTAAACCAAATTTTCCAGCATTATCTCTGAATACTGTTTCTTTTTTATTGTTTGAGGAATTTCCCCTTAAACTGTCCAGCTGTGTGGGGTGAAGGTAGATGGATCTTGCCCTTTCTGTTAGGCGGTCAGGTATGGGCAGATAATTGCCAGGTCTGTGCAGCAGAGACAGATGATTACAGGCTTTATTGTCTCTCCCAGGCACAATCAACCCTGATTCAGCAATCTCACCTCTACTTGATTTATGAGCCACACTTTCTCTCTCTCTCTCTCTCTTTCTCACACTGCTCTATACCCCTTCCCTATATGCTTTTAGCTTCCAGTTATGTGCCTCTTCCTATAAGCTGGTAGTCTCTGTTGTACAGTAATCATGATCTTTCCTTTATTAGATGTGAAGTGGGGAAGCAAAGGTGACTTAATAGACAATGCAGACTATAATTACTTTGCTTGCATTTACAATATGTAGAGCTTACTGCTGAAAATCTTCAATCATTTTAAAAACATTTTAAACTGAAGTTAACAAAATAATTATTTTCATCTCAACTTTCCAGCCAACAGCATCTTCAACTGAATTGACCCTTTCTGGCAGATCAGCTGTAGCTAGCAAGCTGATTAAGCTAATATTAGCTCCATGAGTTGGTAGATAAAATAATTTCTAATGACGGTTTGCGTTTTTATCTTGCATTAAAACAAGGAGACAACCCTGCTAAAGTCTTCTTAAAATATGAGCAATAGAGCCACTTCCATAACCCTGAGCTGAAAGCCGTAAGCTAAAGCTAACATGTACCAAGTAAGAAGTTAGCATTCTAAGAAACTAGTCTTGAAGCAGAAAGAGAAAGGGCAAAATGCCATGGAAAAAAGAAGTTGCACCTCATATTAGTCTGTACAAAATTAGAAAAAATGTGCATTGGGCAATTACATTGTTTAACATCATGATAACTGTACACAAGGGGGAAAGTAAAGTAATATTAAAGAGTGCACATTAGCTGTTACTCACAGAATCTATGTCAATCTGTTGCTCCTGATGGTTACACAACACCATTGTAGCCTATTGTTTACATTCCTGAATCCCAAATAAATCATCAAAAGCAGTTTCCAGAAACCACTGAATTGACACTAATTATTTCAGCATTAATGAGTAGCTTAAAGCTAGCTTGAGCTTCATTCTGACTTCTTTAAAATTATGTTAAATAATGGCCTCCATCCAATTGTTTAATATCAGTATGCTGAGTAAGAAAGCAATGATTGTCTTTATAAAATACCTTTTCTCATTCTTCCATTGAAACTTATTGTGCCTTCAAGATTAAACTGGGATTTATGGTGCAGCCCAATTAAAGGCTATAACTACTCATTGTAAAAGAAGTACTTTATTTGTTCCATCACAGTCCTTTATCTCTGCTGATGTCTGCATTTTTTAGATTAAAAAAGGAATGCCAGAGGATGGGGAATAATCAAGGTGATTGGCAAACATAAAGCTGTCTGATATAACATCCCCAGAGCCATTATATATCCAAAATAAAGTGCTAATGTTCTGCTAAAGTCGGGTAATTTTAATTCTGTGGGTAAATACAATACAGTATATTTTCAAATGTGTAGATTTTACTGTTCTGAAACTGGATAAAAACAGTATCATTTACTCATTTTGCTTTGTGTTTTGGTACGGCTGTAAAAAGACCCCACCATCCAAACACTTTGAATACAGATAGCTGCTCCTGATCCAAAGCTTGATCAGCCAGCTGTTACGAGGCTGTGATTGGTCAATTACTCTGTGGGGGAGGGGTTTCGCAAAAGGTCAGTTTAGTGTCATTCTCCTTTTATTGCTCCTCAGCTTCTTCACATGATTGTTTTTGTTATTTTGTACAAAATTCCAGTTTTCCTTGAACCACGCAGCAAGAAAAAAAAGAAAGAAATCTGAATGAAGGTATAAATATGGATGATAGAGTCCTCTGACACTGTAAAAGCACTTCTGTTTTCCTTGACATTTTGTGAATACCAATTGGCAGAAAGCAGTACCAGTGACATTTTGTGTTAAGACCTGGAGCAACCATATCTTTAATTCCATGATAGTGTTGTGAGACGCAGGATTTCGTCCTGCCTGGAAACATACTATATCCCCACACAAAGGTGCTGATGACAAATTAAGAGCAATGGCAGAGCTCCTGTTGTCCCCTTCCATCATTTTCTGTTCCGATCAATATTCTGAATGGGATATAGTTTTGGGGGAAATGATCCAACACGTAGCTGCTGCACAGAAAGCACAGAGCTATTTGCTTTTATCATTTAACTGCTGACAGTTTAAACTTGGGTTGAAAAAAACTTTAGATGTCAAAGTCTCATTATAAAACTGAGAAGTGTTAGAAAGGGTCTTTGAATAAAAATCTGCCAGGTGAAAGCTGCCTTCAGATCCAAAATTCCTCCAGGGCTTTTCTTTCATTCAGTCTGTCAATATTTGCAATGACCCCTGCCGCAGCAGAGCCAATTCAGCAAACTCATCTAGAACAATAAGGCACATGTACAGTATTGATCATTAGAGGCTGCTGCACAAGTGTTACCACAAAGGAAAGAGCTAATAGTAAAGATGCAAATATGTGCAAATTCTGACCTATTATATACAGCCTCTAAAGTGCATGCAAACATCTATAAAATATGAATATGTGTCAACTATCACACAGATTTAATGCTAGATATCAATATATGGATTTAATTACAACAACAAAGGGAGAAGTTGAAAAGTAGTTGTGCAATACCAAACCTGTCCCCAAGAGAAATAAATCAACTTTCTGAAAAAGTTACTCGCTCCTTCATTTTCACTGAGGCAGCTGTCACCCTGACAACAGTCTGAGACTAAGCCTAAATCAAACAGCTAATTTGGATTTCTCACGGTGCATAAGCATGATCACTTCTGTTGTTTGGAAATACAAATAAACTGATTAAAAAGGAGAAGAAAACAAATGCAATAATGCAAATATGGAATTCCATTCTTTTCAGAGTCAAATGAAAGAGTGCCGCAGTTTTTAACTATCTCTTTTTGAGATTTCCTCGAAAGCAACTCAGCTATGCAGGATGGAAGAGGGAAATCAACTCAAATAAATAAGTTACATGGCCAACTTAGGACACATTACAACCACTCTGAAAAAAAACAACTATTTACTCATTAGTTTTCACTTTTTTTAGAGAAGCAAATGATTTACAACCTTTCTGTTGGCTAATTTACTGTAATTTAGAATATCAAATTCTAAGCAAAAAGCCACTTAGTGACTGAAATAATATTTTTTGTGACTGCTGAAGCCTCATTGAGCCTCATAGCAGCCTGCCTGCTCAGTCAGAAGATGCTGACTGTATGTGACAAATATGGCTGAGTGGAACCAGTGTGACACCGACAGTGGTCATGCACACACTGCTGACATGCTGCTTGTGAGTTTGTGTTTGTGTGCATCATTCGAGTCAGATGCAGTGAAGGCGCAGCCTCATTTTCAAACAGGGAGACTGATGTTAGTGTTTCAGCATGCTCAGAGCAGTAGACCAAACTTTATTACTATTTTTGACAGGCTCATATAAAGCAGATCACTCCATACAGCCTTATACATTCTTTGAGTTTGTTTACTTTTCTCTTGTTAGATATTGATGGACCAAATTACACTCCATCTTGGTGGCATTTTATTACTCAGCTGTGTGAAATACTCAGTTCTGGTCAAAACCCCGGAATAATGATGGTTCATTCTCAACAGCAAAAGGACTTCTGCCTGTGGACACTGTGGCAAAAATGTAAGCATTCTAAATAGGTAAGCGAAGCAACACGGAGGATATTATTTATATTAGATTCTGTCCTGCAATTATAGACTGTATAAAATATAGACGTATGATCCGTGACATCACCCATCTGTTTCTGTAGAGCTGCTTTGAGGCAAATCGTCGGCGGCAGCCATATTGTTTCTGTCGAGCCAGTGTGATGTAAAGAGGCGGGCTTTGAGCCTCCTAGCCAACAGCTGTAGCGTTCCTACAGGCTGCTGTGCCTCTCATTGGAAGACTCGTAATCTCAATATCTTCAAAATTGCCGCGTTAGAAACCCCCCCCCCGATTGAGAAATGAGCTATCCAGACTACACTCGTCTTTTGTACCAGGCTGTAAACATGTTTATTTTTGCTGTAAAGATCGGCTTTTTCCCATTCATGTGTATGTGACTTCCGGTACTTCCGGAGCCAGCCTCAAGCGGATCCTTGATGAACTGCAGTTTTTTGGCACTGCAGCATTGGACTCATATTTTTAAACCGGAGGTTGCCGCTTGCCTGCAATCCAGGAAAAGGCAGAAGAGCTGATGAGTTCATCTCTAAGTTGCCTCTCACTACAAAGTAACTTAAGCCATAAGTGGTACTGATAATAGCAGCAGTTGCGATATGTGCCTCATTTATCTTTGTAGTTTGAACTACAAAGCTCTGAGAAGGAGGCGAGCTGAGTGAGGACAGAAATATCAACATCAATTTCCATGCAGTAGTTCACATTTTCTAATGGTACCTTCAATAGAAATGTTTGTTTGATGTGAATTACCCTGCTCACTTTACATTATCCTTTATTTAACACAGGCCCTTTAGACACGCATCTTGAAATGTCTATTCCCAATGGCAATGGCAACCACAAATACAAAGCACCTTTTCTTTAGTATCCACAAGTATGAGTGAGTGAGTATACTCTGTCTTAAAACATATGGAAGTGGGTTGGTTCTACAAATGCTGCCAATTCCTGTGGATGGGGTGATATAATTATTTGCAAGCTAGCTAGAATTTAAATAATTAACTGTCAGATTCATAATGTTCTGGTCACATCAATCAGAGATCACTTGGCTCCACATTAAACTCCATCTACCAACCACAGACTCTGTTGATCAGCTGTTACACAGGCAGACAAGATAACTCCAGCCTGGCACAGTTGGCAGCGTGATGTGCCAGCAGGGCCAATAGGCCTGTGAATGGGAGGATTGGATGACCGCACATAGTTAGCCTCGTTCCTTCTGAATCCTGCCAAGCTACTGTAGATAGAAAGATACAAAGACAGATATGAAGGGAGGGGGGCTTTAGGGGGGCAATCAGGCTGCGTCAGAAACACTGTTATGAAAGTGAACCTTGCTCCCTACTCTTCAGCAATCCCTCTAATTGGCCATCCAGAGACAGTTGCCTTTGTTCCATAAAAGAGCCAAATAATTAATGCCTCCCGCTGCTCTCCTGGATGCCTTTGATGGCAAACCAAATCAAGTCTGTCCTTTAGTTTGATTGTAGTTGTTTGGCGATGCTCTTACTGTTGTAAACAACATAACAAATCAAGCAATGTGAAATAATACCAATGCACTAAGGATAGTCCCACCTGTAATTAAGCACATGAAGGCAGCCATGAAGTGGCTCTTGCTTTCTTCTTCTATAAAGCAATTAATAAAAAAGGTGTCAGTCACATGTTTTCATGGGAACTGTCTCCCTACTTTTTATCTTTCAACCTCTGATAGTTTGCAGCTGGCAAACCAAAGCAACGTCTTTCTGTGAATCTTAAAATCCTCAGCTGCTTTTTTCATTTCAGTTGTTCGACAAGTCATTTTTCTGCCTTTCTGACACATTTCACACACATAATGTCTAGTCAAGAGCAATATTGTCACCCACAATTGTTGATTTATTCTCTCTGCACACAATGTGAGATAATAAGTGTGAATGTCGGCTCCCTGCTGCAGCCATGTCTATATCATAGACTGCAGCTTGTTTCCTTGGCTTTGTGGTCTCATCACAGCCGATATAATGGCACATCAGCTGCACCCAGCTGGGACTTTATACGCACACACATATGCCTCTTGTGCTTTAGCAGCCCTCTCCTTCACGCCGGCTTCATAACAACTAAATTATGCATGCGTCAGGAGAGTAAATCAGCTTGGACACGCTGACAAGAAAGGGCGCATCAGAGAAGCCGTAAAATGCACAAGAAAAATAATATTGAAGAAATATGGATGAAGCTATGCATCAGTGGCGTTTTTCTCTCTTTTTTTTATTTTGCACACGTAAACCTGTATCACTGCTAGAGTGACATCCCAATATACAAACCTGCACAGGCACCCTCTGTAATTCAGTAACCACAAGTCAAGCACCTGTGCCTTTAAAAAAAAATGATATGAGAGCCATCGTCTGTCACAATAAGCACACAATAAACCCCTGTGCTCTCTCATAGTGTCCTCTTTTAAGTGAACCTGGAATAAAGCCATTTTACCACCTACCCACTGCTAGCTTCAGCAGCCATGAAATTACTGCTGGGAGCTTTTTTTTTCTTTTTTCATTATAACAAAATGTCCTGGCCTTTGCTTCAAGCAGCCATTGTAGAGGTTGATTGCTTTGATGTTACAGCATGTCACAGGGCAAATTTGTTTGCAGAAACAACAAATAAAATGTATATGTCATTTTCAAGAGTAACCACAAGAGTAAAATAATATTTGAGCCTTTTTTTTATCATGAAAGGGGACTCTCTCTGTTTGCCATTTCCCTTCGGTTACAGCTGATCAGCCAAAGCTGCCTGAAGAGTTTTGTGCAGCACTTGATCAGTCCCCTTCAGAAGCACGCACACACACACACAACTCTATGTGTGTGTTATTGCCCCTCCATGAATATGTGCTGATATTTCACAGTATGCAGTGTGAGTGAGGACAGACAGGAAGAGATGGAGAAGCTCTGAAATGTCTGTGGGTGGATTTTCACTGTGGAAAAGCGCCACTCTCCTCCCTCCTGTGTGTACTTCTAAAGATACAGACAGCATGCTGCTTCTGTTTGATTTGACATGCGCTGTCTTTATGATTAGGACAACACTTGGCAGGGAAACTGTTTTGGTTATAGGCCTGCAACGCCACATCAAGGCCTTGGCTACATACTTTGGGGCTACTTTGGCATTCACTTTCCCACTGAATGCTTCGTCTCAAGCACAGAGGTAGACATCTGAACACTTCTTTTCCCGTGGATAGGGACAAGTGGAGGAGCTCTGGCTGGTTTAACAAAAGCCGTAACATTTCTCTTCCTTTCTTAATAACTTATCTTGAATGAACGTGTTTCATAGTCTATGTTTTTTCCTTATTTAGCGGTCAGGAGTTTAAACACTTTCCTCAAAGGAACCTCAATCATCACAGCTGCTTAGAGATTCTCATCTTGATCTTCATCAAACGTCAGATTTAGTCTGCACTTTGCCTGTTTGTTGCCTCTGTATACCAATTTGCAAAAGCAATTAGTCTGGAACCCTTTCAGTTCATTTTCCATTTCCAAGGGGCTTTATCAACAGGTGCAGAATAAAATGCTCTCAGACGCTACAACTTATCAGAGCAACAAAGCCAAGCCACAACATCTGGATTTCAAAATAAAGCCAGTGCATAAGTGAAAAAGGACTGCAGCGTCTAGTGTCCACTCAAAGCCAAAAAAAATCCCATTAGGACCACTGTTACAACTCCTACTTTTACAGCAGAAATAAACATGTTTATAGCCTGGTACAAAAACAGCCTAGGCTTTGTTGCTCATTCACCTATTCATGACATCTTTGAGGGGTAAGGCGATCATATTTTCAAACCTCCAAACAGGGACACTGCTTTTACCACAAACTCACACGTATGAGCTCATGGTACAACTGGATTTTTCATCAGTGTACTGCTGCCTGTAACCATCATTTTGATTTGCTTGTTTTAATCTGGCTTTGTATGTATATTGGCATTTCCATTGTGGGAAAATGACAATGGACATTGGCAGTGTGTGCAAAACTCAGCATTTTTGTTGTTGGGTACTTTTTGAAGGAAGCTTTTACACTCCTGGCATTTTTTTGAAAACATTGACTTTATTTTTGGCATGACACATAGCCTACTTGACGTTACTCAGTTGGTCCTGTCAGTATGATAAACTTAGATTGATTGACACATGTACATCCATATCAATATTGAACTTTCACTTGCGGTGCATTAAAAATGTTTTTATATAGGTTAAAACAGCAACAGCCTTGGAAACAACATTGATGACATATAAATAGACAAACCAGTGTTGAAAGCATGATGCATTGTTTTCATATTTCAATTGATTAAAACCTGGACATGGATTGTTCAAATTCAGGTCATAGTAGTGTTTTACAGATATTTGTTGGTACTCAGGGCTTAGAAACGGGACTATGGTCACCCTAGAAAGGAGTGGCTTGTAGCTAGCCCCAACCAGAAACAGAATCTCACTCTACAGGAAACACAACAGTAAACTCTTAGATTTGATAGCTTGGCGATTGCCAACCCACCTATTCTACAGTTCTATCTCTGTTCCAAATGAGATTAAATCAATCTCCAGGAAACCAACATGGTGGCAGCAAAATGCCAAAATCAGGGCATCCTTTCTGATTTAAAAACCTAAGCAGTGATGTCATGGTGGCTTTGTACATTATTTGCACAGTCTATGGAAAAAATGTGTGACCTAGTAGTATGCTGCTAGGCTATATTATATTTTGGGCTTATTCATACTCTATTGATAGAAAGGAAAGTGGATAGCAATAGAAACCTTGAAGAGAGTGGGGAATGACACGCTGCACGGTGCTGTGATTTGCATTTGAACCCCTGCTCGCTTCAGTAGCCTACTTAACCAAACCAGCGCCCCAGCTAAGTAGCTAGTTCTAATTTTCATTACCGTTAACACACAGATTCAACCATCAAAATTTAAAGTTGTCAAATACTGATGTGGTTTAGGGTGTTCCATATTAGCGGCAGCCACTTTGGTTGTTTACAAAATGCTTCAACAGCATGTAAGCCTGCCCAACATTTTGTAAACTGTAAGTGATAGGTCTGACCTAAATCAGCTCACATGGAATTTCTTTGATAGTTGGAAAGCAAGACACATCTGTAAATCTAAACAAAACATCAGCCCTCAGTTTTGTCTGGTAGCCTGACTTTCTGTATACAGTCTGTACGTCATTCATAAGCACAGGTCATATAATTGCAGCAAACCACTGCCTGTTTTACATAAATTGTGGGTCTATGCCAGATGACTAATGAGTGGAAGTGCCTTCTTCCTCTCCCAGCCCAAGACTTTGATCTCCACTGCACAAACACTGAGCGATCCTCTGAGCCCTGTGAGCATACTTAGCCTACAGGCAAACACTAACCAGGCCTTAAATACTGTAACTATTTACACTGACTTCCTCAAAAGACAATAGAGACAAAGCATCTCTGGGAATATTTGTAAATTAAAACATACCTAGAGACACAGTTAATGAAGATTGAGATCTCAACAGCTTAAAAATGCTAAGTGTTGCTAAGGAAGCTCTCAGTTGTTAATAAACTCTACCAATCTATTTGGAGTAGCTGTTTTGTCATGACCAACATTCCCAGGCTTTTTGTGTTTGAGGGGTTTACAGTATTGACACATTTTCCACTTGGTGAAATCAAAGTTCCTTGTGAGTTTTTTTAGTAAAGTTTCATGTCAAATAGAGGGATGTATTTGTTAGCAGACTTCCCCAGATCTTAACGCTTTTCCTCGCCCTTCATACACATATACACCAGAATTACTTCTGAGCACTCATGGTGCTACATGTATGTAAGGGCTGCACTAGGGCTGGCTATGGAGCATCTTTAAGCTGTTTGATAACCACATTAGCAAACGGAAGAAGAAGAATGCTAATTGCATTAAATAGCAAAAGAAGAAGAAAACTTTCATGACAGTCTAAGCGATTTTCTCCATTTCTGAATCCCACACTACTACGCATGTTTTTCCAGAGACTAAGCATAGCTATAAAATGTAAACAAACACGCCATGCTGCCGTGTCACAGAAACACCAACGTAAAGATCAAGGGGATTATTTAAATAATCATCAAATAGATGCCAATGATTATCGAATATTATTTTGGCTGGAAATCCCCTTCCCTAATCCCTACATGGTATAAAACTGCTAAGAAAGTGACATGCATTATAGCTATTGAAATACAGGTTAGTAGTTTTTGTAGTTTTAGTAAACTGACAATTTTATAAGTATTTTATTTATAACATATCATGTAAATCATTTTGGTATCTGCAGAGTTCTCTTTTCACCTTTCTCTGCAGATGTTCAGTCCTAAACTTTGTAGCAAACCAACCCCAACAATTGTAAGTGAAGCCATTATCTTTTTTGGTTTTGATCCAGTTGTTTCTGATGCCCTCTGAGACTCTGGGCAGTGCTCAGTAGGGCGTTTCGGGCAGCCATAGACCCTGATTTACCAGAGGATTGGCGTGTTAGAGTGAGAAGTAGACACATTTACTTTTGGCTCAACGACCATCTCCTTTTTTTTATGAGTGTGCTTTAGATTTTGAACCCAGAGAAATGGGTTTAGATTGTGTGCTTTTGTGTGATTCTCTGCTGTAAGCTGGTAAAGTGAGTTGCTTGTGAGTTGCACCTTACTTACAGTGCACTGTAGTTTAGATTAGTAGATTAGATTTTGGATTGATGTGGATTAGTGTAATGCTGACTAGGATTCAGTGTAATGATATAGTTTGACATACACAAGCAGTACAGTAATGCTCTGAAGCCAACAGTTGTGGCCAATACCGACTTGCACAGAACAAGATATTTGCAATATGGTTTCTTTGATTTGCCTCGTTAGACCAGATCACCGGTGAGATGTGAGCGAGACAGAGACGGAGAGAGAAAGATGGAGGTCTGTGACACTGTGCACCGTACCCTAATGAGAGGCAGGGAACCAAAGGAGCTGGGCAATGAGATTAGATGCAACTCAATTCAATTACTGCTGAGCCGCCACGGGTGACGCTTCAAAACTCATCCTGTTAAGATCCGGTTCACAGACGAAGAAGAGGGGGACTGCAGCCCTCACTCAGCCGTGCTATGCTGCGCTGCCACAACATCTCATTCGCAACAGCTCTGATTTATAAGCACACAGGGCGTCATTAGGCTCCGCCGAGATTTGATAGCACACTCTGCAATGTTCTGATATAGATTTAAAGGAAAATGCAGAAATAATTGAGTTTCCAGCCATCGTAGCTGTTCATACACTGCTCCACGGACTACACAGTTTGTGTTTGAGATTAAAGAGAAACTTAACAGCCTGTTTAAACTCGAGCACACTGCTCCAAAAATGTATTAAGATTCTTTCACACACCCTGGGGCCCTGCCCTCGCTGCTACCCCTCAAAGATGGTACTCCCTCTGACCGCTCAACTTTCTATGACAGTTTCTTCAGCATCACACTTTCTTTCTGCAAGGTTTGACTCTTACTTCTTCAACTGATGCCTTTGAGACTAAGCCTGAAATTGTGCTTGAGTGAAGATGCAGGTAAACAAGCCTTTTGACCTAAGACAAAGAAAGATGCTGATCTCAAGGCTCCCCAAAAAGCCCTTTCATGGGATAGTTTGTTTCTTTTTTAAGTGCAGTTGTGTGAGTACCTGTCAATAGTAAGTTTATTACCGAGAAGAGATGCTGTCAGCTCGGCCCCTTGAGAAACTGACTAGTTCTGGTATTGAGGCTAGACTACTACCTCATTATTTGGCTAGTTTTAACAAAGTCTGACTCAAACACCAATGATGTCAATGATTTAACTTCTGAAAATTTAAGAAAGTATTTGAGTCGTTCAGCGGAAGAGGGAACTCTGAATAGTTAGCAATCTGGACTGCAGTCATGTGAGCCACTGGCATCCTCTGATTTATTTTAAGTCCCACTCGTGACAGCAGTAGCTCTCTTGGTTAGTGGGCACACAGTTCACACATCTGTACCACCAGGTAACTTGGGATCTTTCCTACTCTCCAATTACTGCAGATGTTCCTCTTCTCTCTCCTAGCAGAAGATATTCACAACACGTGATATACTCGAATTGTGCTGGGTGATATTGAAAATTATGTTATCACCATAAAATATTTTGTATCAGTCGATATCGATGATTATCACAATAAATATCAAATCATGATTTCATTTAAATGTAAAGTCAGATTTTTGGTCCTGAGTGAAAGTTGAAGAAACCAGACAGTTTGTTAGTTTGTATCTGGATTTCTTTTTCTGATGAACTTCTTGAATCCATCATTTCTGACGGTGCTAACAGGAAGCAGGTCTTTTGTGTAAAATTAGATTTTTGTGGTTTTAGTTAGAAGATTTTAATTTTTCTCAGGCTGAGATCATTTGCATAACTTGATTTAAATTTACAACAAAGAAATATCAAATCTTATACCGTGTATCAGTTTAGTTGAGTTGTGCTTTCCCCTTGAAGATTACTAAGAGTTAAGAGCAGAGTGATGTTTTTTCACACAGTGCAGTGCATTCACCCACATCCTGAAAGTGTATCTAATGAAGTGTATTAAGTTAATAGTTAACGCCAAGTGTCTGACAACATAGTGTCAGACTAATGATTCTGATTTGAGCTGGAAGGTTTTGAGTTTTCTTCAGTGTCGCTGTTCAGCTGTGTTTACATTCCGCTCAGAATGTATTTAAGCCCCGCCTACCTCTCACCCTGCAACATGATTGGCTGTTAAATGCATTCTTCTTCTTCTGTCTAATGTTGGGTTGCAACTAGCGTCTAAGGCACATTAGTGCCCCCAACCCCAAATATTTGGAATGTGCAGCAAAAAAATCAGCAAAGATATAAGATGTACATCTTTGTCCAAATGATGCGCCATCATCAACACAAACCGAGAGTTCCTCACAGCAACTTTGATTGATATTTGGTACATTTTTTAAGTATCTTAAATGACATATCTCCATTAAAGCTACCAAAAGTGACTAGCTCCATGCTTTTTATTTTGTGATGTGCACTTCAGGTGGTTTTCTAACAATGTGTAAAAACAGAAAATTCCATAATTTTAATAACCATATGTGGTATGGAAAAAATAGTGGTCAGCCCAGAGAGGGAAATCTGTAAGATAAAGGAAGTCAACAAGATTTTTAGTTTGAAGGTTAGCTAGTTGGATATGACTTAACATGACCCATATTTTTTTCAGTAGAAAGAAAGAGAACTGCTTGAGTTGTGTCAGGGAGTTTTTCAGTAGTACTGGTTGTTTAGAATAAGAACCTCATCTACAATTGAGTAGCTAAAAATGCATAATATTGTAAATTCAAATTTATATCATCCTGTTTTCCATTGTATGCAAAAACTGGAACTTTTCTCAGCTTAATTTGAATCATTTTTACTGTGACTTTCATAACCAGATACTGAGATCAAAGTAAGAATAATGTATAAGAACACGAACACACACACATGCTGCACATCTGGTAGAGGCATATGTACTAAAAGGATACAAATCTACACTGTACAGTGTACTTTGCAGCATATTTTGTATGTCTCTGTTTTTACAGTACATCATGTCAGCAACATTACAGCATGTTAAACCTCTCCCTGTCTGGATAGCATGATTAGCTCTGAGGAGTATGATCAGCAGAAGCTGCTTCATCTCTCCAGCAGGGATTTATAGGCGGTGATAAGGAAATCTTGTTGTTGTCTTCTATAATTTATGTAGTGTGTGACTGTGTTACAATTTTAGATGCAACACAGCAGCAGAGCTCCTGAAGGCGAAGAGGTAAACTGGATTTATAGCTTTCCTCCTTGTTGGAAATAAATATCAGGAACAAAAGCATTTATGAGTGACTCTGTCGCTGATTAGAAGATTGAATCCATTAAAAGGCTGAAGCGAATATGGACCTTAGTCCAAGACAAGTGGAAGCAGGGGTAAAACTAAGGGATACATGGAATAGTAAAATGTGTATTATTTTTACTGGCTGCAGATACGAAAAGGAGCTATCAGTCTTGTTGCTGCTGTCAGATTAAGTTGCGCTCAAAGGATTTTATTCATATTGGATTCTGAAGTCTAAATCACTAAACACAAACATTTTTTTTTTGCTGACAGTAGGAAAACCAGAAGTAATCCGATTCTGGACAAACTATTTACCACTACCAGATTCCATCTCTTAATTTCCATACAAATGTAAAACTAGGCAGGCATGGAATCTCCTGTGAATCTTGAATGAATCCAATTGTTCCAACACAGTTCAGGGTCTGCAGGTGGCACGAGGAGAAAACGTGCTGCACCATTCAGCAATTTCAAAATAAAAGCCCTGAGTGATTCTAATCTGATTGACAGGGCATTGTTCCCTTTCTTTGGCATACGAGTTGGCAGCATTCATGGTTTTCCTGCATGTCAGACCTGAGAAATAGAAATTGAAAATACACTAATTTCTGCACAGACCACTTCAGATACTTGGTCCAAATCCCTGGAACATTCCCCTGTGAGCATTTGTATGTTTTAAAACCTTCTGATGCATGCTATTGTGTCTTTGAAGCAGCTCAGGAATGAGCACTGTTTTTGTCTTTGAAGCAGCTCAGGAATGAGCACTGTTATTTGCAGGCCTGTTACAAATATCTATCCTCATGCATGGCATGTTTTTTTACCTAATGTGATTAGAGTGTGTTAAATGGTTCAATGACATTTATTTTTTACCACTTCCAACCAAATTCCCAACAGTTTCCAAACCAACAGAGACCACTTTGACCCAGTTAATCTGCATGACATCTCTTAATGTGAGAAGCTTTTATTGCTGGGAAGACTGCCATGCTATCCAGCTGGCTTGTGGTTGGTGAGGTTCTGAGCATATGCCTGAGGAAAATGAATAATGCGGCCATGTTATTCCAACCTTCAGTCTGTATTTTTTTGCTGTAGGTAGGGGAGATCTGAGAAGTTATGGTACACAGGAAGATTCTTCCTCTGCTGCTGTGCTCATGTAAAAATGATGATGATATGTTGAAAAAGCTTCAGATGTCTGCACACAGAGATATTTTGTGGCTTTTATTTGGGTAAAAATTCAAAGTATATTTAAGGATTTTTACCCTACAGACTTCACTACCTTTGTGTTCCTATCGCCTGTGGTGTTCCACTTCCTATGTACAAGTGTTGCTACTTTTAAGCAGTTCTGCAACCCTGCAGCCACAAATGAACTACATATGTACCTCTACATGCTCCAAACATAACATCTGAACTCACTAGCTACAGGTTAGATTCATATTCTTGCAACCTAACTCCTCTGAGATGTGACCTGATAACCCAGTTGCCAGATAACCTTCAGGTCTGGCCGGCTGATATCTCCCGGCATTATGCCACTGCCGATCTGGACACATGACACACTGTGCATTGGTGTTTCGCTATACTTGCTGTGCAGCTTGTCGACTGCAGACACACAGCAGTGGCTGTAGAGCATTCAAAAATCAAGAAAAAAGGTTGTTTGACCATTCAGATGGAATGAAAAAAACGGGAATTGCAGCAGCTGAGGGACAAAGAGAGAGTCACAGAGTGGTTTTCTTGTTAGAGCTGTTGTTGTGTCTTAGCGCTCTGTGCTGTGTTTGTTGGCTGACTGTGGCCGGTTCAAGAAGATAAGCTTGTAAGGATAAATGGCTCAGTGAAAAAAAAATATATACATGTATGAATATACCAAATGTTTACTTTGCAGTTCGGATTGTGTTAGACAGTTTGCATAACGCCAATCACATGCAATGATAAAAATTGTCATAGCAGCAAGTTTTGTTTTCACATTTTTGTATCAGTTTAACATATGACAGGATGAAGAATGAATTAAGATACCGTGAGGAGCTTATTGTACAAACTGTTTGCTATGGCTTAATGAAAGACCAGCAGTGTGCTTTATTTTCATTAATAACCTTCATGTTCACTCTCTCCCATTGTAAATTGGAGAGGAGTTAAGACATTTTTATATCAGCCGGTGCTACGTGCAATCTATCCCCACAGAAATAGGTCTATATTATTCACTCTGTGGTATGAGATTTGACCGTGGTTTTTCCATGTGCTCACTTAAATGAAAATATTTCACGTGTGAATTAATCATTAGAGGGGCTCATTCTCCTTTTCTTGTGGTAGCGTAATGATCTACCTTCTACCACTGGCCTGGATGAATCTTTCATTGTCTTTATCTTTAAATGAGTTGGCACAATCCTCAGAGGAGACACTGGCCGCACTGTGTTTCACCGCACCGTCAGAGTTAACATGTGGCTGAGCTAAATGCTGTAATTTAATTGATGCCAAGCTCAATAACATGACCCGCTGATCTTTAAATAATATGGAGATACGATTTCTGTCCTTTCACTTCATTATGGTTTTGCCTTCTACAAATGCAAATGTAAATGTTCACACTCTTATACACTGGCACACAAAGTGTAGACTCCAGACAATATTTTAGTGTGCCTGGACTCTTTGGGAGCTATTTTAGATTGTAATGAGATGGCCTTTAACCTTTAGATTCAAGCAAAAACCTCTCCAGAATAAATTAGCGGCCACTCACTTCTTGCATAACTGTTTCTCTTTTGTGTCTAATCCTCTGGGTCCCTCTCTTTCTGCATCTCTCCCTCTCTCCAGGTTTCTCCATACTGCAGGCCATCATGGAGGCAGCGGTAGCCAACAACTGGCAGGTGACCGCACGCTCTGTTAGCAGCACAACAGATGCAGCAGAGTTCAAGCGCATCATTGAGGAGATGGACAGGAGGCAGGAGAAGCGCTATGTGATTGACTGCGAGGTGGCAAGGATCAACACCATATTAGAACAGGTGGGAGTCAGACTCACTCTACCTTTAATAATAACACTTGTAGGTTATGTAACCAAACCCCTATAGCACCCATATAGCACTTCTGTTGCTTCTCAGTCAAGTCACACAATCACCATGCACATTACATTTGCAAAACATCAAGCATTAAAGGGCCACTCGACCAATTTTTCATGGCAAAGACAATTTAGTAGTCTTGTTGGATGCTGATCTGTCTGGGAAAACAGCTGCAGCATTTCTTCAGAGGCAATTATTCAAATTATATTGCTTGAGTTATCTTGGATTGGGCTGGAAAAACAATATCTTCACAAAACTGGACACACAGGGTGTTAAAAACGCTGCTGCTTTACCAGACAAGGAGAATCTATAAACATTAAACTTGCATCATCTCATTTGTAGTCAGGACAAAGGGTGTTTTTTTAACAGGTTAAGTGATAAAATGACTACATAATGCAAAATGTGTTGGCTATAGTGACAAACCCACAGAGAATTATCATTCCACTCAGCATTTCACCTCAGCTCCATGGAGCATTTTAGACTTTTTATCAAATATTGTGGTTGTTGGGCCCAAAGCCTAAGAGTTGTCTGTCATCTCAGTGTTACTGAAACATAGATGATAATTGGGCGTGCCACTTTTACATTTGTCCTTTTTTTTTATCAGTGTCAGATTTCCATCTGCGGTCAATGAATGGATGATCTCTCATTGCTCTCTGCTCCATGTAGCTGATAACCTGCAGCGTCCCTCCTATCAATGCATTGATTGAAGTGCGACATCTCATGTTTAACATGTACATTCTCATACCTCTATGTTAAAACAGTGTGATATGGAATTATCAATGTTTCAAAACGTGAGTTATTACCTGGAAGTCTGTATTAGATATGCTGCTGATGAGTATTGTCAAAAGATAAGAAACATATGGAAAAGCAAAGAGAGACATTAAGAGGCAGGGCAGGACACGTAGCTGCGTAAGGAAAGCTGTCGTAGTTTGTGTATATATGTGTGTGTGTGATGAAGGGGTAACAGAGATAGATTAGTTGAGCAAATATCTTTTTTTTTTTTAAAAACCCTTTTACAAGTTGGAGAACAAAGTACAATTAATGTATAACTTATGGTGTCATTAAATTAATAGAAAGATCACATACCATTTTATAAATAGGGTAACATATCTCAGTATTTAAATTCCCCATCTCACCACAAGTATAGTCTCAACACTCAACGACTCTGTAGTTATTGGAATTGTCGTCGGTCACAGCATGCAGCTTTTTTCTGGAAAAAAAAAAAGCCCCTGATATTTCAATGCTATATAAGTGATATAAGTGATATAAGTGGCCAAAAATTCCATTAAAACACATTTTTTTCTAAAGTTAGTGCCTTATCTTTGTGAAACTACAATACTGAGTTGCTGCAGTAGAGCTTAAATAAGGGAATCATTTAAACCATTACAGAGAAAATAAAAGATGCTGTTTAAAAAAATTAGTACCTTTATGTGTCAAGTTCTCCTGTTTGTCTTTGCACTTGTTTTGCATGTGAGTATTTAAAATTAGCTCACATTTCAGAACAAACAGATTTGTTTCTCCTCATACAGGTTTGTGACCTCATTATGGCTTAACTACGTGTCGAATGTTTGGCATATCTTTTAATTCTTATCTCTCTGAGCAGCTCAGTTTGGCGTCCTTCTAATGCTTAGTCTGAGGCTGACCTGTTTTAAAATCAGTGTGTGTGTGTGCATGTGTATGAGTGTACCGGATAGCCTGAGGTGATAGGCCTGGCGTGAGCAGCCATTTGGGGAGACCACGGATGATGCATCCTTTTTAATCCTCTGCTAACAACCCCAAACCCTTCCGTCCCTCTATCCCGTCCACTGCCTGAGGAGGAAATGAAAGGTCCACCAGTCCTTGTAGTAGGGAAACACAATTACCATGAATAGATGAGTGGCTATTATACCGTGCATCTCCTGTGTTCGCCTGCCCTGCTCCACCCTGCATCCACTGTCTGCCTGCTGCTGCTGCTGCTGCTGCTGCCTGCTTCTGAGGCAATCAGCTCCTGAATTGGATTCTGCTCGTTAACATTCATTTAGATATCGGCTTCTCTCTGCCTCACAATATCCCCTCAACGACTGTTAGTCTCACTTGTTTTTTATGAATCTAATTTGATCCCAGAGTCATAGTTTAAAGCAGAATGGCTTTTAGTATTAATTTGCTGTGTCTAATTTAATTCTTGTGTTGCAAATTTCCTCCCTTTACAATCCAGGGCACATACTGAAATCTATTTTATTTATTTCTTTTGTTAAGGATATGCTTCAGCTTTTAAGAAAGGCTTAGGATATTCATTTCCAATCACATGTGAGCCTTATTAATGGTTGTGTCTTTAATTGCTTTTTTTGCACCTCTTGCAACAAAAATAAGGATATGGAGCAATAATCTGTTTGATGTTCTCCGGTTTGCGTTTTTGTTTCTGTTAATGAATCATTTCTTTTTATTCTACAGGGAGCTCTCTCTCCTCTGCATGTGCATCTATCTAAGATCACTTGTTTCACCTTTTCTAACTTTGATTACGCACAGAAGGAGAAAATAAAGCTGGTACAACAGCTAACTTTCAGAGCAGCAGTGTGCTCGGTTTTATCCCTTGTTTCAGTGACAACCTCAGCATGGATTGTTCTTTTTCTCCTGTTTGAGCTAATTGAAATAATCTGGTGAGCTCTGCCAATATGGATGAGTCACAGGCATTGAGGGGAGCTGCTGGACTTCACTCTGCAGCTGCCCCCTATTGGGCCTAAGCATTATACCCTGAAACAAGGATGGACCACCTCCCATGAGGGCAATCACATCCAAAAAATGGCACCCAGCTGTCAGCTATGTGGAAACCCACTGCCCAACCTGCTGCCGTGGTTCTATTTACCAATGATTGAGTTTTATCTCCGGAGGATGGGAGGGAGAGTTTGAACAGAGCCCAGTGTGCCGAGGCTGGTGACCGTGTGTGGCAATGTCGACATGTCGCTTCAATCCGTCAAGGTCAGTGCTGTTGAGAGAGGATCATGAGACAGGACAGATCCAGGCAGCTGATTGCTGGGGGAAATGGGAATCAGCTCAGTGGCTTAGTTTTATGATTTCTGTGGAGTAATCCCACCTCAGAATGAATGTCTTTGTAACAGGCTGGGAGGTTCATGCCGTGTGGAGTCATCTTGAAAAGGCAAACGTGAAGCTTCAACAATATACTGCCAATGTTTCACACAAAGATTCCTCTGCATTATAACATGTTTACCCAGTCAGTGCTAACTATTTTATTACATGCATCTTTATACTTTTATAGCACTGCTTATAAGAGGATGGGACTTATTGTCTTATATTTTTTGAGGGGGGCTTTTTACCTTTATATGATATGACCTCTGAGGAGAGACAGGAAATGTGAGGAGAGAGCATAGGGGAGCATGCACCACATAGCAAAAGGATCAGGAGTCGAACATGCGAACAGTGCGTCAAAGACTAGTCTCTGTACTTGGGGTGTATTCTATATAAATCTGCATGATTACTTTATCGGATCTATTTTACACATCTTCAAATGCAGATACATTTTTGAATATCAAAAGTATTTTTAGATAAAGATAACAGTAATATGAGGCTGCACTACAACGTCATACCTCATTGAATTACTTTTTAATTGTGAAATAATAATAATGAGATATACTCAATCAAATTCACTCTCAGAGGGATCGTTTTGTTACCGGAATTATATTGGCAGCTTCTAATATACATGAAGAACTTTTATAATGTCACACTTTGTTTACCTGTGTGGGTACATAAAGGAGATTTTCAGTCACCATTTATTTATTGATAAACATTTTTTACATTCATTTTAAAAGCATTTCTTTGTGTTGTCTCTTTTGTATGAGCAGCAGCCCATGATCAATTCCCAATAGGTTTTTAAATTCAGAAAAGCAAAAATCCACACATTAAAAGGCCATAAAAGTGTTTTTTTTTTATGAGTGTCTCATTCAGAATAATGGGCTCAACACAATGCCTTTTCAGTGTCTGAACAGTGTTGGTAATTTCATATAAAAGGCCTCTGTATTGATGCAATTTGTGTGCTTTACAGTGAGTGATGCATAGCTAAAACATCACCAATCAAAGACAAATGTAGACCAATAAAAGTTTTGCAACTTTTGAATCAAAACCTCATGAGAATTTTGTTTTATTGGCTGTCAATCAAATTATTAAACCACACCCACTATCAAGTAATATCTGGTAAAGCAAATCAGCTTAGTTTTTCGACTGACACGCCATTAATGGATTACTTAAAGGTGCAGTGTGCAGTAATTAGCAGCACTAAGCAGAACAGAATTGGTGGAATTGGTTTATATCTTCATAGGAGCAGGTTCCCTGACACACAGGCCTCCGTTTTGTACCCCCATGTTTCTACCTTTGCACAGAACTGAAAAACTAGTAGCATTCATGGTTTTGTATGTAGTGTGTGGCTGCATGAAATGTACCGTTTGGAATATGAAGTAGAGAGGGATTTTTGTAGTAGGAAAAAGGATTTGTATTGATAGGTGTTTTTGATGGTAAAAACTTGGCAGATGGAGGATCATACTTATCATGCATCACAGGAGCTTTTTGTCCTTGAAGGCTAATGTTGCTTCAACTATGGGTGGGATAAGCTGGGGAGCATTTTAATCTAGAATCTGACCGCTATATATTGCCAAATATTGCCATTTCTACAAACTGTTCCTTTAAAATGTCAGTTTTTATTTTTAAGTTATTTGATTTTATATAAAATACTTACATTTTTGGGGGGCTTTTAGGAATGAAGATAATTTAGTTTTCTACTGTTGGGGACTTTAGTGTTGCGTTGATTCTGCTGAGCCCCTTTGGACAAAATAGGAAGTGTTTTGACAAGGTGCAGACTGCATTTCCCATGAGCACTATCACTCACTGTTGTGCAGTTGTGTCTCTTGCCATAGCGTGCATTTGTTGTGGAAGCAAATTAATGGAGAAAAGATCTTCTTTTATAAGACTACTTTTCATTCTTTAAGATGAATTATTGAGGATGGAGAGCGAAGAAGTAATATACTGATTTTTAGTTCTGTATCATTATTTACTGTAACCTCACAAAAAAATTAACTGTAAGTGAGCTGACAACAGGTAATTAGACATACCATGTCCGATTACCTGTATCATGATGTGGGATCTGGTGTCCCAATGAATGTGCTAGAAATGCAAAAACACTAGTCCTCAAAGAGCAGTGAAGCATTAACATGCTGGCATTAAATTCTGTTCTGAAAAAAAAAAAAAAACGTTTTGCCAAACCTGTTTCAGTGTCAGCAATGAGTAGAAAACACAATGCGAAAATAAAATTATTCAAAGAAAAAATAACACTCCTCCTGCTTGCCATATTGCATCTCGCTTTAATTAAAAAAATGAGTGGTGAATATCACCTGAGCTTTTTTCGCAGAAAATCCGACTCGAACACAGCCACTAAAATTCTGTAAAAAGAAATAACCAATCTAGTGGCTGATAGTCTAATTTTACCTTCTGGATCATGACAAGGCATCAGTAGAGAGTGAGGCTATTTTAAAACCAGGTTAAAAAAAACCTCACATTGCCTTTAATATACTGGGAACAGTAAGTCGGTTAATTTCTTATGGTTTTTTCTCTAATTCATGAGCTGAGGTGTGGGATAGCACTTCCTTCCCATGGACAACATCTCATCGCACAAACATAAAAACATTGGTTGAACCTTGTCTGCAGCCGTAAGCGCACTCAGCTGAATTTCCTTTTTATTGGCTTCATTTATCACTTGACATGATGCAGGAACACGCTTATAGAAGGATTTGCATACTGCTGCATCAGGAGCAGTTTTGTTTGCTCGTATAAGAGCAGAGTGAGTCTCCCCACAAATTTGTTTTGGGTTGCAGAGGAGAATGCTACACCGCGCTATTATCATTTCATGCTGTAACAACCACTCAGAATTTATCGCCCGTAGGACTTTCCCATCAATAAACTGCACTGCAGATAAATTAACCCAATGGCAGTCCTTCCCTTACGACAAAAGGAGGGGAGAGCCACTGCCTGCCGTGCTCCCTGAATCACATCCAACAAATGTGGTTCATCCACCCAATGAGGTTTATTATATGAAACGCTGAGAGAAATGTTTGTGGCATTAAAGATGGGCAGCATAAACAAGGACCATGATTGAGTTAAAGATAATCATCTTTGTATTGCTACCACTTGTCATAATGATAATTTCTCAGTATAAGTATGCAGGTGTGTGTCAGTGTGTGTGTGTGTGTGTGTGTGTGTGTGTGTGTGTGTGTGTGTGTGTGTGTGTGTGTGTGCACGTGTGTGCACGTGTGTGCATGTGCCTGCCTGTATGTGTTGTACTCTGTAAAGCCTCATATGCTCATGTCTAATCCGATCCATCTCTGAGATTTCACATATAGAATCATATCTGCCTTTATGCTCCTTCCTGGCCCTTATTCCCCGCGGGATTTCAGTGCTGGAATTTGCTCAGAGGCAACAACCTGCTCATCACTAGTGTAAAGAGAAGCAGCGTTATAAAAAAAGAGAAAGAAAGAAAGAATGGCGTCTGGGACTGGCCCAGGGCACGCAAGCTGTTCAAAGACAGGCAGGCAATGAACGCACTGCCAGCCACAAAGATGCATTTTCATGAAGAGAATAGAACACAATATGAAGTGAAAGGATTCACAGACAGAGAAAGAGGAGAAAAAAAGGAGATACATCTGGGGATTTGTTAGAACAACATTTGTCCGCCTGTAGAGGCATGAAGGGCGGCCATATTGGCTCCCCATGGAGAATTAGAGATCTCCATGTCCCTGTTTTTGCTCTTGAAGGAGGAACATAGATGAAATCCACAATTGGATGAGTTTTTTTTTGTGTGAAATTAATGAAAGGAGAAGAGATCTAGCCATGGATGATAGATTGCCATCAGCTGACAGAAAAATGTTGTCAATAAGAAAAATGTCCTTAAGCATACTTTATTTGAATGACCAGCGTTGTACAAGAGGAAATATCATTTGTGTACTCATGAAAGATTTAGCCAGAGGTATTTTCAACTTGAACTAAATATAAATATGTGCAACAAATACTAACATTACACCTATGTTACTCTGATTCTGCATGATATATAAAAAAACTGACATGATCATGGACTTTATAAAACATAGTCAGTTTCAATGATGTCACCTCTGGTCTCTGAAGAGGCGTTATGAAGCCCAACGATTTCGTTGGTGCCAGATGTTATCAGGAGATCAGATCAGCTCAGGGTCATACAATATGATTGGCTGTGTGTTTGTTTGATGATGTTTCACATTGTGATTGGCTGTACATCAGAGAGCTTACAGATGTAGTTTTCACAGTCTTTATTTAAAAATGAAACAATGTCATTACATGTATTTAAAAAAAAAATTGGTTGATTGTTGGAGCCAGCCCCAAGTGGACACATAAGGAACTGTAGTTTTTTGCACTACTGCATTGGCTTCATTTTCAACACCGGAGGTTGCCGCTGAAATAATACCAGATATACGTAGTGTGAGTTATACAAAAATATATATGTAGTTAAATAACAAGTTAAGCAACAATCCCTTTCTTACTCTGATATTCATTTAAGTAAAGTAGAGTGAAGAAGATGAAGCAACACTTTTTAAACCCACATAAGGGGCATTTCGACCAAGAGTTCCAGGGTCTTTCAGCCCCCAGAACTACTTTACCCCGGTCCGTGCCACCATTGTTGTCTGCTTTTCGACTGCGGGGCCGAAGCCCCGGGTAGGTTGTGCAAATCAGGCCAGTGACATATGGAGGAAATAAAAAGTAAAGACACTACACCACCAGACCAGTAGAGGCTAGTAAAACAAAGACGAATGCCATTCATCACAGATGACACCACAGAAGCAGACGGACAGGCAGGTATCATTATTAGCAACACAACAGTTAGTCTGTTAGCATGGAAGAGACTCAGCACACACTGTTTTAGATGGTGCTATATTTCATCACAGATGAATTCACTGAATCAACCCGTGAGAGGAGATAAGCGCGAGTAGCAAGCAGAGATCAGCCGGTGTTTTGGTTTAAACCGTGACCCTGTTAACTGACGACTTTCAGACTGATGCATCCCTCATAAACGTCTTCAGACTATCATTAAATACTTATCTGATGAGGATATTGAATCTTAAAACTCACTCTGTGTTTCAACAGCTGTGTAAACTCCACAAACACTGTTACATTCAGCTGAAGGTCTCCAGTTTACAGTGTCACTTTTAAAACCTTAACACCGGGAGAGACACATTCGCATTTGCCTGAGAGAAGACTACTGTTACAAGATCAAGTGAATCACAGCTTCTTCTTTTGAAAAGTACACACACATACAAAACAGATAGAACAAATAAAAACTAATGAAAGAAAGATAAATCAAGTGAATCACACGTGTGTGATGTTATTGTGGACAACGGGAGGAATAAAAACACAGCGGTTTATCTACCAATCAGACCCGTTCAGCATTGCAGGCCCTGCCCCCCAAAAGCCCTGGAGCCTTTGAAAAGTACTACCCCCCTAGCAGGGGCTTTTTAGGGGGAAGATTATCTACCCCTGAACTACTTCTTCGCCTTGAGTCCGTCGGTTCGAAACGCACGTAGTTCTGGGGTAAAATCCCTCTGGTCGAAAAACGCCTATAGACTACAGGGGAATTACTATCATGTCACAACTATCTTTTTGAGCAAGAAAAAGGCAAGTTTTCTTTTCACGTCAGTCAGGGACATGACGTGTTTTAGGTCGTGTACTGTATATCACATTTTTGGCATTTTGAATATTGCACTAAGTGGTTGGATCTTATATCTTGCAGCCCTGCTCTGTATTCTGGTTAACACTGGCAGGCTTGTCTCTAAATTAGTTCTTAAAGATAGAAGGAGAGGAGAGGCAGGAAAGCGAGCTAATGTCTCATCTTATATGTATGGTTCTCCCAATCTCAACATCAGTTTATCGTCCCCGGGTTACTGAGAGGAAGGGCTGAGGGATATATACCTAAACCCTTCCTCTCAATGTAAATCCAGGGATACGTATGGAGCTCTCAAATCCCCGGCACCAACCGTGGCTGTTGAGGGCCATTTACTAACTGAGATTATAGAATTAAACAGGATTAGAGTGTTATCATTAAACCGAATGTGACCTGCTGACTCCACAACCAAATAAGAGGCTGAGACCTGTGTGCTGCGACTGACAATTTGCACAAGTACTTACAACCACATCAGTATACAGCTTTTTTAATATGTCGACCAGAGAAACTATTTCCTTTATCTGTCAGGCAAAATTACCTTGTTCCTTTTTTTACTGAAAGCAGAGTAGGATGTTTTCCTGTTTCAAAGCCAAGTTTAAGGGCGTCTCAGCTGCAGTGTCAGTGATTCTTTCCTCTCAAAGTATCAAGTCTCACATTGTTCGCATATCTCAGAGCAATCATGGATATAATAATCAGGGTAGAAGTTAGGTGATCTAAAAGGTTCTGCATTTGGGGGAAGGCCAAGACATGATGCCTCCGCTATCTTAAGAGGCATGCATCACGACTGCCAAGAAAAGCATCTCTGGCACGGCAGCTACTGGCCATTAATTAGGGAGTGCTCCACAAAGAGCACTTTCACAAAGAGCATTCAAGCAGAAATGGAGACAGAAGAAGAGGAAAATCTTTCTGTATCAGAGCTTAAAATCACCCATCTGTCTGTGTGAAGTGGAGCACTTTTGTACATCTGCAGCCATTAAATTATATGTAACAGATCATGCACCTTTATATTAACACTCTGGCTTATGTTAAGATTCACGCCTCTATTACCAATCACAGTTAAATGTTTCTAAAACAATGACTGGCTCAAAGCAGCTGTGAAAAAAATTATTTTCTGTTGCATTTGGCAGCTTCTGGGGACTGAATCTGTACACCTTTTGTCGGAACAAGCTTGACATGGCTAGGTATTTGTTTTCAATACATTAGCTTATAAAGTTTAAGCATTTAAATTGAACATAGCATTAGTTCATCAGCTAAAGATTGGACTGCAAACTGTTGTCTTAGATCTTCCAATAGACTTGTAAGGCTTGACTTAAGAATGATTGATAATTCAACTTCTAAATGCAGTAGTTATATTAAAATAAGAGCTGGTTGATTAAGCAACCGTTTATATCTAGGGGCATCTGCTTTTTATCATTCTTTAAAGTTGAATTTGAGGTTAAAACGATACGTTCATCACTGACACTTACACTTTGGCTACTCTCTCAAATCTCCTTTTTTGACCCATATAACTTTTATCATTTCCAAAAAAACAGACTTTTTTTTGTGATTTAAAGTTAAAATTGTAATTTTTATATTATTATCTAATATCAACTATAATTTCCTGTGTATTTCATGTACTGAGAGAGCAAACACCAAAGAACTGCTGTCAGACGGATGATCCCCTCCTACAGAAACAATGATTATCTTTTCCTTGAAGCCATAGTAATGATTAGCCCAAGGGTGCTGTAAATGAATTAAATGGACTAAATGGTTAATTTTATAGTCTCTCGCCCTCTGACCACTCAAAGTACTTTCCAATACATGTCGCATTCACCCATTCAAACCACATTCACACACTGATGCCAGAGGCTGCTATGTAAAGCCATCAGTATTATCCTTTTCACACACCGCTGGCACAACAACCAGGGGCAGATTGGGGTTGCCCAAGGACACTTTGGCAAGTAGATATTGGGACATGGGCTCAAACCCCCAACCTTCTGATTGAGGAACGTCTGACTCTACCACTGAGCCAGATCCTCACTCTGTAGAAAATGATCAGCAATTTTGACAATTACAATCATTTAGGTCCAGTGTTGGCCAGCTAAGGCGCTACAAATAGCAGACTTCTCAGTAGCTTGCTGGTGGGGTTGATGTGTTTTGAATGAAATAGCTTTTCAGTAGCTTAGCTGTTTTATTAATTATGTAGTGCGGTAAATTCCATAAGGCTGGAGCACAGCGTATCGCTCTGTTGCGGTCTGAAATCAAACTGCAGAGGATAAGACTATGACGCCCACTGACACACAGGCTTGTGTTTGTAGCACTGACTGTATAAGCATGAAAGGCATGCCTCCATCTCCTCCCATTGTATATAAAAAACGTTGACATCACTGTCTAATCTTTGATTCTTCAGACATCTGCTGTTGAAAAATGCATGTACACCTCAATATGATTTAACCTAATAAGGGGACACATGCAAGTGATTCTGGAATAAGCTAACAGAACCACTCACTCAGTTAACCATCACCAGTGCAGTCTGCAAACAGCATTTATTCCAGCAGATCAGTTTAATCAACTGTATGTTAATCAATAGATCAGTGGGCTCCATGTTAATGAATATAGCCCTGATGTAGCATGAGCATACTTCCTTTGTAATCTTGCTGTAGCTTAGCTTGCTTCATTTCACTGGTTGAGGAAAAGAGGTTAGTGTAGTGAATATTCATTAAATGTAGAGTAGAAGCTCACTACATTGTACAAAAGACTTGTGCAGCATTGTATCCGTCTTTTTTTTAGATCAACTTTTCACATTGATTCTAATTTTTATATAATATCAAATTAGAGGACTTTTTATTAGCTGTTTTTACTGTTGTATATCATTGTAAAGTTATTATGTTGGGGTTTGGTGTGTTGATGAGACATAACATGAGTTTTGAAGACATTTCTTTGGCATTTAATATTGTGAAGGTCACTGATTCATATTTCAAATATTTTGCATTGTGATTTTTTTTTGTGGTTATTATCTTAAAAAGAAGAACATTAACAAATTGAACTGTCCTACCTTTCCAGTGTAGTTAGCAGCCTGTGTATTCTCAGTGTGAGTGTTCATAGCTAAGGAAAAGGCTAAAAGTAAGAACATCATTATTTCCTTCTTTTTTATATGCTCTAGTAAATAGCTTGTTATTTACAAACTCAAGGGGAACCTGTCATTTTCAGTCTGCTTCTTTCTGTGCCATGGCAAACTTTGCAGTGGAAAGGTCAAACTTGGAGGAAAACGGTCTGGCGTCTATTGAAAATGTGTAACTTTAGTTTTACATTTCGGGCTGAGGCAGAGCGAGTCTGGATGAGGTGGAAGTCAAGGTCATCCCTGTTGTCTGTCCCCATCATGCTTAAAAGAAAACTGCTCTCTGCAGAATACTGGCTTTGCTTTAGGCAGCAGAACAAAAGGTGGAGGAGCCAGCCCGTGGATCGATGTGCAAGAGGGTAAAATATACAAAAAAAGAGGAACTGCAGTATTGAAGGGGAAGCATGTATACTAAAATCAAGACAGACCAATTAGTAAGTAGGCTCATGTTTGTTTGTGTTTGAAGAGAATTAACATCAGCGGAAATCAGTTCAAGGAGACAGGGAGGTGGAAGAAAACAAAAGGTGTCTGAAGAAAGTTAAGGCATAGAGATGAGAGCTTGTTAAATATCCATTTTAAGTGATGATGATTTGCTACACCATCATAGCAAAGTTAAAAAGTGCCGACATTCTCATTGTACTCTTTATTTCTCGAATGATCCTGCCTTTAAATTCAAGTAGTAAGCAACAACTTATGACTACGAGGCCAGTCCCAAGACATAAAATGAATGAATATCTTAATATAACAAACTATCTATCAAAAAATGGCTTTCACGGCCTTCGCCATTTCTGATCAACAAACACGTAATGGCTCATGAACCTGGAGCTTTAGAGAATTCCCATCTACAAGCAGGGGTGTGTTTACACTTTTTGGACTGGGGTGGCCCAGCTCGGGCACTGACTAATGCAAGGGAGACATGAAGAATGTGTGTGTATACACAACTTCTGAGCATTTGATTAAGCCTTTTGTCTCCCCTAATTATATCTACCTCTACCACTTACATTGAGGAATCACACAGGTGTATATTTCAGGTTATTCTTTGCTTTAAAAGTAACCAGAATGGCAATATTTAAATATTCCTTTCTTAAATTTGCAAGGAATGTATTTGTAATTAATGTCCAACAGCACAATCAGAAGTACTAAAATGTGTGCTGAAAAGCAAAGACAGTTAATAGCAGCTTGTTGCAACATAGCCAGAATTGTTTGCCTCTGAAAAGGCAAATAGCCAGCAGGATAGTTAAGGATTAAACTCGTGGGACCAGAGCTGGCCAATCAGATTTCAAGGGGGGCCCGTAATCATAGACTGTCTAAAATATGTACGTAGTATCCGTAACGTCTCCCATCTGTGTCTGAAGCACTGTTTTGAAGCCAGGCGGCGGTAGAAGCCATATTGCTGCTGTCGAGTGATTGTGACATAAAGAGGCGGGCTTTAAGCCTCCTAGCCAACAGCTACAGTGTTCCCGCCTGTCAATCAAGTCAGCTGTGTCTCTCATTGGAAGACTCGTAATCTCATATCTTGAGATATCACCCCCCGTAGTGTGTGTGTCGATCGAGAAATGAGCTATCCAGACTACGTTCGTTTTTTGTACCAGGCTGTAAACATGTTTATTTCTACTGTAAAGTTCGTCTTTTTTGATTGGTGTGTATGTGGGTTCCAATACTTCCAGAGCCAGCCTCAAGTGGATCCTCGATGAACTGCAGTTTTTAGCACTTCCGCATTGGACTCATATTTTTAGACCGGAGGTTGCTACTTGGTGGCACCAGAAGTGGCAAATCAGATTTCAAGGGGGGCCCGTAATACCCTGGTCACCCCTCTAGACATGCCCCGGCTTGAAATGTTATGAGTTTCATTTCAAGTTTTTTGTGATCAATGTAAACAAGACCCCACAGGATGGCACTGTATGTTCAGTTAATTATCAAGCATGTTAGCTTAGCTGTGCTTAGCTCTGCCAAAGGTTTACACCTTTAAAGCTCAAAAATGACCGTTGTTTAATGACTTTTTAATATATACATTTAGTGCAGGTTATGCTAAGCTAAGTTAAGCTAATCACTCGCACTATAGACTCCAAGTTAGCATAGCTGTTCTCATTATATTATCAGAAATGAAATACATGAGCATATCGTTTGAAACTGTCCCTCCTCGTGTGTGTAATCTACCAGCACCAGTCTGAAGCACTGCTGACTAATTAAAAAGGGTTGAGGGGAGCGGCTTGTGTGATCTGGCTAGAGGATCTCTGTGTCTGTGTCACGAATGTCTTGCTGTGCTTCATCCCAAGGTTGCTGCTGGTTCGTGCTGCCAGGCTGGCTGTGAGCTGCAGGCTGCTGATGGAGGGGGTAAAGCCCTCCTCTGCCCAGCTCCAGGGCAGGTGTGAGGAGGCTTAGAGCCAGAGTCAAGGTTAGCTCATGGTGAAGGAGAGCAGAGCTGTGGGGTTTGTCCAAGAAAATTCAGCAGGGCTCATAGTCTGAGAGTCAGACTTGTGAACAGTAACAGAGGGAGTAGCTGAGATCCAGATAGCTTTGTGGTTTCTTCTCATGCAGCTTTCTGTCACTTTTTCATTACACTGATTGATCTAGAAGCCAACCCCTGCTATTTCTGCATTAATCAGCTCACTGCTCATTTTCTCTTTGTTTCTAAGTCCTTTTTTTTGTTCCTTTCCATCAAACATCCTGCAGTGTTGAAACTTTAAAGGGAGAAAACTGACCCACCCAAGTAGCCAGATAGCGTGTTGAATTGCCTTTGGTTTAAAGTCTTCTCAAAATTGTTGATTTTACAAGGGAGGGTGCCCTGTCCAGGCAAGGATACATGTTATATTGTGTGGTGCTGCGTACAAGAGCACCCAGGTCAGTTTGAGTTCAGCAGAGCTCATTTAAAACAATGCCATATGATTCAAAATGGGTGAAACTAAAAATGTCCCATAAAGATTTTTTCTGCAAGAGACAAGTTGACTTTTCATCGCTCTCTCCTGCTCAGTGGGAATGTCGTAAATGATCCACAGTAATAAATATCCGCATCTTGACACGCACACAAAGAAAGATGATAAACTGACAGTTTGTTTTTGTGACAGAGACCCAGAGCCAGAACATGTGCAAACATGCTGATTTTCCTGTAAACTTGTGTTGCCGTGTTTGTAGAGTGCAGATGAAAACCAAGACATGGATGACAAGTTTGTGCATGGCAGCCGCTCAGAAGTCCATCTACAGCAAACTACAAACTCGTAAATAACGGACCTCACCATGCAGGCCGAGCTGGAAAAAAAGAAAAACCCTGTCCGACACACTGTGCAAAAGAGCCGGGACAATTTAGAGTTCCACCGTTGGATTTATCTGTAGAGCCAGAACAAAAGGAAGGAAAAAATCTGGAATAAAAGGCAGCATATGGTGTGTACCACCGTGATGGAACGGCTTAGAACACCACTTACTATTTTCAGTCAGGCTGCGTGGGCTGAAACATGCTGTTATGCTCTAAAGGTGTGATATTTTCAAAGCAGAGCGAGATCCACATCTTACTGTCTCACTGTAAATTCCTTTGAAACGTTTTTTTTCTACCTTCTGTCCAACAGTTGCGGAGGACTACAATCCCTGCAACATGAACGACTTCAAAGCGTGGAGGATCTTCCACGTTGTTTCTGCTTCTCTCTCATTATCAGCTCCTGCTTAATGAACGCTTTCTCCTACTGCTCCTTTTTGCTTTTGTTGTTCCATTGACCGCTTTGCTATGTCTTAACTTTACATGACTGCATTCACAGAGACCAGTGTTGTTGCCACTTATAAGAGTCGTGGTTCTTAGCTTTCCTCTCATGGATGGTTTACTGTATTGATGTTTCTCTTCCACAGGTTGTGACCCTGGGGAAGAACAGCCGTGGTTACCACTACATTCTGGCCAATCTTGTGAGTAATAACCGAGTCGCCCCCTTTGGAGAGTGGAACGTGCTTTTTGCTGCATGAGATGGGACTTAGTTTCAGCCACAAGTATAGATGTGCATGCACAATAAATGAATTACAGACTTTTATATGAAATCAGGGAAAAACTGACCTATATGTTTTTTCTTCTGCTATATATAAGGGGCTTTTAATATTGGTTGCTCATGCTTAATCAATTACAATTTGAAAGCCAGCGTGCAATGCATATCCAACTAAATGAATATATTCATGTAGGGCTTTAAATGGATGTCCTAAGCAATGAATAAACAACATTTAACCTTTTAAACATCTTTGGAGGGCAGCCATCTTTTTCCTCCCTGTCCACAGAGGGAAATGTTCATTTAGCCTTGATATTAGCATGAGCTTTTAAAAGCG